>NC_083347.1:98087751-98694207 GCF_019175385.1 Lycium barbarum | reverse complement strand
TCACCGATGAAAGCCGTGATGAGATTTGGTAAGAATGAAAAATTCGGCCCTCGTTATGTCGGACCTTATAAGAATATACGTAAGGTCGGCCAAGTGGCTTATGAACTAGATTTACCTCCAGAGCATGAATCAGTCCACCTAGTTTTCCATATGTCGATGCTCCACAAATGTGCTAGAGATCCGTCTAGAATTATGTCGGTAGATGATGTCCAGATTATTGAGAAGTTGGCTTATGAGGAGGTGCCCATTGCCAAACTTGATAAGCAAGTGCGGAAGCTCAGAAACAAAGTGGTGGCTTCGGTCAAGATGTTATGGAGAAACAATAACCGAGAAGAAATGACTTGGGAAGCGGAACAAGACATGAAGTCCAAATATCCACATTTGTTTCCACCTCTAGAAGAGATTCAAGATGAGACGCCATTATCAGAATATATATAATGCTTTCTTTTAATGCTTTTGGTCGTGTGTGGCCATATTTTCTTAACATTCTATTGTAGCCCTGTGAGGTGTTGTTATTTGTGGGTTGTTGTGACCAGATGGTAGCACCATATTACAGTGAGAAACTCTGGCGAATTTTTGTAGAATCCCCGAGAACTTAACATTCGAGGACGAATGTTTTTTTAAAGGGGGGAAGAGTGTTACACCTCAAAAATTTCATGTCGTTGTATCGTAACTAGAATAACACGAGCTTAGGTCAATGTCAAGCTCTTATGACTATAAGAAGGGTACCTGGCAAGTTTGGAGTGCATACGATAAGATTTCGAATTGATATGAATTAGTGAGACTAAGTTCGTCAAAGGAGGGCGAGGTATAAGTCGTGTTTTGGAAATGTTTTTGTAAGTACCAAGCTAATGTTGATTTAATAATGTCTTAGGGAATAGTTACAATGCTCCTTGGATTGTTAATGAAGTGTTAAACAAGTGTTAAGATGGTTCTATAAGGATTGGAGATCAAACGAAACAACGAGATTGACTTCACAAAAATGGAGTTATGTCACGACCCAGCAAGGGGCCGCGACGGGTACCCGGGGCTAACCACCGAGCACCGTTCGTACTATTACTTCTTAGACTCATTCAACAATCATTTATCGATTTCATGTTCATTTTATAAAAAGAAACTGCTTTTCATTACAAAGCATAATGCTTTTATACAATAACATATATCAATATATTACACAATATCCACGTCATGAAACCACATAACCCACATTGAGTATCTACAAGCCTCTACTGGAATACAAGACACACACAGACGGGACAGGACCCCCGTCGAGCCCAACATACATAAATATACACAAAAGGATAATCAAGCACCTCCAGAACAAAGGAGTGCTTTCAGTCAGCTAACAGCTTCTAAGAGTCCGGAGCAAGATCCCCTCCCTGTCTACCTGTGGGCATGAACACAGCGTCCAAAGAAAACGGACGTCAGTAGGAACATTGTACTGAGTATGTAAGGCAGGAATGAAATGAACAATGTCATAGAAGCATCATGATTCATAAGAAAAGATATAACCTGCTTGAGTGTTATAAGCAACATACTTTTACATATATCATATTTTACATCATCATAGTCTATGTTTTGTCATATCCCATATATGATCACATTCATCATCACATACATCATCACGTACATCGTCATATCATACTCCGCATCATTACCCGCGTCCGGGTAATCCTCATATACCGCCCACTAGTGGTGATCATGCCCAGCTCTCTAGGCTCGGTGTAACATCACAGCCCGCCTTAGCGGTTACATGCTCGGCCATCTAGGGACGGTGGAATCATATGCAGCCCGCCTTCGCGGTGACATGCCCGGCCATCATGGCACGGTGGAATCTTATCATCACAAAATCAATCATAACACATCACTATTACACATCTCATAACATAGCATCATCTTATCATTCCTTGGTATCTTATACATATCATCATCGTATTACAAACTAGCATTGTTAATCATCTTATACACATATCATATATTAGCATTAAGAGCATACGTTAAGCTTTAAGGGCAACCACACTATGTCGGGGTGACGTAAGGTTGTGAACCCCCGATTATATTATGAACGTTTATGAGTATCATGCCTCGCCTTGAAGGAAATAGAGCATAAGGCGAGTGTTAATAAGGATAACATCATTAGCGTTATAGGAACATCATGCCACAATTTCTTGAATCGCTATACTCTAGCTCATTATTATCACCATCATATTTATATGTAATTCGATATATTGAACAACTCATAGGCTTCATTTTGTAGAAGGATGATATAAGACTTGAAGGATTCATGCCTTTTGAAAGAAAAGATAAGCCTCACATACGTTTGTCGTTTAACTATACTATCGTTTGCTTGATTTCCTTTGGTGTCACGTCTCTACCTTCAAGAGAGAATTCGTACCATCGTTAGTCAATCGACGAGAAGAACGCGCTACTATTTCTAGGGACAATTGGGCAGCATTTCCTTTGTTTCTACTACCTTTCCCCTGTTTCATTTCAACTACCAAACATTCACAACAACACTCACAATATCGTATCAACAATCGTTATTTATCTACATTTACCACATTCCACCATTTTTCTCCAATTTCCCCACATTTATGGGTTTTAGCTCATCATCACATTTTCTCATGCATCAGACCTATTTCATGGTCTATACGTCATTTATAAAATATTTATACTCCCAACTCATCAACATTCATAATTCAATCCAACTATCATTCAACTATGGCACTATTCACATTTTATGACCCATTTACTACACTCTTCTATAATCCAAGTGTTTCAGCGTATAAATACTTCAATCATCATGAGAAAGTCATAAAAATTACCTTAGATGTGGTAGGAACGAGCCTTGAGTAGCAATACTCTTCTATACCAAAAACCCTACTTCACTTCCTTTGCAATTTTTTGGTGTAGATGAACTTTGATGAGTTTCACACTTTTCATTTCATGGATTTGGTGTTGTTGATATTGATTTTCCTTTGATTCTCTTTTGGATGAATATTAGAGAGTATTCTAGATGTTTCTTGAAGTGTGGAGTGAAAATGAAATGAATGGAATGAAAAAGGGTCCCTTATACTTAACTTAAAATCTGATTTTTATGAACAGTAGTCAAAGTGCACAGTGGCCGTAAACCTAGTTTACGGGCCTTATTCTAGTTTACTGTCCGTCTTTCACGACCGTATTTAAGTATAACAGAACCAGAAAGGTTTGCTGGAGGTCATGGTGGTTTATGGTCACAGTTTACGGGCCGTATTTTGATTTACGGTCTATATTATGAGTCGTATTTATCCATTTAGACATTTGGCAGAAAGTTGAAGTTTTGGAATGTTGAAAGACGATAGCATTTTACGGTCCGTATTCTATTTTACGACCAACTAGGCCGAAGTGCAAATCTGCAACTTTCGCATTTTCAAAACTCATAAGTAGTCATCCCCTTCTTAGTAAAACATGGTACACTCATACTCTGCGTTGGTCTATTCATTGTACGTTCACGGAGAAATTTTCGAGGTGTAACATTCTTCCCCCCTTTTGGAACATTCGTCCTCGAATGTTAAGTCAGCGAGGATTCTAGAAAAATTTTGCCAGAGTTTCCTGTATAATATGGCACTACCATCATGTCACAACAACCCATAATATCACATCACTGCCTCACAGGGCCATAACACAATAAAATTCTGAGAAATGATGGGAGTAGGGGTGTTCAGACACTTTAATTATTACACTTCATTTAATGCATACATACCTTATGTTGTTGGCGTTTCACTTTGAATTTCTCCTCGGTGTTGGAATAAATACGGGTATTTGAATTTCATCTTTTCTTCCGCTTCCCAAGTCATTTCTTCCCTGTTGTTATTTCGCCACAACCCTTTGACTGAAGCTACTTCTTTATTTCGAAGTCTTCGCACTTGCCTGTCTAGAATGGCCATAGGCACTTCGTCGTAGGTTAGCTTTTCTGTCACTTGAACGTTGTCAATTGGAACAATCTTCGTAGGATCTCCAACACACTTGCTGAGCATCGAAACATGGAAGACTGGATAAACTAATTCAAGTTCTGAAGGCAAGTCCAATTCATAAGCTACACGACCCACCCTACGGATAATTTTATAGGGTCCAACTTACCTTGGACTTAACTTCCCTTTGTTGCCAAATCTCATCACCCCTTTCATTGGCGATACTTTCAGAAATACCCAATCATTAACCTGGAATTCCAAGTCTCGTCGGCGGTTGTCCGCATAAGACTTTTGGCGACTTTGGGCTGTTAACAATCGGTCTCGGATCACCTTGACTTTTTCTACTGCTTGTTGAATCAATTCGGGGCCTATTAATTGTGCTTCTCCTATTTCAAACTACCCAATTGAAGACCTGCACTTCCTTCGATACAAAGCTTCATACGGAGCCATTTGAATACCGGAATGATAGCTATTGTTGTATGCAAATTCCATAAGGGGTAGATGCTCATCCCAACTACCATCAAAATCCAGCACACACGCTTGTGGCATATCTTCCAAGGTCTGAATAGTACGCTCGGCTTGTCCATCGGTCTGCGGATGAAATGCCGTGCTAAGCTTCACCTTGAGTGCCTAGACCTTCTTGAAAGGACTTCCAAAACTTGGCTGTAAACTGTGCTCCTCTATCTGTAATAATAGCTAATGGAATACCGTGAAGTCGCACAATTTCCTTGAGAATAACCTTGCATAATCTTCGGCTGAGTATGTAGTCCTAACTGGGAGAAAATGGGTTGCCTTTGTTAATCTATCCACGATCACCCATATGGAATCATACTTTCCGCGGGAACGAGGTAATCCCACGATGAAATCCATGTTGATCACTTCCTATTTCCAAGTAGGGATTTCCATTGCTTGCAATAAGCCTCCGGGCTTCTGATGTTCAACTTTTACTTGTTGGCAATTTTGGCACCGTGCAACAAATTCCGCTATATCTCTATTCATGCCATCCCACCAATACATCATCTTGAGATCATGGTACATTTTGGTCGCACCTGGGTGAATAGAATACCGAGAACAATGTGCTTCTTCTATAATTCGTCGGCGCAATTCTGCCACCTTCGGCACACATAACCTACCTCGGTATCTAAGAATCCCATCCATGGAGACTTCGAATGAAGACTTCTCTTTTCCATGAGATGTGTCTCTGTAATGACACAGTTGAGGATCTTCATATTGTCGTTCTTTCACTTCCATATCCAGGGACGAAATTGTGGGATCGTTGATACTAATCCCAGCATTACCCGAATCGATTACACGTTCTCCAAGATTAGCTAGTTGATGGAGCTCATGGACCATCTATTTCTTTTCCGGAGGGATTTCACGTAAACTGCCCATTGATCGGCGACCAAGCGCATCGGCTACTACATTTGCTTTTCTGGGGTGGTACAAAATATTCACACTATAATCTTTCAACAGTTCTAACCACCGTCTCTGCCGCAGATTTAACTCCTTCTGTTTGAAAATGTATTGAAGACTTTTGTGGTCTGTATAGATATCGACATGCACACCATACAAATAATGTCTCCATATTTTTAAACCATGAATAACCGCAGCCAATTCGAGATCGTAAGTTGGATAATTCTTTTCATGTTTTCGCAATTGTCTTGAAGCATATGCAATAACTTTACCATGCTGCATCAATACGCATCCTAGTCCGACACCGGAAGCGTCACAATACACAACATAGCCATCTGATCCTTCTGGGAGTGTTAAAATAGGAGCTGAGGGCAATCTGTCTTTCAATTCCTGGAAAATATGCTCACAAGCATCATTCCACTGAAATTTGGCTGACTTCTGGGTTAGCTTCGTCAATGGGGCTGAAATAGATGAGAAAACCTCTATGAATCTTCTATAATACCCTGCCAACCCCAGAAAACTACGAACTTCCGTAGGCGTTGTAGGCCTTGGCCAAGTCTTCACAACTTCAATTTTCTGAGTGTCAACTTGAATGCCATCATCTGAAATAACATGACCCAGAAATGTCACAGAATTTAGACAAAACTCGCACTTTGAGAATTTTGCATACAATTCTCGGGCTCGGAGAATGCCAAGAACAATTCGCAAATGATCTGCATGTTCTGATTCTGTGCGAGAATACACCAGGATATCTTCAATAAATACTATCACAAATAGATCCAAAAGAGGCCTGAATACATAGTTCATCATATTCATAAACACGGCCGGAGCATTAGTCAACCCAAACGACATCACTCGGAATTCATAGTGGCCATATCTCGTTCTGAAGGCTGTTTTGGGAATATCCATTTCTCTAACTCTCACTTGATGATAACCCTACCTCAAATCTATTTTTGAAAACCACTTGGAACCTTGCAATTGATCGAATAAGTCATCAATCCTTGGAAGAGGATATTTATTCTTTATCAGCACCTTGTTCAATTGCCTGTAGTCAATACACATTCGTAGAGATCCGTCTTTCTTTCTCACGAACAAAACCGGTGCTCCCCATGGTGATGAACTATGTCTAATGAATCCCTTCTCGAGCAAGTCTTTCAACTGCGCCTTTAGCTCTTTTAATTCTGCCGGGGCCATTCGATAAGAAGGAATAGAGATAGGATTAGTGTCTAGCAACACATCAATGGCGAAGTCAATTTCTCTTTCTGGAGGAAGGCCTGAAAGTTCATCTGGAAATACATCTGGAAATTCATTCTGTCATGACCCAACCCCGTGGACCATGACTAGTGCCCGACATGGACACTCGTACGTACCTATAAGATGTAGTCAAACTGAATCTAAGAACAATATGGAAACTTGCAAAAGAACTCCAAGGTTCGTAACGTCATCATATATATATATCAAGATAAATTGTCTCCTGAGGAGTCACAACTAATCAAATCATAACATGATACGCAAGCCGATAAGGCTGCCAATACATATCATCACCATACGCAAGCCGACAAGGCTGCCATTATAGAAGAGCATATCCATAGCACATCGTATAGACACTGCTGAACAAGCTTATACACAACCCACACATATATCTACAAACCTCTAAGAATATCGATAGCGAAATATGACGGGACAGGGCCCCGCCGTACCCCTGGGTAAACATATATATATATACATCATAATATTTGTACCAAAAGTCTAGGCTCCGAAACGACGGAGCTCTCCAAGACAGCTGAGTAGAAGTCCTATGCTGAAGGGTCACAAAACCGACTATCTGTACCTGCGGCCATGAAACGCAGCCCCCCGAAGAAAGGGGGTCAGTACGAGATATGTACTGAGTATGTAAACCATGAAATACAATAAAGAGGATCATAACTGAAATAGGGAGTACATGAGACAAGTATAACATCCAGAATACCAAAACACTTGCCTTTTGAAACATAAATCATGCATGTCAATATCATATATCATACCCGGCCCATTATGGGACTCAGTGAATAAAGTCATCATATACCATCCTGGCCGCCATAAAAATATCATCATATCATCATATCATATATATATATATATATATATATATACCGTACCCGGCCCTCTAGTGAGGGACCCGGTGAACAATGCAGTGAAACTGTGCACGATAACATACCCGGCCAGGGACTCGGTGAAAGACATATTGAGGCATGCACAAGCAGAGTAATGAGCAACCATATGCAAGTTAAATCATATCTGAGACTCGATAGAATAATCAAAACGAGCTATCACTCGAAAATCAAGACAATAGTCATATCAGGTACCTTTCGAATGTCACTTATGGATTATATCAAAATAGAACTTTCGGAATCATATACACGTATCAAGACATAATGAAATAGCTTCTGGAAATCAAGGACATTGGCCATCCTAGTGGCTCTAAGAATAGGAACTTCTTTGGAATCATATACACGTTGTCTGCTTGTTTCATAAAGATCATGCCAAAAAGAAAGAAGGGTTAGCTTTGCATACCAGTTATAGGTTAACCGTAATCAAGTCCGCTACGTCGCCCCCTTAGCCAATTTGATATGACAGTAACGCTATCGTTAGTAAACTATACTTTCTAGCTTATAAATCTGCAACCAATTACCTATAGGAATCATTCTTCAATTCATACTTTCTTGATTAGGATTTTTATTAGTTAAGAACTTAACGGAAATCGGGCAGCATTTCCCCTATATAACTCACCTAACCCAAAATTCCAATTAACCTCCTGTTACCACAGCAATACCAACAACGACAGTAATAGAAATATTCATATTAAATCCTTACCATCCAGCCCATAAACAACTCAAACAACCCAATAACCTTTCTTAATCTTTTTCCAACCCAAATCACTAACATTTAAGATTATACACCAAACAGACCAACATATGCTTTATATACGATGCGTTATACACTTCTTTATTCCAAATTTAGAAGCCACATCAACGGAAACACAATAACCACACGAACAACAACATATGAACATAACCACACTTTTATTCTTTCAACTCAACAATTCCATATAACAACCACAACTCCTAATATCAACGAATTCATGCAATTTCTTACTTCCAATCTAATCTAATACAATTTTTAATCTTTCCATTACAACACCATTAATCCAATTATACCATAAAATGAGAAAATCTTACCTTAATTTAATCGGAGCAAATTCTACACTCACTTGCACCAATTTCACTATTTCTTCTTCCTCAATTCAATACCCAACGTTGCTATCACTTCCTTGGACTTGCAAATCACCTTAGAAATTAATCAAAGCAACAAAACATAATTTTTTTCAACAACCATGGTTGGCCGAGAGCTTGGCAGCCATGGCAATGTTCCTTTTTCTTTTTCTTTGACAATGTGCTACTTGCCTAATCTTAATCACTAACAAGCTTTTTATATGCATTCTAATAATCCTACACGTGCCCACTATGGTGAATCACCATTCTAATATATTTGTTTACCTATTATTCTTTTTATTATATTTTATTTTATATATTTTTTTAATTAAAACGTGCAGGGCCCACTCAAGGTATAATTAACGTAATTAATCTTAATTAATCACTAATTCTTTCTTAGTAATCTAATCATAGTTAATTAGTCCCTAATCTCCAATAATATTTCTATACTAATTGGAGTTTATAAAAAAATTGTGCACTAATTAAAATCGAGAATTAAAGGCACTTATTTCATATCCCAAAAATAATCCCGTCCTTAACTTATGTCGATTAGCTTACGAATAATTCGACGTATAAAAATACGGGATATAACACATTCACTACCGGGACTGATTGGAAAGTTGGCGACTTTGCCTCGGTGTCATGAACCCGAACTAAATGATAAATATAGCCCTTGGCTATTATCTTCCTTGCCTTAAGGTAGGAAATAAACCGACCCTTTGGAGATGCTACATTCCCCTTCCATTCAAGCACGGGCTCTCCCGGAAATTGGAATTGAACCACTTTCAGTCGGCAATCAACATTAGCATAGCACGAGGCCAGCCAATCCATACCCATAATTACATCAAAATCTAGCATTTCCAACTCAATCAAATCAGCTATGGTCTGGCGATCACATATCACAACTACACAGTTTTTATACACTTGTCTTACTATCACGGGATCACCAACCGGAGTAGACACCTCAAAAGATTTGGTTGGCTCGGGTTTCACCCCAATACAACCAGCAAAATATGGAGTAATATAAGAGAATGTAGAACCCGGATCTATCAATGCATACACATGACGGGAAAATATAGATATTGTACCTGTGACCACATTTGGAGAGGACTCAAAATCCTGTCGTCCGGCTAAAGCATACACACGGGGCTGAGTGGCACCTGAAGTAGATGCTGCCCCTCTGCCTTTACCTCGGCCTGCTGGCGTCTGAGGAGTCTGCCCTACCGGGCGTGTTGAGTAAGAACCAGTTGCTGAACCTGTGGGCTGAACCCCACCTCTACCGTACCGCAAGGGCCAATATCACATCAAATGCCCAGTCTGTCCACAAACATAACAAGCATCCGTGTCCTGACTACATGGCCCTGAGTGTAATTTCCGGCACCGACCACATCGTGGAACTGGTGGTCTCCTCTGAATGTAATCACCCCCAAACTGGAAACCCGAAGCTCTCGAACTCTGATCCTGTCCCGAAGGAAAAGAGTGATCAAATCTTCTATCTGCGAATCGTGGAGGCGCACTAGTCACTGAATGGCCCAAATGTCGGGAATAAGTCTGCCTCGATCCCTCTCTATAATCATTGCCTGCTCTCATAGACCTACCCTCTTGCTTTGCCTTCTGTTGATATCATGGTCACCTCTTTTTTGTTGTTGTCGCCCCTCCAAATTCTGAGCATGGGCTTTTATTCGGGAAATATCCATCGCATCTTGTAGCGAAGCTGTCAAGCAATATTTGAATAAATGTGGCCCTAGGCCACTCACAAATCTATGTACCCGATCTCCCATGTCGGCCACCATAGCCGGGGCATATCTACCAAAGAATTAAATTGCATGTTGTACTCCCGGGTGCTCATACTTCCTTGCTTTAAATTTAGAAATCTATCCGCTCTAGCTCGGCGGACTTCGAGTGGCAAATAGTGACGGATAAAAGCATCCACGAATTCTTGCAAAATCGGAGGAGGCGCATTCTCTCCTCTTGATAATACCCAGTTATTATACCACAAGACTGCCACATCCCGGAGTCTATATGATGCCAACTCCACGGATTCAGTCTCAGAGGCGTGAATAATCCTCAACGTTCTCAACATCTCATCAATGAAACCTTGCGGATCTTCATTCGGATTTGATCCAAAGAACTCCGGAGGATTTAAAGTCTTGAAATAACGGGCTCTAGTACTGGCTGACCGATCACTTGGGCCTGCATTTTGCCGCTGTGCCTGGGCGGCAACCAATTGTGTCAATAATTGGATGCCCTCGGTCACTTATTGACCCGAAGAAACCGGTGGAGGAACTGGAGCTGGAGCCCCTCCTTGTTCTTCCACGTTAGGCGGGGTAGAAGAAGTATTAGATAAGGCCTCATTATGTGATTCCCCTTCTTCTATATTCCTCGGAGGCTCTCTTTCTACCCGCCTTTTTGCCATAGTCTTGCCCTTCTGGGCGGCTGTAACTTTTCCCTTTGGCGGCATTCTGAAATCATAACACACTATTAGGGAGGATAAGATCTTATGCATGGCTCTATCGCACGATCTCATAGAAGAAAGATGGTCATTTTTCCTAAATGCCCTGTAGCCTCTTGTTTATTGATGTGGCGTGCAACACACCATAAACAAGACACTACTAGACACGGCTCGTAGACACTTCCTAGGACTGAACTGCTCTGATACCACTTCTGTCACGACCCAGCTACGGGCCGCGACGGGTACCCGGGGCTAACCACCGAGCACCGCTCGTACTATTACTTCTTAGACTCATTCAACAATCATTTATCGATTTCATGCTCATTTGACAAAAGAAACTGCTTTTCATTACAAAACATAATGCTTTTATACAATAACATATATCAATATATTTACACAATATCCACGTCGTGAAACCACATAACCCACATTGAGTTTCTACGAGCCTCTACTGAAATACAAGACACACACAGACGGGACAGGACCCCCGTCGAGCCCAACCTACATAAATATACACAAAAGGATAATCAAGAACCTCCGGAAAAAAGGAGTGCTTTCAGTCAGCTAACAGCTTCTAAGAGTCTGGATCAAGATCCCCTCCCAGTCTACCTATGGGCATGAACACAGCGTTCAAAGAAAACAGACGTCAGTACGAACATTGTACTGAGTATGTAAGGCAGGAATGAAATGAACAATGTCATAGAAGCATCATGAATCATAAGAAAAGATATAACCTGCTTGAGTGTTATAAGCAACATACCTTTTACATATATCATATTTTATATCATCATAGTATATGTTTTGTCATATCCCATATATCATCACATTCATTATCACATACATCATCACGTACATCGTCATATCGTACTCCGCATCATTACCCGCATCCGGGTAATCCTCATATACCGCCCACTAGTGGTGATCATGCCCGACCCTCTAGGCTCGGTGTAACATCGCAGCCCGCCTTAGCGGTGACATGCCCGGCCATCTAGGCACGGTGGAATCATATGCAGCCCGCCATTGCGGTGACATGCCCGGCCATCTAGGCACGGTGGAATCATATGCAGCCCGCCTTCGCGGTGACATGCCCGGCCATCATGGCGCGGTGGAATCTTATCATCACAAAATCAATCATAACACATCACTATTACACATCTCATAACATAGCATCATCTTATCATTCCTTGGTATCTTATACATATCATCATCGTATTAAAAACTAGCATTGTTAATCATCTTATAGACATATCATATATTAGCATTAAGAGCATACGTTAAGCTTTAAGGCAACCACACTATGTCGGGGTGACGTAAGGTCGTGAACCCCCGATTATATTATGAACGTTTATGAGTATCGTGCCTCGCCTTGAAGGAAATAGAACATAAGGCGAGTGTTAACAAGGATAACATCATTAGCGTTATAGGAACATCATGACACAATTTCTTGAATCACTATACTCTAGCTCATTATCATCACCATCATATTCATATGTAATTCGATATATTGAACGACTCATAGGCTTCGTTTTGTAGAAGGATTATATAAGACTTGAAGGATTCATGCCTTTTGAAAGAAAATATAAGCCTCACAAACCTTTGTCGTTTAACTATGCTATCGTTCGCTTGATAATCTTTGGTGTCACGTCTCTACCTTCAAGAGAGAATTCGTACCATCGTTAGTCAATCGACGAGAAGAACGCGCTACTATTTCTAGGGACAATTGGGCAGCATTTCCTTTGTTTCTACTACCTTTTCCCTGTTTCATTTCAACTACCAAACATTCACAACAACACTCACAATATTGTATCAACAATCGTCATTTATCTACATTTACCACATTCCACCATTGTTCTCCAATTTCCCCACATTTATGGGTTTTAGCTCATTATCACATTTTCTCATACATCACACCTATTTCATGGTCTACACGTCATTTATAAAATATTTATACTCCCAACTCATCAACATTCATAATTCAATCCAACTATAATTCAACTATGGCACTATTCACATTTTATGACCCATTTACTACACTCTTCTATAATCCAAGTGTTTCAACGTATAAATACTTCAATTATCATGAGAAAGTCATAAAACTTACCTTAGATGTGGTAGGAACTAGCCTTGAGTAGCAATACTCTTCTTTACCAAAAACCCTACTTCACTTCCTTTGCAATTTCTTAGTGTAGATGAACTTTTATGAGTTTCACACTCTTGATTTCTTGGATTTGGTGTTGTTGATCTTGGTTTTACTTTGATTCTCTTGTGGATGAATATTAGAGAGTATTCTAGATGTTTCTTGAAGTGTGGAGTGAAAATGAAATGAATGGAATGAAAAAGGGTCCCTTATACTTAACTTAAAATCTGATTTTTATGAACAGTAGTCGAAGTGCACAGTGGCCGTAAACCCAGTTTACGGGCCGTATTCTGGTTTACGATCCGTCTTTCACGACCATATTTAAGCATAACAGAACCACAAAGGTTTGCTGGAGGTCATGGTGGTTTACGGTCACAGTTTACGGGCCATATTTCGATTTACGGTCCGTATTCTGAGTCGTATTTAACCATTTGGACATTTGCCAGAAAGTTGATGTTTTGGAATGTTGAAAGACGATAGTAGTTTACGGTCCGTATTCTATTTTACGACCAACTGGGCTGAAGTGAAAATCTTCAACTTTCGCATTTTCAAAACTCATAAGTAGTCATCCCCTTCTTAGTAAAACATGGTACACTCATACTGTGCGTTGGTCTATTCATTGTACGTTCACGGAGAAATTTCCGAGGTGTAACAGTTATACCGCCACTTATACGGTCCGTATAAGGGTCCGTATAACCTTAACAGGAAGGGAAAATACCTGATGGTGAAATACGGTCACTTATATGGACCGTATAAAGTTATATGGACCGTATAAGTGTCCGTATAACATGATCGGGACATCTTTTTCTTTAAGTATAAATAAGTGACCCAAGTTCTTATTTTTAATTTTACATCTTCCCTACTTCTCTCAAGGCCTCTAGAAGGTTCCATACATTTCACCAACATAAATTCAAAGTGAATCCAAGATCAAACACCAAATATTAGTGGAATCAAGTACAGGAAGGGTAACAAGGGTTTATGGAAGCTAGAAATTTCCTTGGAATTGAAGTTAGGGTTTTCTCCAAGTGAAGTATTTTCATCCAAATCCCATTCCTACATAATCAAAGGTGAGTTTTATGATCATTTCATGTTACTAAGAATAGTAAATGGTTGGAAGACTTGGACTGAGGAAGAAAGTAGAATATTGTTATATCCCGTATTTTTGAACGACGGATTATTTGCTGGGGTGGGCCCACACACCGAGATTTTTTTTGGAACATCTGAAAATTCATATGAATCACATATGTAAAGTTAAACACAACTCATGAAGTACCCTTGGGCCAAATCAAAGTGGAAGCCCTCCAAACGAATATTTTTAAGAAAACGTTTTCGGGTGACCTGACTTTGAGGGGCAAAAACGGTATTATAAGTTTGGAATTTGGAAAGATACCATGAAATATAAGTTGTAGATAATTGAATTAGCTTTCTATCCATAGGTCGTGGGTTCCTAGGTGATGTCGGTACAAGGAGATATGAACGTTTTAAGGTCGAAAGGTCAGTGGGCTAGGCCCAACTCGGGATCAACCGAGTTGACCCAAAAAAATAAAATGAAAATTTAGGCCCAATGTTTAAGGGGTGGCCGGTCAAGTGAGGCCTAACCCATGGTTTTAATGAATATTTCCATGTGCTAATTAATTACAAATGGTCACTATCTAATAGAAGTTTCAAGAAACAAAGAAAGAAGAGAAAGAAGAAAAACCAAGAGCAAACATAAGAGCCATTTCGGGTTGGCCATAGAAAAATCACCCTCAAAAAAATCCTGGGTTCCTAGGTGATGTCGGTACAAGGAGATATGAACGTTTTAAGGTCGAAAGGTCAGTGGGCTAGGCCCAACTCGGGATCAACCGAGTTGACCCAAAAAAATAAAATGAAAATTTAGGCCCAATGTTTAAGGGGTGGCCGGTCAAGTGAGGCCTAACCCATGGTTTTAATGAATATTTCCATGTGCTAATTAATTATAAATGGTCACTATCTAATAGAAGTTTCAAGAAACAAAGAAAGAAGAGAAAGAAGAAAAACCAAGAACAAAGAAAGAAGAGCCATTTCGGGTTGGCCATAGAAAAATCACCCTCAAAAAAATCCTGACTCTAAAATTATTTTCTTGTTGAATTCCTACTAATTCAAGGTCCCTCTACAACTTGGTGTAGTTGTTTTGGAAGATTGAGCATTAGTTTCATCAATCTCACACTTTGGACAAGTGAAGAAGATTGGAGAAAAAGGTAGGAATTCATACCTTTTTATTATGCTATGAAGGTTTGTTTGTGTTGTAGTATATGGAAATGAGTAGAAACTATGGAAGTTTACAAATACATATATATATATATATATATGTAGCCGTGAGTGTATGTATGTTGTATACATATATGAGTTGAATTTTATGTTGTATTCTAGTTGTGGTTATGGCGAAAATTATATTGGGAATGAAAGTTGAATGAATTTTGGTTGAAGTTGGAATGTAGAAGATTATGTCACTTTAGAATGATTTTGTGATATTATGGAAATGAAGTTGTTAAGATGTGAATTATGATTATGGTTGATGAAATTGGAAGATGGAAATATGTTATGGATATGTAGGTTGAATATTAGAAGTTTTGGATGAATTATGACTTTGGTGGAAAGTTTATATATTTTGTATATCTTGTGAATATTTTGTGGAAATGATATGAAATGCTTCCAAATTATATTGTGATAATCTAGATTAATAATGAATATGAAAACATTGAGATTGGTTTGGAAATGGGAAGTCGGAATGAAAGTTCTTGCATTATGTCGGAAAGAAGACTAGTTGTGTTATATTGTGTCCTATATTGATTGTTGTCGTTGTTGGTGTTGTTGTTGGGTTGTTGTTGATTGTTTTGGCCGAGTTAAATTCTCGGGGATGCTATATCAATAGGGGAGATGCTGCCCAAATTTCTGTAGGCAATTATGAATAAAGATTGAATACTTAAAGATTGGAAATTGAGAATTGGTAAATGTGACCAATTGCAGATTTTGGGCGAAACGGGAATTGAATTTGGAAAGGCGTAAAGAGCATATAAGGTATGTATAGCTATCCCGATTCTTCTTTTGGCATGTCCTAGGTGTACTAGGATCGGATTTGAGCCCCGAAATATATTCTGTCCATCGGAATCCGCGTTGGAAATTGTCACTTTTTCATTCAATAGAATTGAACCTTTTAGGTATGCTTTGTTGGAAGAATTAGGCAAACTTTCACAAATTGTTTAGAAAGTTATGAAATGTCCCTAGTACCTCTATAGGCGACCCCACAAGCTTAAAATACGTAATTTGAGCCCACCGCTTCGTTTGTCCCGAGGTGGGCCCACTATTTCCGATTTTACCCCTTTTGTATTTATCACTTGTCTTCGAGCTGCTTTAAAGGATATGTCTTAACTACTCCTCTAACTATTATCTAAAGAATTGTTTTAAATACTCCGTTAAGTCTTATAAACTGTTTTGGATCTTGGAAACGATCTCAGAAAGATTATGCCTCCGTAACCCATTATGACATCCGAAGTTTACTTACTATGATTCCGTCCGATTTCATTGTTTTGACTTGTCACTCGATATGCCTCATTGAGTCTTTGGAAGTATACATGGTATTTTATTGCATTTAGTTTCTAACTACTCCATTCGTGGATGCCTCAATGTTTACCACACTGAGCCCGGGCCAGGATATGTTCTCAAGCGTCTTCCACTGCATTGTTCGCCGTGCCTCGATGTGAGGGTGCAGGTATATATGTACATGGGTTGTGGAGTATGCTGTGCCATGTACACTATTCTGACATGATATGATATGATCTGATATGGTCATTTGATATGTTATGCTATGTTACGGGGTTATTCCCCTTTTCTGATCCTTATGTGTTGTGGCACCAGCGTCGGGGGTGGCCACGTTCTGTCTGCCGAGTCCCTTGGCAGGGGCCGGATATGATATGGCATATGTTTCTGTACACACTCTTCATGTTTTGAAAATATGCATTTGATACTCTGGATATCACACTCACTTTTCTGTACGTTCTGTTTCGGTTATGATTTTGTCCCTTAGTGGGACCAGGTATGACATACGTTTTCTGCAAATACTATTTATGCTTTATGATCAACATCTTTGCTAATCTGGATATTCCGTTCATTTTCTGTATCTTCTGCTTCGATTATGACTTTGTTTACTACGTTCCATGCTTTACATACTCAGTACATATTTCGTACTGACCCCCTTTCTTCGGGGGCTGTGTTTTCATGCCGCGCAGGTACAGACTACAGATTTGCTGATCCGCATGTTTAGGACTATATTCTTCCATCTTGGAGTGCTCTATTGTTCGGAGCCTATGTTTGGTACAGTCCTTGCTATGGTACATTTGTATGTTTTTCAGGGGTATGACGGGGCCCTGTCCCGTCTTATGATTCTGATGTGTTTTGTAGAGGTCTGTAGACATACATGTGGGTTCTGCATATGATTTGGGTTGGTATGATCTGTGACAGCCTGATCGGCTTCCTTGTGCTTTATCCATTAATCTATGATAATTAATAACGCCAATTGACTTTTACATTTAAATATTCTGCTTATATGCTGGTTTGGGTTATTGGGTACGTTCAGGTGTCCAGCACGGACACTAGTCGTGGCCTACGGGGTTGGGTCGTGACAAAAGTGGTATCAGAGCGGTTCGCCCTCGGAGTGTCTGCAGACCATGTCTCGTAGAGTCTTGTTTATCGGTGTGTTGTGCACAACATCTATAAACAGGAGGCTACAGGACATTTAGGGTGTTACCTTTCTTTGAATCTTAGATCGTGCGATAGAGCCAGCTGTAGGAAATGAATTCCTTTTTACTAACCTCTGATTTAAGCTGGAGAACGGTATCGACGTAAGACAGTGACTGATGATATTGGAAGCTACACAGTACACAGGTAAGCAATGGTATGAAAGACGTACGCTGGGTAAGGTATTTGAAGCACGATTGAAACATAAAGTTTAAAATCGTAATGAAAAGTAAACAGGAAAGTGCAATAGGTGCAGTTCGAGTTGGACATGTGAAGTAAGCCTCGGCATATTTATACTTTTTATTTGAAATTATCAGCCCTGTGTGGCTATGATGTGATATGATATGATATGTATATACGTATATGTGTTGGCCCTGTGAGGCATGGTTGGTATTTCCTGTGGGCAGGTTTTGGGATAGTAAGAAATACAGAGGAACCTCTGCCCAAATTTTCCTAGAAATACGAAGAGGAAGATGAGGTATAAATTCTTAACATGTCTTGAAGGTCGATACCGATAGGGTAAATTCATTATGTTGGATTAAAGTTTGAGAGATACCTTCCGTGTCATTCGTAAGAAGTATTATCCGTATTTGGAAAATTTTATCTCGAGAAAGCATATATGAGTAGCAGATTTGCAATTTATTTAAACGAACCGGAATATGTTCCGACCCTATTTTGCTTTAGGACAGCATATGTGGAAGGGCAAAAATGTCCAACGATTAAGTTTCCTCTAATTGGAAGAATACAAAGTGTATGACAGGCAGTGGAAATTGAGTGGTCCGTTTACGACTCAAAAATATACATATACACAAATATGGAGGTAATTATGTGAGTTAAGTGCTAAGAGATTCAGCGAAGTTCGTCGGATTCTAGTTTGTAACATTTTATCAGTTCTCATCGACTGGTTGGAGATGGGATCTGTGGAATAAAAACCTAAACCCGTGATCTGTCTAAAAGTATATATATACACACATGCATGGAGGTAAATATTGAGGATTTACAGGGGCGACACGGTAACTATATAGTTAGAAAAGTAAAAGAATCCCCTCTAAATCGGGGTGGGACCCGCTACGAGAACGTTTTGAAAGTTGTTAAGACCCAGATTTGCCTTAAATTACGTGACCAATGTCGTGCGGGGCAGTTGACGTGATTATACCGGCCTTAACGCACCTAAATGTATTAAAGTTTTAAGGTTAAGCGTGCTAGGGCCAGAGAAATTTTGGGATGGGTGACCTCCTGGGAAATGTACCAAAAGTTTTGGCAAACATAGATATAAGAGACGAATAGGAAATTCGGGGTAACCTAAAGGGAATTAGGATGTATGGAATGGTTAGAAACCTTATAGGGGTCACGTGAGCTGAGACGGATTAGATTGGTAAAAAGGAAGGAAAAGCAGCGCAGCTCTGGAATTAGAGTAAAAATTTGAACATGTGATTGAAGATGTATGGTGAAAGAAATGGTAGTGATATATGTACGTATGTGTAGGACCCCCCATTTACGACTATGTCGATCGATTGGTGAACCCTAATAGCCAGTGTTGTAATATATAGAAAGGATTAACTGGGCAGAATTTACGAGGAAAAGGGAAAGGTATGGTACAAATGTTACGAAATAGACCGATACTCATTTTGCTACTGGTTGAGTTTGGAAAATTCTAATACAACGATGTTTGGAAAGAAAAGAGAATAATTGAGTGGGGGGTAAGGAGATCAAATACCAGAAAAAGTGAACCGTAAGAAACATAGTTAAGCAGAGTATTTAAAAGAGTTGACGGGCAAAACACGAATGTTAATTGCGAAAACGAGCTAGAATGGAATAGTGCAGGGCAAAGGAAAACTTATGGCTTGAAACGATGAATCATGTGAGTATCAAATAATTCGATTATTGAGGAAACAGAACGACAGATAAGGAATGGGCATGAAGGAAGAATGTGATTACTAAGAGATAAACTTCTACATTAATTATATTACTTGAGTGCCAGCTATCGGATAAGATTTTGTACTATATAATCGTGATTCTGTTAAGGTTTCGTACGAAGATAATCAAGTTATAGGTTAGAAAGAAAAGACATGGATATGGTAGAAGTATAACCCCAAAGAAGGGGAGCAAATGAAAGTAAAGTAAGCATAAATGAAAACAATTGACACATAGAAGATTGAAGCGATAAGGAATTGGCCTAGGCCTTCGACATCGACTGAAATACGCAGTTCTCTGGGATTGGTCGGATATTACAGAAGATTTGTAGAGAAATTTATTTCTGCTACGACACTATTAATGAAGCTAATTCAGAAGGCAGTGAAATCTCAGTGGACCGGTACTTGTGAATGTAGTCCCAGTTGCTGAAGGGAAGCTAACGTTGTGGCAGACGCACTTAACCGCAAATCTATGGGCGGTTTGACCGGCGTGTATCCAGAAAGAAGGAATTGGCTTGTAAAATTCATCAGTTAGCTAGCCTTGGAGTCCGTTTGGTCGATTCTGGAGATATTGGGATTTTGTCCGAGAAGTTGCTGAATCGTTGATTAGGGAAGAGGTAAAACAGCGTCAGTTCGAGGATTCTATTCTGGTATGGTACAAAGATACAACCCTTGATAAGAAAGGGACCCAGTTGAGATCTCACCTGATGGGGTATTATTATACAGAGGCAGATTATGTGTGCCTGACGTTGCAGGGCTGCGACGGCCAATTATGGGCGAAACGCATAATGTTCGGTAGTCTGTTATCCTGAATCCACTAAAATGTACCATGAACTTATATGCTTATACTGTGGATAAAAAATGGCATGAAACGGGACATCGCACAGTTCGTTGCCCAGTGCCCGAATTGCCAGTAGGTTAAAATTGAACATCAGAAGCCAAGTGGACTTCATTACAGGGTTGCCTCGTACTCCGCGGAAGTATGACTCTATTTGGATTATTGTGGATAGGCCGACAAAAAAATCAGCCCACTTTCTTCCCGTCAGAACCACTTACTCAGCGGAGGATTATGCCAGACTATATATTAAAGAAATAGTGCAACTCCACGGAGTTCCTACATCTATTACCACTGACGGAGGTGCCCATTTTATGGCAAATTTCTGGAGATCTTTTCAGGATAGATTAGGGACTAAGGTGAGTCTGAGCATAGCATTCCATCCCCAGAGCGACGGACAGGCCTAGTGCACTATATAAACGCTAGAAGATATGTTGCGAGCCTGTGTTATTGATTTCAGAGTCAGCTGGGATAGTCATCTGCCGTTGATTGAGTTTTCTTATAATAACAGCTACCAGTCTAGCATCCAGATGGCTCTGTACGAGGCTTTGTTTGGCAGAGAATGCAGGTCACCGATCGGCTGGTTTGATATTGGCGAAACAGAACTAATAGGCCCAGGTATGATCCAACAGGCGGTTGATAAGATGAAACTTATCCGAGAGGGACTATTAGCAACTCAGAGTCGACAGAAGTCATACGCTGATAAACGACGTCGACCCTTAGAGTTCCAGGTCGGTGATTGTGTATTTTTGAGAGTATCGTCTATAAAAGGCATGGTGCGATGCGACAAAAAGGGTAAGATCCGTCTGCAATATATCGGACCTTATCAAATTATTCGAAAGATTGGGAATGTCGCCTATGAGCCAGATCTGCCATCTGATTTGAAAGCGATACATCCGGTATTTCATGTGTCCATACTCCGCAAAAGTGTTGGTGATCCCTCCAGAACATTTCCAGTGAATGATATTCAGGTGATGGAGAAATTGTCTTAAGAAGAGCAACCTGTAGCTATTCTGGATCGTCAGGTGAGGAGCCCGCGTACCGAAGATATACCCTCTGTTAAAGTCATATGGCGAAACAATAATAAAGAAGGAACGACCTGGGGAGCACAGGATGAAATGAAGAAAAAGTACCCTCACTTGTTCTCTACACCTACAGGTGATCTAAATCTCTAAACTTGTTATATTAATTGGAAAATAATTCATGTGTGCTACTCATAAGAAGAAACTCCCCCGGAGTGTTGGTAAGACCTATAAGGCTAATTTAACATTCGAGGACGAATGTTCTAAAGGGGGGGGGGGAGATAATATCCCGTATTTTTGAACGTCGGATTATTTGCTGGGGTGGGGCCCACACACCGAGATTTTTTTTGGAACATCTGAAAATTCATATGAATGACATATGTAAAGTTAAACACAACTCATGAAGTACCCTTGGGCCAAATCAAAGTGGAAGCCCTCCAAACGAATATTTTTAAGAAAACGTTTTCGGGTGACCTGACTTTGAGGGGCACAAACGGTATTATAAGTTTGGAATTTGGAAAGATACCATGAAATATAAGTGCTAGATAATTGAATTAGCTTTCTATCCATAGTTCGTGGGTTCCTAGGTGATGTCGGTACAAGGAGATATGAACGTTTTAAGGTCGAAAGGTCAGTGGGCTAGGCCCAACTCGGGATCAACCGAGTTGACCCAAAAAAATAAAATGAAACTTTAGGCCCAATGTTTAAGGGGTGGCCGGTCAAGTGAGGCCTAACCCATGGTTTTAATGAATATTTCCATGTGCTAATTAATTATAAATGGTCACTATCTAATAGAAGTTTCAAGAAACAAAGAAAGAAGAGAAAGAAGAAAAACCAAGAGCAAACATAAGAGCCATTTCGGGTTGGCCATAGAAAAATCACCCTAAAAAAATTCCTGGGTTCCTAGGTGATGTCGGTACAAGGAGATATGAACGTTTTAAGGTCGAAAGGTCAGTGGGCTAGGCCCAACTCGGGATCAACCGAGTTGACCCAAAAAAATAAAATGAAAATTTAGGCCCAATGTTTAAGGGGTGGCCGGTCAAGTGAGGCCTAACCCATGGTTTTAATGAATATTTCCATGTGCTAATTAATTATAAATGGTCACTATCTAATAGAAGTTTCAAGAAACAAAGAAAGAAGAGAAAGAAGAAAAACCAAGAACAAAGAAAGAAGAGCCATTTCGGGTTGGCCATAGAAAAATCACCCTCAAAAAAATCCTGACTCTAAAATTATTTTCTTGTTGAATTCCTACTAATTCAAGGTCCCTCTACAACTTGGTGTAGTTGTTTTGGAAGATTGAGCATTAGTTTCATCAATCTCACACTTTGGACAAGTGAAGAAGATTGGAGAAAAAGGTAGGAATTCATACCTTTTTATTATGTTATGAAGGTTTGTTTGTGTTGTAGTATATGGAAATGAGTAGAAACTATGGAAGTTTACAAAGTATATATATATATATATATATATATATGTAGCCGTGAGTGTATGTATGTGTTATATCCCGTGTTTTCGTATAATTGGAAATCGTGAAATAATTACGACTTGTGTGTTATAAGGACATAATTTGATTTTAGTGAATATGACTATGTTGGTTATGGAATTATTATTGTTAAGACCCCGGGGAAGGCCGAGAATAAATTTGGAGTTTCGGAAATTAGTTTCGGGAATTACAAAACGGGACTTTTGTGAATTGGGCCAAGAATTAGGACACAAAATTGAGGCCCAAAGAATGGAGGGTGGCCGGCCACAACAATGGCCCAAACCCATTTCTTTAATGTCATGTGCTAGGCACATGACCAAGGATAAGGATATATATCAACTATCTCTTAGTATTATCAAGAACAAACAATAAAATTCAAGACCACCAACAAAAGAGGCTCTCGGCCGAACCTCATATTCCTCAACAAAATATTTTCTAGCCTTTTCTTTTGATCACAAAATCGTGTCCCTTTGGTAAGTATAGTAAGCACAAGACGCTCTCCGACGTGATACAATTTGTTTGGCACAAGAACTACGTTTGCGACAAGTCGGAAAATCAAGAAAAGGTAAGAATTTTGCCCCTCTAATGTTATAGAATTGATATGAATGTGTTAAGGATTGGAAATAGACGAGAATCCCGTAATTTTGATATAAATAGAAAGTCGTGGGTGTGTGTGTATAGTGTGTATTGGCCGTGAGCCATAGAGAGGAAATTGATGTGAATTGATCTTGGTTAAGTTGGTATAATGTGTTGTTGTGACCTTTATGTCGTAAAAGATTAATTGATAAATGGAATTGGCGTTGAAAAGTGATTTTGGATATTATCGGAAAGTGTATACCCTTGGTATCATTATGTATATCATTGTATATTTAGGGTGCTAGAGACTTTAGATATGAACTTATAATGATGTTAATGAATTCGGAATGAAACGACGTGAGTTAGAATGTTCGTCGTGAACTTTTGATTGTTTTGAAAAATTATGGAACATAATGGATTTTGGTGTAATTTCGTGTATGGTTTGAATTGTAATGAGAATGTGGTTGTATAAGTTTGAATGTGGAAATGAATACAATTATGTAGATGTAGAATTGGAGTTTTGAAAGTTTGAATGGAAGTTGCCAACTTAGATAACAAAGTGGAATTTTGAAGCTAGAATGGCTTGATTGTTGTCTGTGTTGTTTGTTGATGTGTGGGCTGTTGTTGTTGTGTATTTTGAGCCGAGCTACGCCTCGGGGATGTTAGATTTATAGGGGAAATGCTGCCGAAATTTCGGTAGGCAAATATGGAGTTAAAGGCATTTCTGAGCCTAAGAATCTCATTTGGTAACTTTGACCATTTGCAGATTTTTGACGAAACGGGACGAGACATTTGGAGGAGCTTACGACGTCTGTGAGGTATGTAAAGCCTCCCACTCCTTCATTTGGCATATCTTAGTGTGTCAGTCGAATATGAGACCTTCCGGAGCATTTCTGCTCCTCGAAACCCGATCCACAGAAAAGTCACTATTCATTCAATTCTATTGAAGCCTAAAGGCTCCAATTTGGCTAGTATGCCACCATTCGTCCGAAACCTATCGAAATGTGGTCGGGTGACCTAGAAATGATTATGTATGACCCTTGGCATATAAATGCTCAAAAAAAAATATGCTCGCCACCTCATTTCGAATCGAGGTGGGTCCGCTACCCCAAAAAATGCCCGATTTGCCCTTCGGGCCACCTTTGATAACAAAGATATAAATATTACTTCGGAGCTTTGGAACATCTTCCTGCGGGGTAGATTTGGGACAATTCGATACGCTAACTTATACTTCGAATTATATGGACCATTTTGGAAACGCTTTGCGAAATAAAACTTTATGTCGACTAAGTATTCGACTATTTTGTAATACGATATGCTTTATGAATTTACTTGTTTTGAAACACTATTTGGAAAGACGATTTGCATTTGTTTGCTCACGACTCCGTTCGTGCCTTATTATGACTTCGTTCGCCGGTTCCCGGGCCGGTTTTGATTCGTGCGCCATATGATAATTCGGCCGTATGCTGTGTTACGGTTCCCAAGGCTTCGCCATAGGGCCGGGTTCCGTTTGGAGTTATGCTGTGATATGGCTCGGGATGCGATACGCTCACCGATGATTATGATTATGTTCGGGGATGTACGGAGATTTGAAACCTTCTGGTGTTATGCTGTGTGTGGCGCCAGCGTCGGAGTGGCGACCACGTTCTTAAGCGTTTGCATGATTTTACTTGCATAATATATATGTATATGATTTCGATACAGACTTTGACATCTGATTTGCTTTTGATTTCGATTCATATTTCTGTACTCCGTGCTTTACATACTCAGTACATATTCCGTACTGACCCCCTCTCTCCGGGGGCTGCGTTTTATGCCCGCAGGTGCAGATCTTGGTGATCCTCCGCAGTAGGCTCCACTCTTTGCTTTCTCGGAGTACTCTTATTCGATTCGGAGTCCACTCTTGGTACAGACTTCCCTACTCTGTATATATTTTGGATATTTGACAGTTTGGGTACGGCGGGGCCCTGTCTCGCCATATGTTATGTTTTGAATTCGTAGAGGCCTGTAGTCATCTTTGTGGGGTGAGGGTCCTATGGGTATACTGTATGATTTTGCTTTCGGGTCTTAAAGCGGTCTGTTTGATATGATGGCCCCAAATGGCCCTTCTGTATATATCTGTATTTTGACCGGCGATGCCTATTCCGCCGCTTTGTTTGAGTTTGATTTGATATGACCGCTTAAGACATATTTTCGATATAAAGTATACTTGACATAACTTTTGTAAAACTATGAAATCAGTTTGGATTTGGAAACGAATATGCGATTTGGTCTGGGTACCCAGGTAGGGTGCCAGTCGCGGCCCACGGGGCTGGGTCGTGACAAAATTGGTATCAGAGCGGTTTGTCCTCGGAATGTCTACAGGCCGTGTCTCGTAGAGTCTTGTTTATCGATGTGTTGTGCACCACATCTATAAACGGGAAGCTACAGGGCATTTAGGATGTTACTTTCTTTGTAATCTTAGATCGTGCGATAGAGCTGAGCTATTAGGATGATTTTGATCTGACTCGCCTTCGTGTTTGCAGTGATGCCTCCCAAGAAGGCAACGGCAGCCCAGAAGGGCAAGGCGAGGATTGGGGAGACTAGCCAGGCACAGCGAGCTACCCGGGCTCGTGTATATGATTTGCCTGAGGATGTGCCACAGTCTGAGGGGTCTGCTACACCCCCACTAGTACGGCCTGGAGCAGGACCTTCAGCAGCTCCAGAGGTCCGTATACCCGCACCTGAGACTCCAGCTCCTCAGCCAGGGGCGGAGAATCGGACCCTGAGAGAGGCTGTACAGCTGTTGACTACACTGGTAGCAGGACAGGCTCGCAGGCGCGGGCGGAGGGACGACGATGATGATGACAGGCGGGACAGCCTGAGAGTTCGAGAGTTTTTGCTATGTGGCCCTCCAGAGTTCTTCGGGTCTAAGCCCGACGAGGACCCCCACGACTTCATTCGGGGGATGCGACGCTCACTGGACTTGGTCAGGGCTTCAGAGACCGAGTCGGTTGAGCTGGCTTCGCACCGGCTTCGAGATGTGGCTACCCACTGGTACGAGACTTGGGAGTTGTCTAGGGGAGAGGGTGCCCCTCCAGCCACTTGGGATCAGTTTGTGACAGCATTCACCCGCCACTTTTTGCCACCAGAGTTACGGCGGGCACGGGCTGATCGATTCTTACGTCTGCAGCAGAGGGGTCGGAGTGTTCGCGAGTATAACCTTGAGTTTGATTCTCTGGCCCGATATGCACCGGCCGTGGTAGCAGATATGTCCGATCGGATGCACAGATACGTTATGGGATTGGACCGGTATTTGGTCGATAGTTGTATGGCAGTGTCATTGCAGGCAGACATGGACATTTCCCGGCTTCAGGCCTATGCGATGGGTATGGAGGACCGTCGCAGGTCTGATCCTGCTGGCAGAGATCGAGACAGGAGGCCGCCCAAGAGGGCTAGATCCGCGGGTTATTCAGGGGATTCTCGAGGCGGACAGCCTCAGCAGCAGCAGCAATCTGACAGATATTTTCCTCCTTCCGGCCGGGGTACTCAGTCAGGTAGCCGAAGATTCGATAGTACAGGACCGTCTGGGGCCGGGCAGAGCTCCAGAGTGGCAGGTTCACAGGTACCCAGGGGTCCCAGCCAGGCCAGACCACCCAGGCCCCGTTGTCCTCATTGCGGAAAGTCTCATCCCGGGGAGTGTTACCGAGCGACTGGAGCTTGCTTTTCGTGTGGTGGTCAGGGCCACTTTATGAGAGACTGCCCATTGGCCAGTGGTTCGGGTAATGCGGCTCAGCAGACAGGGTCAGCCGCCGGTTCTTCCTCTGTACCATCTGTTGCACGCCCTGGAGGGCGGGGTATTCCAGCACCGGCAGGACGCGGTCGAGGCCGCGGAGGCGCTTCAGGTTCTAGCGGTCCCTCAAACCGCATATATGCTTTGGCCAGCCGCCAGGATCAGGAGGCTTCGCCAAACGTCGTCACAGGTACATTACTGGTTTTCTCCAGATCTGTATATGCATTGATTGACCCTGGCTCTACTTTATCATATATTTCCCCGCTCGTTGCTAGTAAGATTGGGATAGTGTCTGAGCCTATAGAGCCATTCGAGGTAGCTACGCCAGTTGGGGATTTTATTGTAGCGAGACAGATCTATAGGGATTGTTCTGTGACCATTTATGATCGTACCACTAAGGCTGATTTGGTAGAGCTAGACATGTTTGAGTTTGACGTCATTATGGGTATGGACTGGTTGTCTTCCTGTTATGCTAATGTCGACTGCCAGAAAAAGGTAGTCCGTTTCCAGTTTCCAGGGGAACCAGTTATAGAGTGGTTCGGATCTACTGCATCGCCGAGGGGTAAGTTTATTTCATACCTCAAGGCTAAGAAGATGATCCAGAAGGGTTATATCTATCATTTGGTCCGTGTGCATGATACTGCCGCGGAGGTGCCTACCCTTCAGTCTGTCCCGGTCGTCAGTGAGTTCCCAGATGTTTTTCCGGACGAGCTTCCTGGCCTTCCGCCTGAGCGGGAGATTGATTTTTCTATTGAGTTGATGCCGGATACACAGCCTATATCCATTCCTCCATACAGGATGGCACCAGCTGAGTTGAAGGAGTTGAAGGAGCAGCTGAAAGATTTGCTGGATAAGGGTTTTATCAGGCCCAGTACATCACCCTGGGGGGCGCCGGTATTGTTTGTCAGGAAGAAAGATGGGTCATTGCGGATGTGTATCGACTACCGGCAGCTGAATAAGGTGACTATTAAGAACAAATATCCCCTCCCCCGGATTGATGACTTGTTTGACCAGCTGCAGGGTGCTAGACATTTTTCAAAGATAGATCTGCGTTCTGGTTACCACCAGGTGCGAGTACGGGAGTCAGATATCCCGAAGACTGCTTTCAGGACTCGGTACGGGCATTATGAGTTCAGAGTTATGTCTTTCGGGCTGACTAATGCTCCAGCAGTATTTATGGATCTGATGAACCGGGTATTTCGGCCTTTCCTGGATATGTTTGTTATTGTGTTTATTGATGATATTCTGATTTACTCGCGATCAGTCGAGGAGCATTCAGATCATCTGAGGACGGTACTTGGCATCCTCCGTCAGCAGAAGTTATATGCTAAATTCTCTAAGTGTGAGTTCTGGTTGACTTCTGTGGCATTCTTGGGCCATATTGTCGGCGCAGATGGTATTCGGGTTGACATGCAGAAGATTGAGGCTGTGCAGAATTGGCCCAGGCCTACTACACCGACAGAGGTGCGTAGTTTTCTTGGATTGGCTGGGTACTACCGCAGGTTCGTGGAGGATTTCTCTTCTATTTCAGCACCACTGACGAAGCTTACCCAGAAAGCAGCAAAATTCCAGTGGACAGATGCTTGCGAGCGCAGCTTTCAGATGCTGAAGGAGAGATTGATTACAGCACCCGTTTTGGCTCTTCCAGAGGGATCTGACGGGTACGTTGTATATTGTGACGCCTCTGGTACTGGGATAGGGTGTGTATTGATGCAGCACGGTCGAGTTATAGCCTATGCTTCCCGGCAGCTCAGACCGCACGAGAAGAACTATCCCACTCATGATCTTGAGTTGGCCGCGGTGATTCATGCCTTGAAGATTTGGCGGCATTATTTATATGGGGTCCACGTTGATATCTATACGGACCACAAGAGTCTCCAGTATATTTTTAAGCAGAAGGAGCTAAATTTGCGGCAGCGGAGGTGGCTTGAGCTACTAAAGGATTATGACGTTGATATTCTGTACCATCCAGGGAAAGCCAACGTGGTAGCTGATGCGCTTAGCCGCAAGTCCGTAGGCAGTCTGGCTGATGTTCCATCTGATAAGAGGGATCTGGTTCGTGATATTCATCAGCTGGCCAGCCTCGGAGTCCGCTTGGTAGATTCTGGAGATTCTGGGATTTCTGTTCGCCCAGTTGCTGAGTCATCTATTATTCAGGAGGTAAAGCAGCGCCAGTTTGAGGATCCTATTTTGATTCAGTACAGAGATGCGGCCCTTAATAAGACAAAGACCCAGTTTGAGATCTCGCCTGAAGGGGTATTATTGTACGACGGCAGGTTCTGTGTACCGGACGTTGCGGGCTTACGGCGGCAGATTATGGGCGAAGCACACTATGCCCGGTATTCTGTTCATCCTGGTTCCACCAAGATGTATCGGGACCTCAGGTGTTTATATTGGTGGGACGGCATGAAGAAAGATATTGCTGAGTTTGTTAGTCAGTGCCCGAACTGCCAGCAAGTTAAGATCGAGCATCAGAAGCCCGGTGGATTATTACAGGAGATGGAAATTCCAGCCTGGAAATGGGAGATGATTAATATGGATTTCGTTGTTGGACTACCGCGCACTCCACGCAGGTACGACTCTATCTGGGTTGTTGTTGACAGGCTAACGAAATCAGCCCATTTCCTTCCGGTTCGGACTACTTATTCGGCGGAGGACTATGCCAGATTGTACATCAGAGAGATAGTCAGACTTCACGGAGTCCCGATATCTATTATTACTGACCGAGGTACCCAGTTTACAGCAAATTTCTGGAGGTCATTTCAGGAGGGATTAGGGACTCAGGTGAGTCTCAGTACAGCTTTTCACCCTCAGTCCGACGGGCAGGCTGAGCGCACTATTCAGACGCTCGAAGATATGTTGCGGGCCTGCGTTATTGATTTCAGGGGCAGCTGGGATGATCATTTGCCGCTTATTGAGTTTGCCTATAATAACAGTTATCACTCCAGCATTCAGATGGCTCCGTACGAGGCCCTTTACGGCAGGAGATGCAGGTCTCCTATTGGCTGGTTTGACGTGGGCGAGACTAAGTTGATTGGGCCAGATGTGATCCAGGAGGCTGTAGATAAGGTAAAGCTTATTCGAGAACGATTATTGGCTGCTCAGAGTCGACAGAAAGCTTATGCAGACAGACGACGTCGACCGTTAGAGTTCCGGATTGGCGACTGGGTATTTCTGAAGGTGTCGCCCATGAAGGGTGTCATGAGATTCGGTAAAAAGGGTAAGTTGAGCCCCCGGTACATTGGACCGTATCAGATCGTGCGAAAGATAGGCGAGGTCGCCTATGAGCTAGACTTACCATCCGACTTGGAGGCCGTACACCCGGTGTTTCATGTGTCTATGTTGCGGAAATGTATTGGTGATCCTGCCAGGATATTCCCAGTAGATGACATTCAGGTGACGGAGCAGTTATCTTATGACGAGCAGCCTATATCTATTCTGGATCGGCAGGTGCGGAGACTACGCACTAAAGAAGTGCCCTCCGTCAAAGTTCTGTGGCGCAACAATAATCGGGAGGAGATGACTTGGGAGGCGGAGGACGAGATGAAGAAGAAATATCCCCACCTGTTTCCGACATCCACAGGTAATCTAAATTTCTTTTTCAGTTTGTTGTGTTGATTGATAAAATGAACTATGTATGTCATTATTAAAAAGGGACACTCCTGCCTTGATCATAAGACCTTATAAGGTTAACTTAACATTCGGGGACGAATGTTCTTAAGGGGGGGAGAATGTTATATCCCGTGTTTTCGTATAATTGGAAATCGTGAAATAATTACGACTTGTGTGTTATAAGGACATAATTTGATTTTAGTGAATATGACTATGTTGGTTATGGAATTATTATTGTTAAGACCCCGGGGAAGGCCGAGAATAAATTTGGAGTTTCGGAAATTAGTTTCGGGAATTACAAAACGGGACTTTTGTGAATTGGGCCAAGAATTAGGACACAAAATTGAGGCCCAAAGAATGGAGGGTGGCCGGCCACAACAATGGCCCAAACCCATTTCTTTAATGTCATGTGCTAGGCACATGACCAAGGATAAGGATATATATCAACTATCTCTTAGTATTATCAAGAACAAACAATAAAATTCAAGACCACCAACAAAAGAGGCTCTCGGCCGAACCTCATATTCCTCAACAAAATATTTTCTAGCCTTTTCTTTTGATCACAAAATCGTGTCCCTTTGGTAAGTATAGTAAGCACAAGACGCTCTCCGACGTGATACAATTTGTTTGGCACAAGAACTACGTTTGCGACAAGTCGGAAAATCAAGAAAAGGTAAGAATTTTGCCCCTCTAATGTTATAGAATTGATATGAATGTGTTAAGGATTGGAAATAGACGAGAATCCCGTAATTTTGATATAAATAGAAAGTCGTGGGTGTGTGTGTATAGTGTGTATTGGCCGTGAGCCATAGAGAGGAAATTGATGTGAATTGATCTTGGTTAAGTTGGTATAATGTGTTGTTGTGACCTTTATGTCGTAAAAGATTAATTGATAAATGGAATTGGCGTTGAAAAGTGATTTTGGATATTATCGGAAAGTGTATACCCTTGGTATCATTATGTATATCATTGTATATTTAGGGTGCTAGAGACTTTAGATATGAACTTATAATGATGTTAATGAATTCGGAATGAAACGACGTGAGTTAGAATGTTCGTCGTGAACTTTTGATTGTTTTGAAAAATTATGGAACATAATGGATTTTGGTGTAATTTCGTGTATGGTTTGAATTGTAATGAGAATGTGGTTGTATAAGTTTGAATGTGGAAATGAATACAATTATGTAGATGTAGAATTGGAGTTTTGAAAGTTTGAATGGAAGTTGCCAACTTAGATAACAAAGTGGAATTTTGAAGCTAGAATGGCTTGATTGTTGTCTGTGTTGTTTGTTGATGTGTGGGCTGTTGTTGTTGTGTATTTTGAGCCGAGCTACGCCTCGGGGATGTTAGATTTATAGGGGAAATGCTGCCGAAATTTCGGTAGGCAAATATGGAGTTAAAGGCATTTCTGAGCCTAAGAATCTCATTTGGTAACTTTGACCATTTGCAGATTTTTGACGAAACGGGACGAGACATTTGGAGGAGCTTACGACGTCTGTGAGGTATGTAAAGCCTCCCACTCCTTCATTTGGCATATCTTAGTGTGTCAGTCGAATATGAGACCTTCCGGAGCATTTCTGCTCCTCGAAACCCGATCCACAGAAAAGTCACTATTCATTCAATTCTATTGAAGCCTAAAGGCTCCAATTTGGCTAGTATGCCACCATTCGTCCGAAACCTATCGAAATGTGGTCGGGTGACCTAGAAATGATTATGTATGACCCTTGGCATATAAATGCTCAAAAAAAAATATGCTCGCCACCTCATTTCGAATCGAGGTGGGTCCGCTACCCCAAAAAATGCCCGATTTGCCCTTCGGGCCACCTTTGATAACAAAGATATAAATATTACTTCGGAGCTTTGGAACATCTTCCTGCGGGGTAGATTTGGGACAATTCGATACGCTAACTTATACTTCGAATTATATGGACCATTTTGGAAACGCTTTGCGAAATAAAACTTTATGTCGACTAAGTATTCGACTATTTTGTAATACGATATGCTTTATGAATTTACTTGTTTTGAAACACTATTTGGAAAGACGATTTGCATTTGTTTGCTCACGACTCCGTTCGTGCCTTATTATGACTTCGTTCGCCGGTTCCCGGGCCGGTTTTGATTCGTGCGCCATATGATAATTCGGCCGTATGCTGTGTTACGGTTCCCAAGGCTTCGCCATAGGGCCGGGTTCCGTTTGGAGTTATGCTGTGATATGGCTCGGGATGCGATACGCTCACCGATGATTATGATTATGTTCGGGGATGTACGGAGATTTGAAACCTTCTGGTGTTATGCTGTGTGTGGCGCCAGCGTCGGAGTGGCGACCACGTTCTTAAGCGTTTGCATGATTTTACTTGCATAATATATATGTATATGATTTCGATACAGACTTTGACATCTGATTTGCTTTTGATTTCGATTCATATTTCTGTACTCCGTGCTTTACATACTCAGTACATATTCCGTACTGACCCCCTCTCTCCGGGGGCTGCGTTTTATGCCCGCAGGTGCAGATCTTGGTGATCCTCCGCAGTAGGCTCCACTCTTTGCTTTCTCGGAGTACTCTTATTCGATTCGGAGTCCACTCTTGGTACAGACTTCCCTACTCTGTATATATTTTGGATATTTGACAGTTTGGGTACGGCGGGGCCCTGTCTCGCCATATGTTATGTTTTGAATTCGTAGAGGCCTGTAGTCATCTTTGTGGGGTGAGGGTCCTATGGGTATACTGTATGATTTTGCTTTCGGGTCTTAAAGCGGTCTGTTTGATATGATGGCCCCAAATGGCCCTTCTGTATATATCTGTATTTTGACCGGCGATGCCTATTCCGCCGCTTTGTTTGAGTTTGATTTGATATGACCGCTTAAGACATATTTTCGATATAAAGTATACTTGACATAACTTTTGTAAAACTATGAAATCAGTTTGGATTTGGAAACGAATATGCGATTTGGTCTGGGTACCCAGGTAGGGTGCCAGTCGCGGCCCACGGGGCTGGGTCGTGACAGTATGTTGTATACATATATGAGTTGAATTTTATGTTGTATTCTAGTTGTGGTTATGGTGAAAATTATATTGGGAATGAAAGTTGAATGAATTTTGGTTGAAGTTGGAATGTAGAAGATTATGTCACTTTAGAATGATTTTGTGATATTATGGAAATGAAGTTGTTAAGATGTGAATTATGATTATGGTTGCTGAAATTGGAAGATGGAAATATGTTATGGATATGTAGGTTGAATATTAGAAGTTTTGGATGAATTATGACTTTGGTGGAAAGTTTGTATATTTTGTATATCTTGTGAATATTTTGTGGAAATGATATGAAATGCTTCCAAATTATATTGTGATAATCTAGATTAATAATGAATATGAAAACATTGAGATTGGTTTGGAAATGGGAAGTCGGAATGAAAGTTCTAGCATTATGTCGGAAAGAAGACTAGTTGTGTTATATTGTGTCCTATATTGATTGTTGTCGTTGTTGGTGTTGTTGTTGGGTTGTTGTTGATTGTTTTGACCGAGTTAAATTCTCGGGGATGCTATATGAATAGGGGAGATGCTGCCCAAATTTCTGTAGGCAATTATGAATAAAGATTGAATACTTAAAGATTGGAAATTGAGAATTGGTAAATGTGACCAATTGCAGATTTTGGGCGAAACGGGAATTGAATTTGGAAAGGCGTAAAGAGCATATAAGGTATGTAAAGCTATCCCGATTCTTCTTTTGGCATGTCCTAGGTGTACTAGGATCGGATTTGAGCCCCGGAATATATTCTGTCCATCGGAATCCGCATTGGAAATTGTCACTTTTTCATTCAATAGAATTGAACCTTTTAGGTATGCTTTGTTGGAAGAATTAGGCAAACTTTCACAAATTGTTTAGAAAGTTATGAAATGTCCCTAGTACCTCTATAGGTGACCCCACAAGCTTAAAATACGTAATTTGAGCCCACCGCTTCGTTTGTCCCGAGGTGGGCCCACTATTTCCGATTTTACCCCTTTTGTATTTATCACTTGTCTTCGAGTTGCTTTAAAGGATATGTCTTAACTACTCCTCTAACTATTATCTAAAGAATTGTTTTAAATACTCCGTTAAGTCTTATAAACTGTTTTGGATCTTGGAAACGATCTCAGAAAGATTATGCCTCCGTAACCCATTATGACATCCGAAGTTTACTTACTATGATTCCGTCCGATTTCATTGTTTTGACTTGTCACTCGATATGCCTCATTGAGTCTTTGGACGTATACATGGTATTTTATTGCATTTAGTTTCTCACTACTCCATTCGTGGATGCCTCAATGTTTACCACACTGAGCCCGGGCCAGGATATGTTCTCAAGCGTCTTCCACTGCATTGTTCGCCGTGCCTCGATGTGAGGGGGCAGGTATATATGTACATGGGTTGTGGAGTATGCTGTGCCATGTACACTATTCTGACATGATATGATATGATCTGATATGGTCATTTGATATGTTATGCTATGTTACGGGGTTATTCCCCTTTTCTGATCCTTATGTGTTGTGGCACCAGCGTCGGGGGTGGCCACGTTCTGTCTGCCGAGTCCCTTGGCAGGGGCCGGATATGATATGGCATATGTTTCTGTACACACTCTTCATGTTTTGAAAATATGCATTTGATACTCTGGATATCACACTCACTTTTCTGTACGTTCTGTTTCGGTTATGATTTTGTCCCTTAGTGGGACCAGGTATGACATACGTTTTCTGCAAATACTATTTATGCTTTATGATCAGCATCTTTGCTAATCTGGATATTCCGTTCATTTTCTGTATCTTCTGCTTCGATTATGACTTTGTTTACTACGTTCCATGCTTTACATACTCAGTACATATTTCGTACTGACCCCCTTTCTTCAGGGGCTGCGTTTTCATGCCGCGCAGGTACAGACTACAGATTTGCTGATCCGCATGTTTAGGACTATATTCTTCCATCTTGGAGTGCTCTATTGTTCGGAGCCTATGTTTGGTACAGTCCTTGCTATGGTACATTTGTATGTTTTTCAGGGGTATGACGGGGCCCTGTCCCGTCTTATGATTCTGATGTGTTCTGTAGAGGTCTGTAGACATACATGTGGGTTCTGCATAGGATTTGGGTTGGTATGATCTGTGACAGCCTGATCGGCTTCCTTGTGCTTTATCCATTAATCTATGATAATTAATAACGCCAATTGACTTTTACAGTTAAATATTCTGCTTATATGCTGGTTTGGGTTATTGGGTACGTTCAGGTGTCCAGCACGGACACTAGTCGCGGCTTACGGGGTTGGGTCGTGACAAATATGGAGTTCAAATATGGGAATAATGGTATTCTTGAATAGTAACTTGACTTGAATTATAGTTCTTGACATGTTAGGAGTATAATCTTGTTATAAATGATATGCAAGATGTTGATGAAGCATTATATATGAATGAATGTGACGTTGGGTGATAACTATGGTTGTGGATGACTTGAAGAGGGAATTTTGGGAATTGAATAATATCTAGCTTAACAAGTTTATTGATCATGACGTTGTGGATGTTGTTGTTGATGTTTGGGAGTTGTTATATTATATGTAGAAAGATGTAGAAACAAAGGAAATGCTGCCCAATTTCATTAGTTTTTGGTCGCTTTAGCTTAAGCTTAAGTATATTACCGGTTATCTAATTTTAGTATGAATTCTCTTGAATGTAGAATTGTGAGTATCGGAGGGGAGCACTTAGTCGATAAAGTTAGAGCAATGTAAAGGTATGTAAGGCTAGTCCCTTCTTTTCTAAGCCATGCTTCCTACAACATGACTTCCTTTATCTTTCATGACTTCCTTATATTTTGGAACTATAAGTCTATGATTATTAAGAATTTCTCATGAGATAAAGATAGGAGATGTGTTATGAATATGATAAAGATGATGATGAATTTATGTATAGAGATTCTAAAGATTATGATATGGTAGTCTTATGAAGCTAATGGTCCTTATATTATTCCTTGATGTTATTCATTGTTGTTAAGCTCACCTTATAATGCTAGTTCCTTCAAGGTGAGATATGATGACCATGACTACTCCATAATGGAATCGGGGGTTCTCGACCTTACGTCACCCCGATAGAGTTGTAGCTTTTACTTGAGTTCTTATGCATGTTTCCTGATGAGGATATGATAATGCGTATACATCATGCCTAAATGGCCGGGCAGATACCGCTAAGGCGGGAGGCATGTACACCATGTCTAGACGGCATGGGTAGACACCATTAGTGGGCGGCCTGAGATGTTTACCTCGGACGCGAGCTAATGATGATCACACCGTACTAAGAGACAATCATGAGTAGCATTCATGACTCCGCCTTAAGAGGCAATCAGTTACAGGTTACCCCGTTACCTTATATTCTTGCATCATTTTATCATGTTGTTGTGTATGCCTTACATACTCAGTACATTGTTTATACTGATGTCCTTTTCTTTATGGACGCTCTGTTCATGCCTACAGGTAGACAGGGAGACGGTGCAGACACCTAGGAGCTTTTTCAGCAGATTTATAGGAGCACTCCACTACTCCGGAGTCGCCATTCTTGGTATATTCTTTTATGTACATCTTTGGGCATGACGGGGTCCCGTCCCGTCCTTATGTATCAGTACTCTAGTAGAGGCTCGTAGATACGTATGCGTGGGTAGTAGTTGTCTCATAGATACATCTGTGTATATATTGTTTTATGTCATTTTGCAGCCGTGAGGGCGTATGTGTATATATATATATATATATATGTGTGTGTGTATGTGTGTCGCCTTGGAAATTGTGTATGTTCAGGCTGGGTATGATGATTAGAATAATGAGTGGTGCTCGATAGTTAGCTCCGGGTACCCATCATGTCCCCTAGTCAGGTCGTGACATGTATGGTGGGGAAATGTTCCAACCCCTCGAAACTGATCCGGCTCTCCTCATTGACGTTCCGGTGGAAACCTTGTCCTCTTTCCTTTGGCTCCAGCCCTTTATCATATATTTCTTTCAAACCTTGGACCGAGAACCTAATAGCATGTTTAGACCTCTCCTTCATTATCACGACCCAAACTGATAGGCCATGACTGATGTCCGAGCTGGACACCTGTATACGAACCTGCTGGATATAATCAGACTTAATTGAAAACAATATGGCAATCCGTAAAAACATGCTGTAAACACATCATGTCATATATCAAAATGAACCTGTCTCTTGAGAAGTCACAGCTAACCAAGACATAACAAATATGCAAGCAAACAAGGCCGCCACAATACACGGAGACATCCAAAACGAACTACGTCGATATAGCTGACCAAAACATATATACACAACCCACACATGTCTACAGACCTCTACGAGCACACTAGTAAAACACAGCGGTACAAGGCCTCGCCGTACCCCTAAATATGCATAAGTCGATACCAAAAGGATTTGTACCAAAATGACTCAAGCTCCGGCACAATAGAGCTCTCCAAGTAGCTGAGTAGCAGTCCTAAGCCGGAGGATCACCACGCTGAGTATCTGTACCGGCGGGCATGAAACACAGCCCCCGAAGAAAGGGGGTCAGTACGGAAAATGTACTGAGTATGTAAAGCATGAAATACAATAAAGAAGATCATGACTGAGTAAAAGATGACAGGAGGCAAGTATGACAATCAAGGATACCAATGTATCTGTGCTTTATGAGATGAGAATCATGCATATATATAATATACCGTACCCGGCCCTCTAGTGAGGGACTCAGTGAAATGATCATATATATACCGTACCTAGCCCTCTAGTGAGGGTCTCGGTGAAATAATCATATATAGACCATACCCGGCCCTCTAGTGAGGGACTCGGTGAAATGATCATATATATACCGTACCCGTCCCTCTAGTGAGGGACTCGGTGAAATAATCATATATATACCGTACCCGTCCCTCTAGTGAGGGACTCGGTGAAATAATCATATATATACCGTTCTCGGCCCTCTAGTGAGGGACTCGGTGAAATAATCGCATATATACCGTACCCAGCCCTCTAGTGAGGGACTCGGTGATATAGTCATATATATACCGTACCCGACCCTCTAGTGAGGGACTCGGTGAAATAATCATATATATACCGTACCCGACCCTCTAGTGAGGGACTCGGTGAAATAATCATTTATATACCGTAACCGACCCTGTAGTGAGGGACTCGGTGAAATACTCATAAAAATACCGTACCCAGCCCTCTAGTGAGGGACTCGGTGAAATAATCATATATATACCGTGCCCGACCCTCTAGTGAGGGACTCGGTGAAATAATCATATATATACCATACCCGGCCCTAAAGTGAGGGTCTCGGTGAAATAGTCATATATATACCGTACCCGGCCCTCTAGTGAGGGACTCGGTGAAATAGTCATATATATACCGTACCCGGCCCTCTAGTGAGGGACTCGGTTAAATAGTCATATATATACCGTACCTGACCCTCTACTAAGGGACTCGTGAAATAATCATATATATACCGTACCCGGCCCTCTCGAGAGGGACTCGGTGAAATCATCATATGTATACCGTACCCGACCCTCTAGGGAGGGACTCGGTGAAATGAGGCCATAACAATGTGTATGAATAGGATTTTAGGCGCAATCATGTACAAACTGAATCATCGTTTGAGACTTGATAGAATAATTAGAACGAACCAACACTTGAGAATCAAAGACAACTGTCATGTCAAGTACCACTGAGAACTAGAGTTCATTGGAGTCATGTATGTATGTCGTTCGCTCGCTTTATGTAATTCATGCGAAAAAAAAGGAAGGGATAACTTTACATACCTGTTCGACCTCAAATTATCTACACTTATTCGTCTGAGCTCCTAAGTTTACATTTAAGATGATGACACTAACGTTAGCCACTTCATCGCACACTTATTCCAAGTTTCAAATCAAACTAGTCTATATTCTGCCGAAAATCGGGCAGCATCTCCCCTGTTTATATGCCTAGCCCGAATTATCAATTCAACAACCAACAACAATCACAACAATACCAATATTAACCATAATATTTCCACTCCAAAATACTTCATAAACATCCCATATGGTATTTGTCCCATTTTTCCGTCAACATAATTAATTTACAACAATTTAACAACTCCATCTCCGTAAATAAACCAAGATTAGCGTTAATAACAAGAGATTCATACCTTTATCTTGATAATAATGCTATATCTTCACTCCTCCACCATGAACTTAAGCCACAACGCCTCAATACACAATTTTGTAGTTGCAACTATACGCCGTCTGGACCGGGATTTGGGAATTATACCTAGTTTCGGGCTAAAACGTTGATGTTGGAAAGTTAGAGAATATTCTGGATGTTTTGAGTAGGTTTAGGTGTGTTTGGTGTGAAAATAGGGGGCCTCCCCCTTTTATAGAACGGTCCAGGTTCTGCCTGGACCGACTTGATTTTCCTTCAGCGCGTTCGTGCCCCGTTTGGGCGCTTTCGCGCAGCCTTAGTTTTTCTGCCTGCACCTTCATTCAGTAAAAAGGTCACAACCCTTGATCCCGATATAGTGTGAGGGCCCACGACCTATGGATGGAAAAATCGTTCAATTATCTACAACTTTAAATCTTGGTGTTTTTCCAAATTCAAAACTTATAATGTCGTTTTGGCCCCTCCAAGTCAGATCATCCAAAAATGTTTTCTTAAATCGTCCTTTTGGAGGGCTTATGCCCATATTTAGCTTAAGGGTCCTTCTTAGGACTTGCTCAACTTTCCATGTACTACTCATATATCTCTTCATATGTCCTTTATAAAACTCCAGTGTGTGGGCCCCACTTAGCTTACAGCAACCTAGGGCTTTTCATCAAGTGCCATATGAGCCAATTCACCCCATATGGTCTCAAAATGTCATATATATGTTATTATTCCAGTCTTATAATATAACCTTCATCCCAAATCCGGGCCTCAAAATTGCTCGTCGCGTTCGTGCCTCGTAGTGGCGCGTTCTCGCTGTGTTGGCCCTTGGCCTTCTGCGCGTTCGCGCCACTCCCAGGCGCGTTCGCGCAGACCATTTTCCTGGTCTGCCCGCCCGACTTGTAACGTCCGTATCTCCTTACCCCGATGTCCTATTGAGGAGCGGTTTGTTGCGTTGAAAACTAGACTTCCTGAACTTCACTTTAGACTTTTGTTTCACTTCAAAAGCTCTTAATATACTAAAACATATTCTTTCTTCTAGTTAGACCAAAATTTATGTACCAAACCTTGCCCAACTTTCCTTCAAAGCCTCGGAAGCTTAATCTCCTTAGTTCACTGGTTTTCCAATCCTCCTATAACCTGTTACGCGAACTCGGACTCTTATAATCGTAAAACAAGCACCTGTGATCTTGCATCTTCTCGACAATAACTCCGTTGTCTGCAATTGAATAGCTAATACCTAACGAATCTCAATGTACAGAAACTACGGGGTGTAACATCCTTCCCCCCTTGGAAACATTCGTCCTCGAATGTTGCAGTATTGCTAACCCACAACACCATCTTTGATTCCTTAGAATCGTTATTCCTCCCTTAGGGTCCGATTACCGTTTGCTTAGACTATAACTTAGTTCAGTCCGTTTGCTTAGACTATAACTTAGTTCAGTCTCTTCTCATCTTCCCTTAACTCTTTCATTGCCTTCAGTCAGCTTCTTTCACTTCTTTGTCTTCATGTATATGGTCGGAAATTAACTAGCATCTTGCTCTCATTTTGTCTCCATTATTGTAGCCTCGACTTATCGTTCCATAACTATTCATCGACCCGTAAGTATTTCTCTTTTTCTCGTTCTTTGTTTCCCTGTTAGTGACCCACTACCTTTCTCATACACGGTGCCTTTTCTGCGTTTTTCCTTTCGGTACTATCTCGAGCTACTCTTTTTGATATCTGTTGGTCTTGGATATACACTGTACTGACTCCTTCCTATGCCTACCTCATGGCATCACTTATTTTCGATTTGTGTCTACTATTTTTTTATGCCTTCTTGATATATCAATACGCCCCGAGCTTGGCCTTGAGTTGATAAATTGCTTCTTTGGAGCTTAAGAACATCATAATTCCTTTCAAGTCTAACATAATATGTTCTTCCCCCCTTGTAAAGGAGGTCCTTATACGCCAATAGCCTTCGAGTACCCATCGTCTTCGATAATTATCTACCGCCCTTTTCGGTCCTCTTAAGGTCGAGGTTCCATCATCGTATGGTCTAACTTATCTATCTTCTTGTTAATCACACTCTTGTATCCAATCAGAACACTTATAAGGGTTAGATCCAATTCTGATGCCTTCTTTTCCGTCTTTTCACATCTCTTTCTTCTTATGACTAATGATTTTCCGGACCTGCAAGCTAATGGGGTCATCGAGATTCACCACGTCCTCTATGAAGTCTTCGATTATACCTTACTCCTTGTTTTTCTATTTCCTACTTTGCTTATAACATATCTAGAATTCTTCTTATCTTGAGTTCTTCTTCCATTTATGTCTATACCATCATCATTTTTTTTCAACATTTCCTTACCATTCCATCCACTACTAGTCCTGTCACCCGCTTAGCTCACTTACTCATAATCCTTCTTAACTACGCGTTTATGTCGCAGCTGGGCATCCATGTTTTTTCGAGCATCCTGCTACTTTCATCGAATCTTTATCTATCTTTATGATGCTACGGCCGAGTGGTCTTCCATGCACGTTCCTTATATTTCATTCCATTTCCTCTATGATCAAATCTCTCGGTCTTCACATGAATTCTTATTCCATTTCATTAATTTTCTAATCAATTGTGTCGACTTATCATCCTTGTTATTTCCTCGATGAGTAATCGGTTTCCTACTGCCAACTCGTTAAAGTATCCTTCTTACTCCCATGCTTAAAGATTTCTAGTTACTTTACTCCTAAATATTCTCCTCTTCCTTTGACTAACCTATTAGTATACCTTTCCTACTTGCATCCTTAAACTTCCTTGGGTTTCTCCCTCTTCGAGCACCTTTCTTCTCTTGTTATTTGTAGTATCGGCTCTGAAGTTCATGAAATATTCCTTTAAACGTGCAAATCCGCTCTTTTCTTAAGTCATCTTTTAGGAGAGCTTCTCCATGCCCGAGGAAATCGTGTTAATTTGACCACACATTTATCCCTTTATATACCTTTCGAGGGCTGGAAATCTCTTAGCATCGTTGCAAGGCCTAATCATTCTTTCTCTTACTTCACATTCCTCATCGTGGTCACTATCCTTTTAGCCCCACTTATCGAAATCCATTTTCTGACCCCACACATTCCTTTTTTGTTCCATACTACCACACTTGAATCCCTTTCACATGCCTACCTTCGAATTTTTACCCAAATAGTCTCGTGTTTTGCCCGTCGTCTCGCTCGGAGGCTTCACTCACTCATGTTTCTTACTTTTTATTTTTTCGACACTTTGATCTCCTTACCTTCCATATACTCACTTTCTGTCTTTCCCAGATGTCATTGCATTAGAACTCTCAATACCTAACTTCTTGTGAAAATAACATCCGCTTACCCGATAACGTTTGTAACTTGAACTTTACCGCCCTGTTTGATTAATGCCTTCAATACACCGCAATGTCGGTTGCTGGGATACACCTACCCGCTGATACAATCATAATTGGGATATCATACGCATATATATATATATATATATACTTTCTAACGCCTCGCTTACAACGTATTTTCGAACACTATTCAAACTCATCCTAATTCTAGAGCTGTGATGCACCTTCGTTTTCTTCACCGGTCTGGTCCGCCTCGTCCTACACGATCTCTTAAGGTTTCCAACTACTCCACATATTCCAATTTCCCTTAGGCTACTCTAGCTTCTCATTTGTCACTTATGTCTAAATTTATATGACTTTTAGTACACTTCCCAGGGGGTCACCCATCCTAACATTTTTGTCACCCCAGCACGCTTAACTTTGAAGCTCTGATGAAATCCGGTGCGTTAATGCTGGTATGATCACATCCACCTCACCGCATGACCTTCATCACATAATCTGGAGCAAGTTGAAGTCTTAACAGATCTCCAATTGTCCTCGTAATGCCTCTCCCTCCGAATTAGAAAGGATCTCTTACTCTTCCGACTACATAATTTCTATTTTAGCCTATTCAATCCTCAATATTCACCTTTCACCTATGTGTATGACTACCTTTCATCCTAGATTTCTAGATTCCCACTGGTGGCGAAAACACCTTGATCGCCGTTACTTATAAATACTTGGTTATCGGCCCTTGGATTTCCACTCGCCGCTATTAAGTAGTAATCTTACAGCAAATACACATACATAGAAAATTCCAATAAAGGCTCATATACCTGTAGTCGATCGGTCTCTAGTCTGATCTGGTGGACTATAAGGTGAAGTGTGCTCCACATCATCGTCTACCCACCATCTGCTCTTCTGGCCTTTGTCATCTCTCTCATCTGAGTCCGAGGGATATAAATAACCGGGCAACTCCTGGTTTACCGACGGCCAGGATAGAGGGCTGGAGTAATCCGTAACACTCACCGGGGGGCTGGTCTGACGTAGTGCTCTACCATAGGAGCAACTGGTACGGCCTCGGGAATCTCCTTCTCCGGTGTCCCAGCCGAATACTCGGACGGATCTGTGCCATAACTGCTCTTAGGGGGGTCCTCCTCCCTAGAAATCAAAAACTCTGGAGGAATCGTCACTAGGTCCTCCGAAGGATCAATTTCAATAGAATAACTGAGGCTCCTCCTGCTCGATCCTGGAGCCTGGGGTCCTTGAGATACTCTAGGGGCCTTCTTAGCACCCCCACTATCTGAAGCTGATCTCTTCATCTCTCGTCAGTCTATACTTACCTGCAGGAAAAAGGATCAGAAGCGATCTTTCCGACACTCTGGCTCTATCGCACGATCTAAGATAGAAAGAAAGGCCAATGATTCCAAAATGCCCTGTAGCCTCCTGTTTATAAGTGTGGCCGGCTTCAAACCCATAAATAGGACTCTACCGGACACGGTCTGTAGACAATCCATAGGATGAACTGCTCTAATACCACTTTTGTCACGACCCAAACCGATTGGCCATGACTGATGCCCGAGCTGGACACCCGTATATGATCCTGCTGGATATAATCAGACTTAGTTGAAAACAATATGGCAATCCGTAAAAACATGTTGTAAAATCATCATGTCATATATAAAAATGAACGTGTCTCCTAAGAAGTCACAGCTAACCAAGACATAACAAATATGCAAGCCAACAAGGCCGCCACTATACACGGGGACATCCAAAACGAACTACTTCGATATAGCTTACAAAAACATATTTATACAACCCATACATGTCTACAGACCTCTACGAGCACACTAGTAAAACATGGCGGTACAAGGCCTCGCCGTACCCCTAAATATGCATAAGTTGATACTATATGGATCTATACCAAAATGACACAAGCTCTGGCACAATAGAGCTCTCCAAGTAGCTGAGTAGCAGTCCTAAGCTGGAGGATCACCACGCTGAGTATCTGTACCGGCGGGCATGAAACGTAGCCCCCGATGAAAAGGGTCAGTACGGAAAATGTACTGAGTATGTAAAGCATGAAATACAATAAAGAAGATCATGACTGAGTAAAAGAAGACAGGAGGCAAGTATGACAATCAAGGATACCAATGTATATGTGCCTTATGAGATGAGGATGATGCATATATATAATATACCATAGCCGGCCCTCTAGTGAGGGACTTGGTGAAATGATCGTACATATACCGTACCCGGCCCTCTAGTGAGGGACTCGGTGAAATGATCATATATATACCGTACCCGACCCTCTAGTGAGGGACTCGGTGAAATGATCATATATGTACCGTACCCGGCCCTCTAGTGAGGGACTCGGTGAAATAATCGTATATATACCGTACCCGGCCCTCTAGTGAGGGACTCGATGAAATAGTCATATATATACCGTACCCGGCCCTCTAGTGAGGGACTCGGTGAAATAATCATATATATACCGTACCCGGCCCTCTAGTGAGGGTCTCGGTGAAATAATCGTATATATACCGTACCCGGCCCTCTAGTGAGGGACTCGGTGAAATAATCAAATATATTCTGTACCCGGCCCTCTAGTGAGGGCTCGGTGAAATAGTCATATATATACCGTACCCGACCCTCTAGTGAGGGACACTGTGAAATAGTCATATATATATTGTACCCGGCCCTCTTATGAGGGACTCGGTGAAATAGTCATATATATACCGTACTCGGCCCTCTAGTGAGGGACTCGGTGAAATGAGGCCATAACAATGTGTATGAATAGAATATTAGGAGCAATCATGTACAAACTGAATCATCGTTTGAGACTTGATAGAATGATTAGAACGAACCAACACTTGAGAATCAAAGACAACTGTCATGTCAAGTACCACTGAGAACAAGAGTTCATTGGAGTCATGTATGTACGTCGTTCGCTCGCTTTATGTAATTCATGCAAAAAAGAAGGAAGGAATAACTTTACATACCTGTTCAACCTCCAATTATCTACACTTATTCGTCCGAGCTCTTAAGTCTACATTTAAGAGGATTACACTAACGTTAGCCACTTCATCGCACACTTATTCCAAGTTTCAAATAAAACTAGTCTATATTCTGCCGAAAATCGGGCAGCATCTCCCCTGTTTATATGCGTAGCCCGAATTATGAATTCAACAACCAACAACAATCACAACAATAACAACATTACCCATAATATTTCCACTCCAAAATACTTCATAAACATCCCATATGGTGTTTGTCTCATTTTTCCGTCAACAGAATTAATTTACAACAATTTAACAACTCCTTCTCCGTAAATAAAACAAGATTAGCGTTAATAACAAGAGATGCATACCTTTATATTGATAATAATGCTATATCTTCACTCCTCCACCATGAACTTAAGCCACAACGCCTCAATACACAATTTTGTAGTTGCAACTATATGCAGTCTGGATCGGGATTTGGGAATTATACCTGGTTTCAGGCTAAAAAGTTGATGTTGGAAAGTTGGAGAATATTCTGGATGTTTTGGGGAGGTTTGGGTGTGTTTGGTATGAAAATAGGGGGCCTCCCCCTTTTATAGAACGGTCTAGGTTCTGCCTGGACCGACTTAATTTTCCTTTAGCGCATTCGCGCAGCCTTAGTTTTTGTGCCTGCGCCTTCGTTCAGTAAAAAGGTCATAACTCTTGATCCCGATATCGTGTGAGGGCCCACGACCTATGGTTGGAAATATATTTCAATTATCTACAACTGTAGTCCTTGGTGTTTTTCCAAATTCAAAACCTATAATTTCGTTTTGGTCCCTCCAAATCAGATCATCTGAAAATGTTTCTTTTAATCATCCTTTTGGAGGGCTTATGCCCATATTTAGCTTAAGGGTCCTTGTTAGGACTTTCTCAACTTTCCATGTACTACTCATATATATCTTCATATGTCCTTTATGAAACTCCGGTGTGTGGGCCCCACTAAGCTAATAGTAACAAGGGCTTTTCATCAAGTGCCATATGAACCAATTCACCCCATATGGTCTCCAAATGTCATATATATGTTATTATTACATTCTTATAATATAACATTCATCCCGAACTCGGGCCTCAAAATTGCTCTGCTCGCCCGACTTGTAATGTCCGTATCTCCTTACCCCGATGTCCTATTGAGGAGCGGTTTGTTGTGTTGAAAACTAGACTTCCCGAACTTCACTTTAGACTTTTGTTTCACTTCAAAAACTATTAATATACTAAAACATATTCTTTATTCCAGTTAGACCAAAATTTCTGTACCAAACCTTGCCCAACTTTCCTTCAAAGCCTCGGAAGCTTAATCTCCTTAGTTCACTGGTTTTCCAATCCTCCTATAACCTGTTGCGCGAACTTGGACTCTTATAATCGTAAAACGAGCACCTATGATCATGCATCTTCTCGACAATAACTCCGTTGTCTGCAATTGAATAGCTAATACCTAACGAATCTCACCGTACAGAAACTACGGGGTGTAACATTCATTATGTTCTCATTTAGGCGTGCCGCCTCTTCAGCATCAGACTCCTACCGCACATTAGTCGCCTCCTCCCGACTAGGCAGATGAGAAAAGCTTAATGAGTGATCCTCATCACTGCTGGACCCCTCATCAGACGGGGGGTTTGTCGGAGTTTGGGCTGCTCTTCACGGCCTCGTGCTTCGTACGATAGGAGCCTGCTCTTTGTCACTCACATGGTCCTGATCACGGAGCCTAGTTCTGATTTGGGTCTGACCTCGCCCTCGGCCCTATCCTGTGGCAGTTTTCTTTGGAGCCATACCTGTGGACTACATATTAGTATCTACAATAATGAAAGTGTAGACAAGGATGATAATTTACAAACACAAATATTTTTTTATTTTTTTTATATATACGGACCGTGAAAAACATACAGTCCGTGAAAAAGACCGTAGATAGGTGACAGAATGGCATGCTTGTTCATGGAGATTCTACGGTCCGTATATTTTTTTACGGTCCATAAAACCCCTCGTAGATTTGGGACAGGAAATTTAGGAACTGAAGCAACTGTTTTACGACATAAGTTACCGGTCCATAAAATTTTGACAGTCTGTAGGTTACGTTGTTAAACAGGAACAGAGAGACTCAATGCAACTTGGTATATATACGACAGAGATTTACGGTCCGTAGAATTTCTACGGTCCTTAAATCTGTCTGTATATATACTTTCTGTGTAATTAGTTACCCAAACTATCCCAGGACCCATATGCATTCAAGACCTATTTTTAAACATGGAACCCCGTTATTTTGCTCGTATCATGTCGGGGTTACTCAGACTTCACCCCAATCTACTTTTTTTCTCATTCAAGCATTTTATCGAACAGTTGGTGGGCATAAAGAATTGTTATATCAATTGAGATATTGACACTCGAGATGTCCACCGACCTAATGGGGATTTCGAATACTTGTTCCCCATGAGTCCACATGTTAAAGACAGTACAACCAAATCCCCGCCCTATCTAATTTTAAGAATCTAAACGCCATACAACAAGATTTCACGAAATCACACAAAAAGGGCATTGAGAGACAAATAGGCATTCATCCCTCTTACTAATATGCAACTTAAGAGCAATATGAAGGTATGAGAGAATCAACAAACCTCGTAAGGATGCGGATGATAAAATAGACACAGAGAATAATAAATAAAAAAATTGCTTCTTGCTTCACTTTCACTTTGCTGCTAAGGTTATAGGTATAGAAGATAGATTTATGGGTACAGGAGGGGTTATGGGTATTTGTAACTGATGATTTGTGGGAGTGAAAAGAGGAGTGAAATAAGGGATGTGATTTGCTGGTGGAGGGATCGTGATTAGAGTTCTAGTGGGAGTAGAAGAGTGAGTCGTGGTTTTTGAATTTCAAACAAGAGTCGCGTTGTTTTTATAATTTCTCCCTTATTTATTTTTCTTTCTTTTAAACTTACCTGGCCTTCTTACGCGTCAATCTATGCCCGTAAAAATTATACGGGGCATAGATCTTTCCGTAAATCTACAACAATGATTGATCTGGCGGTCCTTGGTTTATGCTTCTTTTTGTGGCCCGTATAAATTATATGGTCCGTATGTGTTGGCGTAACTCAAGGATAGAAAGATCATTTACCTGGCTCATATTCTACGCTTCCATCTACGGTCCGTAAAAATTCTACGGACCATAGATTCTGGCGTAAATCATCAACAGAGGACCACCTTTTCGCTTCCTCAATCTACGCTTCCATCTACGAACCGTAAAAATTATACGGACCGTAGATTATGGCGTAGATTAGCTCCAGTTTCTACCCTTTGCATCCTGCACCAAAACAAACATTACCCTATATGCTCCAACATAAAAATGATTAACAATGAAAAAAAAATAAACATTACACTTAGGTTGCCTCCCAAGAAGCGCTTGAGTTAACGTCACAGCACGACGGTGGTACCCATTCACTCTTTATCAATGAACACCGGGTCAGCGTTCGTTCCAAGGCGCTTCAACTAGTATCGGTCAACAACTCTATCCCCATCAACCATCCTATGATAGTGCTTCACCCTCTGCCCATTCACCTTAAATGTCCGAGTTCCATCTCCAGACTTAAGCTAAATCTCCCTATGGGGTGAAACACCTACAATCTCAAACCGACCAGACCACCTTGACTTTAGCTTGCTCGGTAGCAACTTCAACCGAAAGTTAAACAACAAGACCGGATCACCCTTGTAGAATTCTCACTTCGTGATTTTCTTGTCATGATATTGCTTCATCCTCTCTTTATAAAGTGTTGTACTCTCATATGCCTGGTACCGAAACTCATCCATCTCATTGAGTTGAAACAACCTTAGCTTGGTCGCTTCTTCCCAATCCATATTCAATTTCTTCAAAGCCCACATAGCCATGTGTTCAAGTTCAACCGGCAAGTGATAAGCTTTTTCAAAAACGACCTTGAAGGGTGAAGTCCCAATCGGAGTCTTGAAAGCGGTCTGGTATGCCCATAGAGCATCATGGAGCTTGCGGGCCCAATCAGTTCTATTTGCATTCACCGTTTTCGCTAGAATACTCTTAATCTCCCGATTGGATACTTCAACTTGCCCACTTGTTTGAGGATGATAAAAGGTGTTACCACCCTATGTTTTACGCCATATTTCTTCATCAATCCCGCGAAAGCTCTATTGCAAAAGTGGGAACCACCATCACTGATTATAGCCCTCGGGGTACCAAATCGAGTAAATATGTTCTTCTTGAGGAGCCCCATGACACTCTTGGCCTCATTGTTAGGTAAAGCTACCGCTTCTACCCATTTCGATACATAGTCCACAATAACCAAGATATATTTCATGCTACTGGAACTCACAAAGGGTCCCATAAAGTCAATCCCCCAGACATCGAACACTTCTACCTGCATTACAAAATTCATAGGCATCTCTTGCCTTCTGACTATATTCCCTTGCCTTTGACATTGATCACAAGACCGCACCAATAGATTTGCATCATGAAAGATAGTCGGCCAGTAATAACCGCATTCAAGAACCTTCGCAGCAGTTCAGTAACCACTGTGATGACCCTCAACAGGAGAGTCATGGCATGCCTTTAGAATCGCCATCACTTCACTTTTGAGATCACAACGCTGAATGATATTGTCAGTGCAAGTTCTGAACAAATAAGACTCATCCCAATAGTATTGGCGAGAATCCTGCAAGAACTTTTTCTTTTGGTAAGCTTTGATCTCTTCTGGAACTATGCCTGTTACCAAATAATTAGCAATGTCAGCATACCACGACGCTAATTCCATTGACATAGCCAACACCCTCTCATCTGGAAATGTATCATCTATATCTAGCTCATCAGAAGGTCTCCCAGCATCTTCAAGCCGAGAGAGATGGTCAGCAACCTGATACTCAGTTCGTTTGCGGTCTTTCACCTCAAAGTCAAACTCTTGCAGCAATAGTACCCACCGGATCAGTCACGGCTTTGCTTTCTTCTTTGCCAAAAGGTATCTCAATGTTGCATGGTCAGTGTATACCACGACTTTGGACCCCAACAAATAGGCTCTAAACTTCTCAAACGCAAAAACTCTTGCAAGCAGCTCTTGCTCCATCACTGAGTAATTCATCTGTGCAACATTTAGTGTTCTGCTTGCATAATAGATTGGGTGCATAATTTTATTGTGCCTCTGGCCAAGCACAGCACCTATCGCGAAACCACTAGCATCACACATGAATTCAAAGGGCAAGGACTAATCAGGAGCAACAATAATAGGAGTGGTAGTGAGGCGCACCTTTAACTTATCAAACGCCTTCTGGCACTTGTCATCAAACACAAACTTAGCCTCTTGTTTAAGAAGCTTGCACATCGGGTAAACAATCTTGGAGAAATCTTCGATAAAGTGCCTATAGAACCCAACATATCCCAAGAAACTTCGGATACCTTTGACTGAGATAGGTGGAGAAAGCTTTGCAATCACATCTATCGTCCCTTGATTGACCTCAATTCCCTTTTCAGAGATTTGTGACCGAGGACGATCCCTTCCTTCACCATGTCTCCTCACATCTTTTCAGCACTTGACCCAGATGGCCAAGACAATCATTAAACAAATCACCCACAACAGAGAAGTCATCTATGAACACTTCCAAGTAGTCCTTTACCATGTCAGAAAAGATCGACATCATGCACCTCTGAAAAGTGGTTGGACCATTACACAACCCAAAGGGCATCCGGCTGAATGCAAACGTCCCATAAGGACAAGTAAACATCGTATTTTCTTAATCCTCCAACGCAATGTTGATCTAATTGTATCCCAAATAACCATCAAGGAACCAATAATAAGAACGCCCTGCTAGCCGACCAAGCATTTGATCAATAATAGGCATAGGGAAGTGATCCTTTCATGTGGCAGTGTCGAGCTTGCGATAGTCCATGTAAACTCTACATTCAATTACAGTTCTTGTCAGAATCATCTCATTCATTGCATTGGGCACAACTGTGACACCACCTTTCTTAGGAACACATTGGACTGGACTCACCAATTTACTGTCAGCAATCGGGTAAACCACTCCAATATCTAACCATTTGATGATCTCTTTCTTAACTACCTTTTGCATATTCACGTTCAATCTCCTTTGATGCTCTGCACTCGGTTTTCTATCCTCCTCCAACTGGATTTTATGTTCACAGATCCCAGATGGAATTCCCCGAATATCTGCTATGGTCCAACCAATAGCACGCCTATATTCACGCAATACCTCCAACACTGTAGAATCTTCTCCTCAGTCAGTAGGACTGAAACAATCACTGGAAATGTATTGTTCAGACCAAGGAACTCATACTTCAGATGTGATGAGAGCTGCTTAAGCTCCAACTTAGGTGGTTCAATGATCGAAGGCTTCGCTGGAGGAGTTTTTCTATTTTTCAAATCAAGATTTAGCTTCTTTGGGTGGTATAATATAAACCCAACCCAACAAGAGAATTAATTGTCTCCACATAACCTTCCATGTCTTCAACATCACAGTTCACAATAATACCGGCTAGAGCTTCACCCAAACTTTCTTCTTCCATCATGAACTCCACCACTTCATCAATAACATCAAACGAATCAATTACCAAAATGCTCTCATAAGCACGTGGTAACTTCATTCCCTTGCTAGCCTGAAAAGTAACTTCTTCATCGCTGACTGGGAACTTGATTTCATTTTTATTTGAATCCTTGTAGCAAGGAAGGGTCGCCCCAGAATAATAGAAATGTTCCGATCAACAGCACAGTCAAGAATCACAAAATCAGCGGGCAACATAAATTCACCAACTCGCACAAGCACATCATCAACCATACTAACAGGCCTTTTGATAGATATATCAGCCATCTGTAACCTCATAGTAGTTGGCCTGGGCATCCCCAAACCTGATTGTTTGTATATGCAAGAGGCATCAAATTTATACTCGCCCCATTATCACACAAAGCACGAGCAAAATCACGGTGCCCAATAGAACAAGGAATGGTGAACGCCCTAGGATTGCCCTTCTTCTGAACAGTAGTTGTTGAAATGATGGAACTCACAGTGTGATTCAAACTCACAGTTTCAGGTTGCACCATTTTCTTCTTGGTCAGCACGTCCTTCAAATATTTAGCAAAACCAAGCATCTCCTTGACAGCTTCCAAGAAGGGAAAATTTAGAGATAATTGCTTTAGCGGATCATAAAAAATTTTGATCTTAGCATCTTCCTTTTTCTTCACCAACCTTTGAGGAAAGGGAGGTTTAGTTTTGAAAAGCTGAGTCAAAGGGTGGAGAGCCCCTTTCACAGTTTGCTTGCTCTTGTCATCAGCCTCCTTCAAAATCTTTGGAATATTAGCAACCTTCTTGTCGGTAGGATCCTCATCAACAATAATTGGTGCTTCATACTGCACCTCTTCTTCTTCATCTATCGGGCCAAGCTTGATAACCTTCTTTTCAGAACCTTGAAGTATTTTACCACTTCGAGTACTAATGGAAAACACCAGGTCTACACCACCTCCCCCATTCTTCAAATTTGGAATAGTGTCAATAGGAAGTCCTCCCTTTTTAGAAAGGTGTTGCTCTCTAGAAATATCATGCATCTGTGACTCGAGCTTTTGAATAGCTGCTGTATGGGAACCCACTGTCTCTGTTAGCCCAGATAAAGTCCTCTCAGAATTTTATTGATTTGCCAGAATTTTCTCAAGCATTGCTTCAACCTTCGAACTACCTTGCTCGGTTAACTGCCCTTTCAGTGGTATATAAGGATTGGAACTCTTGTTCCCAAAATTGATGCTGTTGTTGTAGCTCCCTTGGTTCGTACCACCATAATTATTATTGTAGTTCCCTGAGTTGTTGTTGATATAAGTACCTTGACCTTGCTGAGGTTTTCATTGATTCTGATTCTGGTAACCACCTTGGTAGTTCTGTCTTTGATAACCCCCTTAAGAGTTATTCACATAGTTAGCATCTTCAATCTGCATAGGAGGTCCCTCATGAAATAGACCCTCTTAGGTCTGGTACATCCCTTTCGTCATACCTGCATCATCCTCACAAACATTCACCTTCTTAGTCTGGGTTTCATCAAACTTCTTTGTTAGCAAGGAAATATTTGTTGCAAGCTCAGCCAATGTTTGCTGGGTATCTAGACTCTCCTTTACCATATTCTGGATCATGGCATTACCGTAAGGCACAATGTCAGCATTGTTCGAATGCCAAGCCTGATTGTGAGTAGTCAGCCTATCAAGCATGTTGGTCATTCATCAGTAAGATTTATTCATGAAACAACCAGCAGCTGCATTGTTAGAAACTGATTGCGTCACTGGATTCAGCCCTCAGTAACAATTCTCCATTAATATGTTCTTCGAAAAACCATGATTCGGAATCTTTTGCAAATACTCTTTGAATATCTCCAAAGCTTCATATAACTGTTCTCCTGGTCGGTGCTTAAATTCATAGATCTTGTCACGAATTTCAGTCTTCTTGCTAGGAGGGTACCATTTCTTGAGAAAGACTGCTGCCATCTCTGCCTATGTAGTAATAGAATTCCGGGGCAGCTTCTCGAACCATGCTCTTACATCTCCAGCTAAGGAATGTTTGAATAAACTCAACCGAATAGCATCTGGTGGAACGTTATTTTGGATGTGATTAGCACACACATCCACCAAAATTCTGCAAATGACGTTTAGGGTCATTCTCGGTAGAGTTCCGAAAGTAGCCCTCAAGCTTCAACAATTGGTATAGGGAGGAGTCAATTTTTGCGCTTGCAGCTCCACGTCGAGGATGAATAATAGCAGATGCATAGTCCTCCTCTGGAATAAGATCAGCGAAAACATTTTCTTCATCTGATTCATTCGCCTGATTATTCAATCGATTCCCCTGGTTACCAACACATTGGCTTTACTGATTCTTATTCATGTTCACCTGGTTTACAAGGAATAGAAAACAAGGTGTGTTGGAATAAGAAAAAGACTTCAATCAAAGCAAATACTATTTAGTAATTTCAAAATCGTATTCCCCGGTAATGTCGCCAAAATTTGATAAGCTCAAATTATACCTTTAATTAGCGTAAAGCAGACGATGTCAAATATAGTAAACCAACAAGGTTGGGGTCGAATCCCATAGGAAATATGGTGTGAAAAGGTTACTAAACTCGTAGAATGCTTAATTTAGGTCTAATGTCTTAATCCGATGATTTTTGTAAAAGTTTGGTTGTATAGGACTAATGGCTAACTAATTTCCTTGGAATGTAATTTAGGATTAAAGAAACCAAGGTTGTGTCCTCTTTAGATAGGGTGTATGATCATGGGTACTGATCTCGATATACATCTAATGAATTGCTATATGAATGCACTTAAGCTCTGCGTGAATCTCTACTATTTCCCAATAAATAAAGATTATTTCTTTCTATGATTTTTCCAAATTTGAGAAAGTGATATGAAGAACGGTTAACTATGCCAAGTAAATTCTTCTTATTCCTAAGTGAATTTATTAAACAAATATTAAATATTCTTACCAAACCCTAGTTATTTTCCATAATAAACCCAGGTTTATGGTATTAGCTAATGTTTGCAACCACTAACTATATGATAAAAATGAAGAACACATAAATTCTAGCTATCCATGATTTGTATCTCGCTAACAATCCCCAATCACATAACACCCATCATTGGGTTCACAACCCTAGTAAGGAAATTTAGCTACTCATAGAAGAAGAAGAAGAAGAAATAGAAATGATTGAGATCATAATTCTTATGGATTGATTGCTTGGAATTGAAGAGAAATTAATTGCAATTGTTTGTAATCCCCAAAAGACTTCCAAAACTATGAGTATTTAGTGCTAAAGAAAATAAAAGCTGAAATCTGGTGTATTATTCTTTACAAGAAACCTAAATCGGGTATTTATAAGACTCTAAGTCGTGCAAAATATGATTGACAAAATTGCCCCCGACGGACTAATGTACGGACCGTACAATTTATACGGTCCGTAGAATCAGTGAGCAGTTCTTCGTAAAATCTTCTTCAGTTGCCAGATATACTATCCACTTTTATGGACCATAACTATTACACGGTCCGTATAACTTGTCCGTACAATCCTCTTCCCTTTGAGACTTCACTGGAACCAATCTATGGTGAGATTTACGGACCGTAAATAATATACAGTCTGTACTTCTGCCTTGACTTCCTCTTCAGGTCTAAGGCTTTTCTGTTATGCATCTACTGTGGCTTTGATGGACTGTAAATATTATACGATCCGTATGTTTCTCTGTAAAAGTCAGGCTTCAGTTATTTTTCTTTCTTTGAACGTCGTTTTACCTCATTTCCAGGACTTTCTCCTGCAATACGTTAAACATATGTAACATATCACAAACACATCAAAAAGACCAAGACTTGCTTAAAAACAAGTAAAACTTATAGCCAAAGGGCATCGAATGTGCCATAATTTCACGGCACATCAGTTATACATTATTACGAACCTAAACTCAATGAAATTGGAATTAGCATATCATTAGCGACTAATTTCAAGCAAATTTAACCTTAAAGTAGAACTAAATCTCAAAATTAGACTAACTAAACTACATAGCTAAATAACTTAAGCTAATCTACTTACACAACACAAAATCACACAAGGAAATTAAGTTAATGCAAAAACGAAAATTAAATGACATAAATTAAAAGGAGGGATTCAAATGTTACCTTTTTTGTGAGCAACCGAACCGAACCTTTAACCGAGAGTTTTCCTTCTTCACCACTTCACCTTGGTCTCCAGTAGGTGGATGAAAGCAAAAAGAAAAGAAAAAGGTTTTAGGTATCCCGATCGAACTTCAAATTTCAGTTGAATACTTAGGAAACTTCAAGCAATAGCACTAGCACTAGTTGATTCGAGGTATTGACCAATGTGATGTATCGTTTTTCAGTAAAGGATGGGGTTCTTGTATAGAAGCCCAAAATCTCAAAAGCTAGTGTTTCGAACCGTTGTGGGATGAATTTCAAAATCCCAAATTCCTCATGGAATTCATGGATCAATTTCAAATCCATAGTGAAGACAAAATCAATTAAAGTTGAGCAGAGTTTCACAAGAGAAAGCTAGAGAGGGGGCTAAACTGTAATGACCCGCTAGGTCGTTATGGGCATTTTGACCATTTTTCCCCTGCTAGTTCCTTTCCGAGACTAGGAGTGAGTCTGGTGATAACTTAAGGAGATAGAATTCTGAAATAAAGGCCCTTGATTTTATTTGTGCACTTGTTTGAAAACTTGACTTATTTTCGTTTGGGGTGAATTAGTAAATTTAACCTCCGTTGGGAATTCCGAGGCCACGGGTGAGTCCGTAGCATGTTTTTACTTTGACGTGCATGTTTCTTTATGTATGTAGGGCCTCGGGTTGATATTGGGATTTTGGGTGGAAATCTGGTGAAAAACCCGAGCTCACTAGTCGGATAGGACCGCTGCAGCGGGTGTAATACTACTACAGCGAGTCCGCCGCGACGTTCGCTGGTCGCCCCCGTGGTGTTTCAGGTTAAATGAGGCCCGCAGTAGCTGTGGGTTTTTTCGCTACAGCGAGACCGCTGCAATGAATAGATGACTGCTGCAGCGGTCGACAGAAGGTAGAAACTGACTTTTATATCACAAAATTCAAAGCCATTCCTCACATAACACCAAAAGAGTTCCCAAAAATAGTAAGAAGCAATTTTCTAAGGCTAGGGCATTACTCCTCATTGAAGGTGAGTTCTAATCTCTACGTAGTTCATTCCTTATTCTTCTTTAAGTTCCATGACTAGCTTAAGGTCCTCTAACCCTACAAATAGTAAACCCTTGGATAATGAATGGGTTGTTGATTTTATTATTGTTTATTCATCTAAGAGTGTAGAGTATCACTTTCTAGGATGATAATTGATTACTTATGGTGGAAATTGCATATTAAGACTTAGGGTTCTAATAAAAAATGAGAACTTTAGCATAAAAACTGCTTGAAAGGGGTTGAATCGATTCGAAACCCATGAATTGGAATAGTATGATTGTTGGGATTGAATAATGATCAGTTCATCACTACATGATGGTTTCACCATTTGAAAAGGGTAGAAGTAATTGGGTTTTCCTTCCCAATTGTTGTTCTTGTTAGAGTAAATAATCCATTACTCACTTAACATTATATTGCTAGACTTGAACGTTCTGAAGCTATTGCCGAGTAGCTTGCATTGTTCAAGTTCTGCATCTGAGGTAGGTTACGATTTACTTGAGTTATACTTTCATTAGTTGAATGTATATGTAATATAATTTATAGGAGAAAGCACGTATAGATCTTCGGACATGAAGTATGGTTGGAAATTCCTAGGTTGGTACTGGTTGGTTGATTATGTGGGCTTATCGCCATTACTTTATGTACTGAAACCTGAGGTGTAATTGTTGTGTTATAAGAAGTAAGGAGTTAATATATACTCTTCTTGTTGATTGAGATGATTACATATTCACTATGTTGATGAGTTAATTTACTTGAGTCTTAATATGACTTGTGGCTTGATGCCTTGTAATTCTGGACATGATATTGTTAGCTGATCATATTCCATATTGTCTGTTGGACTGGAGATACGTTGAGATTCATATTATGATAAGATACAGAAAGAATGCATGTAGAAAGGCACATTTGATAGAGGGTGAGGATGTGGCCTAGTTATGGGCTCGTGATCCGAGGTCAGTTCTGGAGTGAGTGGTACATGGACACTGATGTGCCTGGAAATTATGGCATATCCAATACCTTTTTATGAGAATTTTTACCTTTTTTAAGCAAGTATGTGCCGTTTTGATGTGTTTTTATTGTTTGGCAGGTAATTGAGGAGTTAAAGGACAAAAGCACTAAAATTGCATTATTCAGCACTGATGATGAAGTTTTACGGGCCGTATAATCTCATAGGGACCGTAACTCTGATCGTAAATAAGAAGATGTGAAACAGAATGTTGAAGAAGAAAGATGGTAAAATACGGACAACTTTTATGGACCATATCTTGTGATACGAGCTGTATTTCAATACTTATTTTAGCATATTTCAAGTGAGACAGAAAGTAAAGTTTTGAAGATGAAGAAATACGCCCAAGTTTTACGGACCATATCTCAAAATACTGGCCGTATAACATGATCGTGAATATTCACTGAAGACTTGAAGAACTTCAACCGTATAACTTTATACGATCTCTATTTTATTATACGGACCGTAACATATTCCGTGAGGGACTTAAGTGTAATTTTGTAATTATATGTTTTTGAGACCTTATAAGTAGTTCCTTGTAGGGTTTTATTTATTAGGAGTCTCAGTTTTAGACTATTATTCCTTTGCATTGAATACTCATAGTTTTTGAAGTCTTTTTGGAGAACAAACAATTGCAACTACATTCTTTCAATGCAAATCAATCAAAATTAAGCATTATGATTTCTATTAGCTCTTATCGTTCTTCTTCCACTATGAGTAGGCAATTTATCTACTAAGGTTGTGAACCCTAGGATGGGTGTTTTGTGATTGCGAATTGGGATTGATATACACATAATGGATTGTCAGGATTTATTTATTCTTCGTTCTTCGTTCATAATTGATGGTTGCAAACATTGATTAAAGCTATAAACTTTGCTTAACTTGGGAAAGTGAGTAGGGTTTGGTAGGAATATATAACAAGAACTCAAGGCATTAACCTTTGCTTAATTAATTCACTTAGGAATAAGAGCAATTCACTTGGCACGAATTAATCGTTCTTCATATACACTCTTTTATATTTGGGAAAATCATAGGGAGAAATGATCTTTAACTATTGGGAAACATTAGAGATTCGATTAGAGGTTAAGTGCATTCTTATAACGATCCATTAGAAGTATATCATGATCAATCACCATAGCATACACTTTATCTAAAGGGGGACACAACCTTGGTTTCTTTTACCGCATATTACAATCCAAAGTAATTAGTTAGCAATCAGTCATAAAGAACCAATCTTTTACAAACTCAACGGAATAAGAAATTAGACCTCAAGAAAGTACTCTATGACTTTAGTAACCTTTTCATACCATATTCCCTGTTGGATTCAACCCCAACCTAGCTGGGTTACTATATTTTACATCGTCCTCTTTACATCATTTAATAGGTGCAATTTGAGCGTATCAAATTTTGACTAGGAATATGGTTGGGGAATACAGTTTTGAAATTGGAGGATGATGTATATAGTAAATGATGTAAAGCAGACGATATCAAAACCGTATTCCCTAGTAAAGACACATATTGAAATTACTAAATAGTTTATGCTTTACTTAAAGTCTTATTCTATTCCATCACACCTTATTTCCTCTATACTGTGAACCAGGTTGTCACGACCCAACCCCGTAGGCCGTGGCTAGTGCCCGATCTGGGCACTCGAACGCATCTATCAAATGTTATCTCAAATTGTATCAAACGCATTCTAGTATATAGCAGAAGCCGACAAGGCTTTATTTCCAATTTAGATAATTTCCAGAAAAATTTGGGCAGGGTTCCCTTTGTTTTACGGACTATCCCATATACCCTGCACGCAGAAAATACCAACAACGGCCACACAGGGCCAACAAAGAAACATTTAAATATATGCGGACCGGCCGCCGCGGCGAATAGGGTCGCCCAAACACAACATAAGCACACAACTGTACAGAAAGACCCCAACCCACAAACATGTCCACAGACCTCTAAACAGACTGACAGAATCATATGACGGGATAGGGCCCCGCCGTACCTATGAACGAGAGTAGACATATATAGAAATGACAGACTGTACCACAAGATGGCTCTGAATAAAAGAGCGCTCCAAATGGCAGAAAAGATATCCTAGCCGGACGGATCGGCAAACCTGTCGTCGGTACCTGCGCGGCATGAAAATGCAGCCCCCGAGGAAAGGGGGTCAGTACGAAATATGTACTGAATATGTAAAGCCTGAATTACAGAAACAAAATCATAACTGGTACAGAACGTACAGAAAGTGAGCAGAAAATCCAAAGTATCAAATACATATTTTCAAAACATGCAGAGTGTGTACAGAAACATATGTCATATCAAATCCGGCCCCTGCCAAGGGACTCGGCAGACAGAACGTGGCCACCCTCCCAACGCTGGTGCCACAACACAGAAGAATCAGAATAGGGGCATAACCCCGTAGCATAATATGTCATATCAAATGGCCATAGAAAATCATATCAGAACAAGCGGACATGGCACATCATACTCCACAAACCCATGTACGCGTATACCTGCCCCCTCACATCGAGGCACGGCGAACAATGCAGAGGATCACGCTTGACAACATATCCTGGCCCGGGCTCAGTGTGGGAAACATTGGGGCATCCACGAATGCAGTAGTGAGAGACTAATGCAATTTAAAATATCATAAATGTTTTAATAAACTCGATGAGGCATATCAAAGACAAACCGATCCAATGAAGTCAACGGGAACATAATAAACGAGTTTCGGGTATCATAATGAATTACAAAAGTATAACCTTTCTGAAATCGTTCCGAGTGTCAAAACAATTTATTGGACTCAATGGAATATTTAAAACAATGTTTGTTAGGTAATTAGAATAGTAGTCAAAACGTTTCTTTTAAGAACTATTCGAAAAGAAGACTTAAGTACATTAAGGGCAAAACCGGGAATACCGGGCCCACCTCGGGACAAGCAAGGCGGTGGGCTCAAATTACATATTTTAAGCTTATGGGGTCACCTACAAAGGTTCTACGGACGTTCTATAGCTTTCCAAGTAGTTTCGGGAAAGTTTGCATGATTATCAAGAATACAAACCAAAAGGGCTCAATCTTACTGAAGGAAAAAGCAAGATTTCCAATTGCGGATTCCGATGGGCAGAAAGTCTTTCGAGGCCCGAATCCGATTCTAATACACTTAGGCATGCCAAAAGAAGGATCGGGGTAGCTTTACATACCTTTTGAGCTTTTTAAGTCTATCCAAGCTCACTCTCCGTTTCGTCGAAAATCTGCAAATGGTCACATTTACCAATTGTAACTTATAGGTGCTACGAATTCAATTCAACTCATATTTGTCTACCGAAATTTCGGCAGCACTTCCCCTATACATATAGCACCCCCGAGAATTCAACTCGGCTCGAAATCATCAACAACAACCCAAACAACAACATCAACATCAACAACAAACATTAGAAACACAAAATGGCGCAACTAGTTCTACTTGCCGACATAACTCCATAACCTTTATTTCAACTTTAATTCCCAAACCAATGTCAATGATTTCGCATTCATTATCGAACTAGATCATCACAACATAGTTTAGAAGCGTTTCATATTGTTTCCTTTAAATTATACGCATGATATACATAATATACAACTTTCCGCCAAAGTCATAACGCATTCAAAACTTTTAATCTTTGGCATACATATTCATAACATGTTTCCAATTTCCAAATTCATCAACACCCATCATAATTTACAACCTAATAACTTCATTCCCATAATGTCGTAAAATCATTCTAAAACGACATAAACTTCTACGCTCCATTTCATAGCAAACTTATATCATTTTACTTTCATTTACATTGCAAGAATCACAATAACACAACTAACACACTAAACAAACTTAATCCATTTCATTCCATAAAACTCCATACCACACGGCCAAATACTCTTTTTGCCAATTCATCCAATTTTATTCAACTTTCATTCACAATATGAATTCCATCACATTCACAATTAGAATACAACATAATTTCAATTCTTCATTGGTATACAATGCATGCATACACACGGCTACACATATATACCACACACCCACTTTGCAAACTTCTATTTCTTCATACAATCAACACATTTCCACATACTACAACACAAACAAAACTTCATAACACAAGAATAAGGGGTGAATTCTTACCTTTTTACTCCCTCTTCTTCACTTGAATGAATGGTCACCTTGAAGAATTGAGTGCTTCTCTCTCCAACCAACTATACCAAGTTGTAAAGGGACTTTGAATTAGTGAAAATCCAACAAGAGAATAATTTTTAAGGCAAGATTTTTGGTGGTGAAATTTCCAAGCAAAACCCGAACCCTTCTTCTCCTTGCTCTCTCTCTTGTTTTGTTTTCTTGTCTTCTAATTTTCTTGAACTTTCTAAGGGATAAGATGATATATATAACATGGTCCCTTAAGTTAATTAATCACATGGAGAAATTAAATAAAACATGGGTTTGGGACATTGGCTTGGCCGGCCACCCCTAGAAACTTTGGGCCTCATTTTTTTTTTCCATTATTCTTGGCCCAATGACTTATAGTCCACGTTTTGTAATTCCCGAAATTAATTTCCAAAATTCCAAATTTGCCCTTGGCCTTATTCGACACTTCCACATTAATATTCTTTCATACACAACTCCTATGTCAAATAAAAATTAATTATGACCTTATTTCTTACAAGTCAAGATTGTTTTCAAATTTTTCGAATGTGTGAAAACACGGGATATAACATCCTCCCCCCCTTTAGAACATTCGTCCTCGAATGTTAGATTAATCTTATAGGGTCCGAGAATACTCCGGGGGAGTTTCTGTTTATAGGCAGCACATTCGTTATTGAAAGGGAATTAAACAAAGATTCGAGATTACATGTGGGCATAGGGAATAAATGAGGATATTTCTTCTTCATCTCCCCTTCGGCCTCCCAGGTCATTTCTTCCCTATTGTTGTTCCGCCACAGCACCTTAACAGAGGCTACATCTTTGTTCCGGAGCTTCCTTACCTGGCGGTCCAAGATGGCTACGGGCTTCTCCTCGTAAGATAACTGCTCCGACACTTGAATGTCATCCGTAGGAAATATTCTGGAGGGATCACCAATGCATTTGCGGAGCATAGATACATGGAATACCGAATGTACCGCTTCCAAATCAGATGGCAGATCTAACTCATAGGCGACGCTACCAATTTTCCGCACAATCAGATAAGGCCCAATATAACGCGAACTAAGCTTACCCTTTCTGCGGAACCACATTATGCCTTTCATAGGCGATACCTTCAGAAATACCCAATCACCAACCTGCAATTCCAAAGGACGTCGCCGTTTATCAGCGTATGATTTCTGTCGACTCTGGGCTGCCAATAGTCGCTCTCGGATAAGTTTCACCTTATCAACGGCCTGCTGGATCATATCTGGGCCAATTAACTCTGTCTCGCCAATATCAAACCAACCAATAGGTGACCTACATTTCCTGCCATACAAAGCCTCGTACGGGCCATCTGGATGCTGGAATGGTAACTGTTATTATAAGCAAATTCAATCAATGGCAAGTGATCATCCCAGCTACCTCTGAAATCAATAACACAGGCCCGCAACATATCTTCAAGCGTCTGGATAGTGCGCTCGGCCTGTCCATCACTCTGAGGATGGAAAGCTGTGCTTAGGCTCAGCTGAGTCCCTAATCCTTCCTGAAAAGATCTCCAGAAGTTCGCTGTGAACTGGGCACCTCTGTCAGTGATAATAAATATAGGAACTCCATGAAGTCGCACAATTTCTTTAATATAAAGCCTGGCATAATCCTCAGCGGAATAAGTAGTTCTGACGGGGAGAAAATGGGCTGATTTTGTCAGCCTATCAACAATAACCCAGATGGAATCATACTTTCGTAGAGTGCGAGGCAAACCTGTAATGAAGTCCATATTAATGATCACCCACTTCCACGTCGGAATTTCCATTTCCTGCAACAGTCCACCCGATTTCTGATGTTAAATTTTGACCTGCTGACAATTGGGACACTGGGCGACGAACTCTGCGATATCCCGTTTCATGCCATCCCACCAATATAGGCATCTAAGATCATGGTACATCTTCGTAGACCCAGGATGAACAGAATAGCGAGCATAATGTGCCTTGCCCATAACCTGCTGCCGAAGCCCTGCAATATCAGGTACACACAACCTGCCTCTGTATAGTAAGGTTCCGTCTGGTGTAAACTCGAATGGAGTCTTCTCCTTTTCATGGGCAGTGTCTCTGGATCGAGCTAAAACATGATCTTCATATTGATGCCGTTTGATATCTTCCTTAATAGATGATTCAGAAACCCCTCGGACAGAAATCCGTGTACCTCCAGAATCGGCCAGACGAACCCCAAGATTAGCCAACTGATGAATGTCACGTACTATCTCTCTCCTGTCTGGCTGTAAATCTGCCAAGCTGCCCATAGATTTCTGGCTGAGCGCATCTGCAACAACATTAGCCTTGCCCGGATGGTACAGAATATCCACATCATAGTCTTTCAGGAGCTCTAGCCACCTCCGCTGTCGCAAGTTAAGCTCTTTCTGCTTGAAAATATACTGGAGACTCTTATTATCTGTATAGATATCAACATGCACGCCATATAAATAATGTCTACATATCTTCAGAGCATGAATCACCGCTGCAAGCTCCAGATCGTGGGTAGGATAATTCCTTTCATGCTTTTTGAGCTGTCGGGAAGCATAAGCTATAACTCTGCCGTGTTGCATCAATACACAGCCCAATCCCACGCCAGAAGCGTCACAATAAATAACATATCCATCGGGTCCCTCTGGAAGAGTAAGAACTGGGGCTGTAGTCAGCTTCTCTTTCAGCAACTGGAAGCTTCGTTCACAAGCATCAGTCCACTGGAACTTGGCTCCCTTCTGAGTTAGCCTTGTCAAAGGCGCTGAAATCGAAGCAAACTTTTCCACAAATCTTCTGTAATAGCCTGCTAATCCCAGAAAACTACGTACCTCAGTGGGCGTCGTGGGTCTAGGCCAATTCTTCACGGCTTCAATCTTCTGTGTGTCCACCCGGACACCATCAGCTGCAATAATATGCCCCAGGAATGCCACTGAAGCCAGCCAGAATTCACATTTAGAAAATTTTGCATATAATTTCTGATGCTGAAGTACCCCAAGTACCGCTCTCAGATGATCTGCGTGCTCTGCCTCGGACAGAGAATAAACCAGAATATCATCGATAAATACAATTACGAACATATCCAGGAATGGCCTGAATACCCGATTCATTAGATCAATGAATACCGCAGGAGCATTAGTTAACCCAAATGACATAACTCTGAATTCATAATGCCCATATCTGGTCCGGAATGCTGTCTTAGGAATATCGGCCTCTCGTACCCGTACCTGATGATAGGCTGACCGAAGGTGTCACACCCCGACCTCGCTGGGGTGTGATGGGCACCCGACCCTTACTTAGGGCCGAGCGAACCCTCAGACTCTCGCTGCACATAAAATCACGTCAACTCTTTTTTTTTCTGTAAAACAAATAATAAAGTACATAGCAAAACTTTTCTTTCAGAAATATTCTTTCTCGTGGCTTCAAGCCGAACAAACTTGTGATCATAAAAAATTCATTACGTACACAGACCGACAACCAATACCCACGACACTGTCTGCAAAGTCTCTAATAAGATCCCAAAAGCATAACATACAAAATCTGACTCGGCAGCACTCCGGGAACAAATGGAGCTTGCCATCTGCACTGGAACATCTTCCATCTGTCCTCAACTCAACTGGGAGTACCTGCGCGGTATGAAACGCAGCCCCCGAAGAACAGGGGGTCAGTACGGAAATGTACCGAGTATGTAAAACGGAAATATAACAATATAAGCAAAACCGAGCCAGAAGTATAGAAATAGAACAGGTAGTATCGGATCCAAGTCCGAAACGGAAATACAGAATGTGTGGCCAGGACCACGATATATATCATAAGCACGGGGTGTAGCCGTCTGAATCGTGATATGAAACAGAGGTACAAAGCCTAACTGGCAGGATCATCGTGCGGATCGGGGCACAGAGTGCTACTGACATACCCGCAACCGAAGCTAGGGGTGTAGAACTATAGCCGACTGAAGCATAGTCCGACTCAATCATGCAGAAGCAACACCAACAGAATCATTCTCTGAATCCGCTGTCCAGAAATGTAACAGGCAGAACCATGCATGCAGAATCATAAACTTACACAAGCACATGTAGTATATATTTACCTCAGGTTTCGGCCCTTTAGTGAGGGGCGCAATGGACAGTGCACTGGGGTGTGCACGAATAACCAGGTCACCACAGGGTCGCCTCTAGTGCACAAGTCATACCCAAGAGGTTCCAGCAGGCAAATACGGCAGTTAGAATGTCAAAATGCTTTACTTTCTTTTGAAAAACATTTTTGTTTCACACATATAAAGGAATCAACGCACAATTTCCGCGGCAATAAGTCCAACGGTCGCTACCACGCATACCGCGGCTAAGTACCCAGCGGTCACTATCACACGTACCGCGGCCAAGGTTCCAGCGGTTATAATCACACATACCGCGACCAAAAGTCCAGCGGTTACAATCACACATACCGCGGTCGAGGGTCCAGCGGTCACAATCACACATTTGACATACCACGATCAAGGGTCCAGCGGTCTATGTCAGGCACAATCACAAGTGCGGCAGACGCGGTCAAGGGTCCAGCAGTCAATGCCACACGTCCGGCATGACGCGGTCAAGGGTCCAGCTGTCAATGTCGGACACGCCGCGGTCGAGGGTCCAGCGGCCAATATTACATATGCGCATATTCACATAACCGGCCCGGGACTCGGTAAAACAGAAAACAACCATACAGAATGCCAAATTATCACTTTCCCAATATAATCACACACGCCAGGATCATACATCACACAAGATTCAGGTATACCAAAATCGTATATCAGTAAGTACGGGAGGTAAGTAGTTTATCCAAAATATCAGGGTAATATTTTCAAAACGTTTTAGATGTCAAAAAAATATTTTATAAAGCTCATAAAGGTGGTCATAGCACCTACTGTATAGTAAACAACACAATAACCAGGAGCTACCTGCGATCTCCGGACACGAGTACATTGGCTAAAGCCATACAAAATTTATATCAAGGTTTCTGTCCCCGTAATTGTTTCCATGAACATTAAATCAATCCAGGTTCGTTAAAATAACTCCCGTTTAGTAGTCGGAACAATAGCCATAAGTTTCCTCGACTTATCGTATGGGAATAAGACAGACAGAACAATAAGAGAGGCATCGGGGAATAGCGGGCCCACCTCGGGCCAAGTCGAGGCGGCGGACAAGAATCACGCCCATTAGACTCTACGGAGTCATCCAGGAAGGTTTCATAGTGATCGGGTTACATTTGTACAAGTTATGGAGGTTTAACCATTTTTCTAGCGAAATGCGCCTTTTGAAATTCAATTGAATTGAATGAATAGTATCAAAAATCAATCTCGAGTTTCTATGAGCAGAATCGCCCCCGAGGCTCCGATCTTGACCTAGTACATCTAGGACATGCCAAAGAACAAAGGGGAAGACTTTACATACCTCGATTGCGCCTTACGCTCGCTTGGCTTCAATTCCAATTTCGTCCAGAATCTACAAATGGTCATGTTTACCAATTGTCAATTTCAAGCTTTTCGAGAATCTAAGCTTAATCACATAATTGCCTACCGAAATTTCGGCAGCATTTCCCTATATATATGACATCCCCGAGACTTAGCTCGGCTTAATATATCAACACAGCAACCCAATAACAACATCACTAACAACAACAAGCATTACAAAACACATAGTATGGCATAACTAGCCTTGTTTTCCACATGGTCCAACAACTTCCACTTCAACTTCACAAACCCAAACTAGTATCAACATTTCCATATTCATCATTAATCAAGACCATTACAATGTGATTTGGAAGTATTTCATATCATTTCTATACAATATTCACATGATATACAAAATATACAAATTTTCCACCAAACCATAATCCATCCAAAACTTCAAATCTTCAACATACATATTCATAACATATTTCCACCTTCCAATTTCATCAACCATAATCATAATTCACATCTTAACAACTTCATTTCCATAATATCATAAAATCATATGAAAATGACATAATCTTCTACAATCAATTTCAATGCCAACGGACGAATTTATATCGCTATTTTCCCGTTCTATTCCGTTGAAACTTTAAATAAACTTGTTGGCAATGAAAAAAAGCCTTAATCATACCTTAAGTGCACAGCTACCACGTCCACCCTCTTAATTGTAGTTGATTTTTAGCTCAAATCGAAGGCAACGCGACGTAGAACACTTTTCTCTTCATGGGCTTCGGGATTCGGGGCTCAGATTTTGATCAAACTTTATTTATCTCTCTAAGTCTTTCCTCCCTCTCTCTCTAAAGAATTTTCTGGATCTTTTCGGATCTGAAAATGTGGAGGAGGAGGCTGAAACCTCCCTTAAATAACAAGGAAATGGGCCTGACCCGGATTGGAATCGGGTTGGGCCCATTTCACTGCCCAGCTTGACCTTTCCGCCTTAAAATGTTCATATCTCCTTATCCCGATGTCACCTATAGGCCCACGACCTACCTTTGGAAATCTATTTCAATTATCTACAACTTCTACTGCTGGGCGTTTTCCCAAATTCCAGACTTATAATGCCGTTTTTGCCCCTCCAAGTCAGGTCATCCGAAAACGTTTTCTTAAAAAATTCGTTTGGAGGGCTTCCACTTTGATTTGGCCCCAAGGCCCTTCACAAGTTGTGTTTTACTTTACACATGCGATTCATATAACTTGTCACGTGTCCCAAAAAAAATATTAACGTGTGGGCCCCACCTCAGTTAATAATATGACGTTCAAAAATACGGGATATAACAGAAGGTCTATCTTCGAAAAATATTTGGCGCCCTGCAACTGATCAAACAAATCATCAATTCTGGGGAGGGGGTATTTATTCTTTATGGTTACCTTATTCAGCTGCCGATAATCAATACACATACGCAGCGACCCGTCTTTCTTACGCACAAATAATACCGGGGCTCCCCAAGGCGAAGTACTGGGTCTAATGAAGTCTTTTTCTAACAGATCCTTCAACTGCTCTTTCAGTTTTTTCAATTCTGCCGGTGCCATTCTGTACGGGGGAATAGATATAGGCTGAGTATCTGGAAGCAAATCAATAGTAAAATCTATCTCCCGCTCTGGAGGAAGGCCTGGAAGCTCATCTGGGAATACATCTGGAAATTCATTAACCACGGGAACTGACTGAAGAGTCGGTGTTTCTGCTGTCAAGTCTTGTACCCGAACCAGATGATAAATATAACCCTTTCTGATCATTTTCTTCGCCTTAAGGTATGAAATAAACTTACCTTTCGGCGATGCAGTATTACCTGCCCATTCTATAACTGGCTCCCCAGGAAACTGGAAACGAACTACCTTATTTTGGCAGTCAACATTAGCATAACAGGAGGCTAGCCAGTCCATTCCCATAATAATATCAAATTCAATCATATCTAATTCCACCAGATCTGCCTTAGTGTCACGGCCACATACAATTACAGAACAGTCTTTATATACCTGTTTTGCTATAATAAAGTCCCCAATCGGTGTGGCTACCTCAAATGGCTCTATAGGTTCAGACGTTATACCAATTTTTCCAGCAACAAGAGGCGAAATATATGACAAAGTCGAACCTGAATCAATTAATGCATACACAGACCGAGAGAAAACCAATAATGTACCTGTAACGACATTAGGCGATGCCTCCTGATCCTGGCGGCTAGCCAAAGCATAAATGCGGTTTGAAGGACCGCTAGTACCCGCCGGTGCTGATGTACCCGGCCCTGTAGGGCGCATAGCCACTGATGAAGATGACGACCCGGCAGCTGATCCGGTAGGCTGCGCTGCACCACCCGAACTACCCTTATACGGGCAATCTCTCACAGAATGGCCCTGACGGCCACAAGAAAAACATGCACCGGTGGCTCTGTAGCACTCCCCAGGATGGTATCTTCCCCAATAAGAACACTGAGGCCTACGTGGCCTCGTCTGACCAGAACCCCTATCTGTCCGCGAACCTGAAGCCCTGGAGCTCTGACCTGCTCCTAAATACCCAGGGCTATCAAATCTGCGACCTGTAGGCTGTGGAGGTGCGCTCTGCGCCGGCTGGGATAGATGTCTGCTAGGCTGTTGCGGCTGCTGAGGCTGTCTGCCCCGAAAATCTCCAGAATATCCAGATGATCTGGCCCTCTTGGGCTGTCTCCGATCCTGACTCCTATCAGGCTGACGCTCCCTATGCCGGTCCTCCATGCCCTGGGCGTGAGCCTGAATCCGGGTAATATCCATGCCGGGCTGAGCAGCCAATACCAAACAGCTGTCGACAAAATAACGGTCCAGCCCCATAATGTACCTGTGCATCCTGTCAGCCATAGTAGCTACCACAGCAGGTGCGTATCGGGCCAATGAGTCGAACTCCATACTGTACTCTCGAACACTGCGACCCCTCTGTCTCAGCAATAAGAATCTGTCAGCCTTGGCCCGCCGTAACTCCGGAGGCAGAAAATGGCTAAGAAAAGCCTGAGAAAAATCATCCCAAACTGCTGCGGGAGCGTCGTCGCCTCTGGATAACTCCCATGACTCGTACCAATTAGCCGCTACATCATACAACCGGTACGAAGCCAATGTGACTGACTCTGTCGCGGAAGCATTAATCAACTGTAAGGTGCGCCGCATCTTCCTGATAAACTCCTCAGGATCCTCCTCGGGCTTTGTCCCGAAGAACTCTAGAGGGCCACAAGTCAAGAACTCACGAGCTCTCGAACTGTCACGCCTATATGCTCGGTCACCTCCCAATCCGTGCCCCTGAACCTGTCCCGCCACAAGTCTGGTCAATAGCTGGACTGCCTCTCTCATAGTCTGATCCTCAGTCCCTGGCCGTGGAGCTGGAGGCTCAGGTACTGGAATCTCGGGAGCTGGCGGTGGAGCCGCCCCTTGACCTGCAGCTGCTGCTGCTCCAATCTCCTCTACATGTGGCGGTATGGAAGAGCCCTCTGCTGGGGGCAGGAGCAATATGTGCATGGGCCCTGGTAACCCTCTGGGCCCGACTAGTCTCTCCCACAGTTGCTGCCTTGGCCTTTTGGGCCGCTGTCGCCTTTTTTGGAGGCATAACTGCAAATGTAACAATTCGTTAGGGAGGAATCATCCTGATAACACAGCTCTATCGCACGATCTAAGACAGAAAGAAGGGTAGTATCCTAAATGCCCTGTAGCCTCCTGTTTATAGGTGTGGTGCACAACACACCGATAAACAAGACTCTACTAGACACGGTCTATAGACATTCCGAGGACGAACCGCTCTGATACCACTTTTGTCACGACCCAACCCCGTAGGCCGTGACTAGTGCCCGATCTGGGTACTCGAACGCATCTATCAAATGCTATCTCAAATTGTATCAAACGCATTCTAGTATATAGCAGAAGCCGACAAGGCTTTTATTTCCAATTTAGATAATTTCCTGAAAAATTTCGGCAGGGTTCCCTTTGTTTTACGGACTATCCCATATACCCTGCACGCAGAAAATACCAACAAAGGCCACACAGGGCCAAAAAAGCAACATTTAAATATATGCGGACAGGCCGTCGCGGCGAATGGGGTCGCCCAAACACAACATAAGCACACAACTGTACAGAAAGACCCCAACCCACAAACATGTCCACAGACCTCTAAACAGACTGACAGAATCATATGACGGGACAGGGCCCCGCCGTACCCATGAACGAGAGTAGACATATATAGAAATGACAGACTGTACCACAAGATGGCTCTGAATAAAAGAGCGCTCCAAATGGCAGAAAAGATATCCTAGCCGGACGGATCGGCAAACTTGTCGTCGGTACCTGCGCGGCTTGAAAACGCAGCCCCCGAGGAAAGGGGGTCAGTACGAAATATGTACTGAATATGTAAAGCCTGAATTACAGAAACAAAATCATAACTGGTACAGAACGTACAGAAAGTGAGCAGAAAATCCAAAGTATCAAATACATATTTTCAAAACATGCAGAGTGTGTACAGAAAATAATAAAAGACAAACCGATCCAATGAAGTCAACGGGAACATAATAAACGAGTTTCGGATATCATAATGAATTACAGAAGTATAACCTTTCTGAAATCGTTCCGTGTGTCAAAACAATTTATTGGACTCAATGGAATATTTAAAACAATGTTTGTTAGGTAATTAGAATAGTAGTCAAAACGTTTCTTTTAAGAACTATTCAAAAAGAAGACTTAAGTACATTAAGGGCAAAACCGGGAATAGCGGGCCCATCTCGGGACAAGCAAGGCGGTGGGCTCAAATTACATATTTTAAGCTTACGGGGTCACCTACAAAGGTTCTACAGACGTTCTATAGCTTTCCAAGTAGTTTCGGGAAAGTTTGCATGATTATCAAGAATACAAACCAAAAGGGCTCAATCTTACTGAAGGAAAAAGCGAGATTTTCAATTGCGGATTCCGATGGGCAGAAAGTCTTTCGAGGCCCGAATCTGATTCTAATACACTTAGGCATGCCAAAATAAGGATCGGGGTAGGTTTACGTACCTTTTGAGCTTTTTAAGTCTATCCAAGCTCACTCTCCGTTTCGTCGAAAATCTGCAAATGGTCACATTTACCAATTGTAAGTTATAGGTGCTACGAATTCAATTCAACTCATATTTGCCTACCGAAATTTCGGCAGCACTTCCCCTATACATATAGCACCCCCGAGAATTCAACTCGGCTCGAAATCATCAACAACAACCCAAACAACAACATCAACATCAACAACAAACATTAGAAACACAATATGTCGCAACTAGTTCTACTTGCCGACATAACGCCATAACATTTATTTCAACTTTAATTCCCAAACCAATGTCAATGATTTCGCATTCATTATCGAACTAGATCATCACAACATAGTTTAGAAGCGTTTCATATTGTTTCCTTAAATTATACGCACGATATACATAATATACAACTTTCCGCCAAAGTCATAACGCATTCAAAACTTTTAATCTTTGGCATACATATTCATAACATGTTTCCAATTTCCAAATTCATCAACACCCATCATAATTTACAACCTAATAACTTCATTCCCATAATGTCGTAAAATCATTCTAAAACGACATAAACTTCTACGCTCCATTTCATAGCAAACTTATATCATTTTACTTTCATTTACATTGCAAGAATCACAATAACACAACTAACACACTAAACAAACTTAATCCATTTCATTCCATACAACTCCATACCACACGGCCAAATACTCTTTTTGCCAATTCATCCAATTTATTCAACTTTCATTCACAATATGAATTCCATCACATTCACAATTAGAATACAACATAATTTCAATTCTTCATTGGTATACAATGCATGCATACACACGGCTACACATATATACCACACACCTACTTTGCAAACTTCTATTTCTTCATGCAATCAACACATTTCCACATACTACAACACAAACAAAACTTCATAACACAAGAATAAGGGGTGAATTCTTACCTTTTTACTCCCTCTTCTTCACTTGAATGAATGGTCACCTTGAAGAATTGAGTGCTTCTCTCTCCAAACCAACTATACCAAGTTGTAAAGGGACTTTGAATTAGTGAAAATCCAACAAGAGAATAATTTTTAAGGCAAGATTTTTGGTGGTGAAATTTCCAAGCAAAACCCGAACCCTTCTTCTCCTTGCTCTCTCTCTTGTTTTGTTTTCTTGTCTTCTAATTTTCTTGAACTTTCTAAGGGATAAGATGATATATATAACATGGTCCCTTAAGTTAATTAATCACATGGAGAAATTAAATAAAACATGGGTTTGGGCCATTGGCTTGGCCGGCCACCCCTAGAAACTTTGGGCCTCATTTTTTTTTCCATTATTCTTGGCCCAATGACTTATAGTCCACGTTTTGTAATTCCCGAAATTAATTTCCAAAATTCCAAATTTGCCCTTGGCCTTATTCGACACTTCCACATTAATATTCTTTCATACACAACTCCTATGTCAAATAAAAATTAATTATGACCTTATTTCTTACAAGTCAAGATTGTTTTCAAATTTTTCCAACGTGTGAAAACACGGGATATAACACAGGTGATCATGCAGAACAATAACAACCGACGTGGAGCTGCTGGTAACAACAGGGTGCAAGTGTAAGACCCACCTGTGGAAGTGAAGGATGAGAATGTCTTTGTTGATATGTTAGATGAGGTGAAATATGCATCTGCTATTGTTCCACCAAGGATTAATGCTGCAAACTGCAAGATTGACTCCACTATTTACCAACAGCTCAAACTTGATGGGTATTTTCAGAACTCTACCGATGATGACCCTCACCAACACTTAAAGAACTTCGTGGGTGTGTATGCCCAACATATGCAGAATGCAGTTCCAGATAATGCTATTCGGCTAAGAGTTTTCAAATATTCTTTAGCCGGTGAAGCAAGGGTTTGGTTTGAGAATCTGCCCCACAACACTATTCATACGTGGGGCGAGCTTGTTGCTATTTTTCTCAAGAAGTGATTTTCACCAAGCAAGAAAGCTTAAATTTGTGACAAGATTTATGATTTCAAACAACTTTCGGGGGAACAACTGTTCAAAGCTTGGGAGAGATTCAAGTAACATTTCCAGTAGTCTCCGAATCATGGTTTTTCCAGATAATATATTGATGGAGAAGTTCTATAAAAGGCTAGATCCGTTGACACAAGCAGTCGCGAACAATGCAACTGGCGGGTGTTTTGTGGACAAGACATATGGCCGAATCACTTGCTTGATAAGCTTACTACTCACAATAAAGCATGACATTCGGGTGGTACTAACAGTTTAGCCTATGGAGCTCCCATGATCCATAATATTGTGAAGGAGAATCAAGAGACTCAGCAGTCTTTAGCTTAGATAGCGACCAATATTTCTTTGCTAAAAAAAGACTTGATTAAAAGGAAGAAAAAAAGGTTAATATTGTTGAAGACATCCCGGGCATGCCAAAAGGGATGTACCAAGTTCAAGAGGGTCCATATCAAGAAAGGCCTCCTATGTAGTATAAGGATGCTAACTGTGTCAATATCTCTCAAGGGGGTTACCAGAGGCAGAATTACCAAGGAGGCTATCAGAATCAGACTCAGAATCAATGGAGACCTTAACATGGACAAGGTAATTACAACAACAACTATGGCGGCTCAAACCAGGGAAACTACAACAATAACAATAAGTCTGAAAATAGGAGTTCTAATCCCTATATTCCGCCAAAGGGTCAGTCGACTGAACAGGGGAGTTCCAAGTTGGAAAGCATGCTCGAAAAGGTGCTAGCCAATGAAAACAAAGCAGATAGAACATTGAAGGGGCTGACAGAAATAATGGGATCTCGCACGTCTTCCATTCAGAAGCTCGAGTCGCAGATGTGAGATATTTCCAGGGAACAACACCCTCCATAAAAGGGAGGACTTTCTAGTGACACTATTTCGAATATAAAGAATGGGGGAGGTGGTTTAGACCGTGTATATGCTATCAGTACTCGAAGTGGTAACATACTCCAAAGTGTTGAAAAGAAGGTGATTAATCTCAAGCCAGTTGCTGAAGAAGAAGAGGCACAATCTGATGTGCCAACAATTATTAATGAGGTCCGGTCAGAAGTTCCTATTATTAAGCAGGTTGATAATGTTCTAGAAAGTTCTAAAAAGCAGAAAGGCAGCAATGACACTAGCAAGTCAACGGTAAAAGGGGCTCTTCGTCCTTTGACTCAATTATTTAAAGCCACACCGCCCTTTTCTCAAAGGTTGGCAAAGAAGACCAAAGATGCTAAGTGCCAGAGATTCTCTGATCAGTTGAAGCAGTTGTTGATGAACATTCTGTTTCGAGATGCTATCAAAGAGAGGCCAGGATTACAAAAGTATTTGAAATATTGCTAACAAATGAGAGGTCTGTGAAGCATGATACCGTGAGTGTGACTCACCGTGTTAGTTCTATCATATCCACTACCAATGTTTTGAAGAAGGAGGATCCAAGGGCCTTCACTATCCCATGTTCTGTTGGTCAGCATAATTTTGCTCGCGCTTTATGTGATAATGGGGCTAGCATAAATCTCATGCCTCTTTCTATTTATAAGAAATCGGGTTTGGGAATGCCTAGACCTACCCCCATGCTATTACAAATGGCTGATAGATCTATTAAAAGGATAATTGGAGTTGTGGATGATGTGCTTGTTAGGGTTGGTGAATTCTTGTTGCCTGCCGATTTTGTGATCCTCAATTGTACTGTTGATAGGGAGATTCCTATTATCTTGGGGAGACCTTTCCTTGCTGTGGGAAGGGCTCTTATAGATTCTGAGATGAACGAAATCAAATTCCGAGTCAACGATGAGGAAGTCACTTTCCACGTAAGTAAGGGGATGAAGTTATTGAGTGCTTACGAAAGTGTAATGACCCGTTTCGTCGTTACTGTGAATTTTGAGAAAACCCGCAACTTCATATAATAACTCAATTTTTTTAAATAAGGGTTTTTTTTGGTAAATTTTGCTAAAAGGAATTAAAAAGCAAATAGAAGAAGGAATTTAGTGGGCCAAGCCCAAAAAGGAAAAAGAAAAAAAAAGGGAATTTAAAAGTCTGATGGCTTAACGTGAAACACTAGAATCTGAAAGGAACCAAAAAGAAAAGAAAAAAAAGGACGAGCAAACAGAGGGAGAAAAATCAGTAAGGAAAAAGAAAAAGAAAGGGAGAAAAAGAAAGGAAAAGATCGGATAAAAATAAAAACTTTCATCCCAAATCATCAAGGTAATGATTCTAAATTATGGGTGAATCTTTATGGTGAAAATATGGAGATATTTTGAGGAATTGAGAAAGTTTAGCTCTAGGGTTCTTCAATCAAAATAATTAATTTGAAAGGGCAAATAGTGTCGTATTTTAGACTTCTATATATTGTTGGAATCCTCTCGTTAAGGCCTTCCCGAAAACATATGTCTTGTCGGGTTTTGAACGCATCGACCAGAGGGCGTTTTTGTCCTTTAAAATTTGACTTTAACCGTTTAAGCCTCTAAAATATAGAAGTGGTTTACCCTAAGGGTTTTGACCATTATAAATCTGTTTTTGTGTAGTTTGAGGCAATCTGGAGACTCGAGAACGCAGTTTTGATTTATTGGGAAGTGTGCTTAAATTGTGAATTTGGGGTAAGTGAGACTTTAAGCTTTGGGTACTTGCTTTTCAAAAACCATTTTAAAAATATGTTTTGTCTGCCTGGTCCATGTGTAGGGGCGAGCGTGTGCTTGGCAGAATCGGTGGTCCTCAAGGCCAGCCACATTTACTTTATTTTTAAATAATCTAAAACTCTCTCTATAAATTGTTTTGTGATGTGATATAACTGTGAGCCATGATATTGGGGCATTGTGTATGCTTCCCTTAGCATTGTGTATGCTTCTTGATTATATTGGGCCATTGTGTATGCTTCCCTTAGCATTGTGTATGCTTCTTGATGATATTGGGGCATTGTGTATGCTTCCCTTAGCATTGTGTATGCTTCCCGGTATATTTGGCACATTGTGTATGTTGCCGTGGATTCATGGTGTTGATTAATTGTTTAACTGCCGTTTATGATAGGTCCTTAGTGTAAATTGTGTTGAGATAAATAATATACTTGATAAACATTGGTTTGGGACTTGGTTGCTATTATTTAATGATATATTCATGTGTGTAATATTTTGTGCTTGTTGTTTGTTTCTATTTTCTAACACTTGTTCCAGGGGTATTTAATGTGGCGGGTCAAGGATCTTACTAGGTTATATTTACATATAGCTCACTCCTTACATGCATGTCCATGCAGATGCTATGGGTGACTACGAAGCTAGTAGCTGACGAGTTTGCTAGAGTTGATCTATTGGTTGAGGTGAGCTGCCGCTTTGTTCGTGGATGCTGCCAAAAGTGTCTTTATCATTTATTTATTAATGTCTTTTCTTTTGGGGTTTTCAAACACGAGTGTTTTGTAATTCTCTTAGATGCTCCATGGTCTAGTGTGGGATTTGGGCAAGAGTATTTGATTAATATTTTGAGACACTAATTATCCGTAATTAATTATTATATTATTTGAGTGCTTATTTAATTTGGTTAATGCTGCAAAATTATGGTTAAGATATGAAAATGTGGTTCGCCTGGCCGGTGGTGTGTGCTGGCTACCAATCACGTCTAGGGGGTATTTTGGGACGTGACACTTCGACTCTTTAAAAATGTCTTCGACTCAGTCATACTTCTGGAAATAGCTAACTTGATCAAAACCATCATGAACGTTGCACGAGAGTATTGAAATTAGACCACCAACCCCACTAGAACTACCATAGTGACTAGAACACGCTGCAGTGGTGGCACTGTCGCGGTGGGATTACCGTCAAAGCGGTGAATGGATTGGCCAAGGAACCACCACAGTGGCTCCTATTCTACCTTAGTGGTGACACCGAAGTGGTTATCAGACCACTATAGCGGTGACATACAGTGATTTTCCCTATTTAAGAGTTCATTTCGAGATTTGACCCCATTTTCTCAAAACCCTAAAGTTCAGCAGCCCCTCAAACCTTTTGGGAGTTCAAATTCAGATCTTCTTGAGAATGATAATCTTCCTAACCTCTTCTAATCTCTTCTTTCACATAGCTAATTGTTTCTAAGTCCTTCACCTAGAAAGCTAATAAAAATGGGTATCACCAATTCCTAGACCTAGAAGGATAAATGGTTAGCATGTCTTAATATGGATTATATTGGCTCAATCTCTCATTCATCACCCTATAATGGCTACTAACTTAGATTCTCATCTTTTCTCAAATTTGTAAATGGATTCCTTCCTTGAATCTTGAAAATGGGTTTCTAAAAGATAGAGTTAAAAATGGGGACTTTACCTCGCAAGTAGATTAAGTGGTTGACTTCAATCATGAATGGAGGTTAATAAATCGCCTAGCTTTATTATAACGGGAAAAGTGGTCTTTAGTGATAAAGGCCTAGAAAATCTAGAGATGTTCTAAATTTCCAACTTTCCTTATCAATCTGAAACTCTTATAAAATGCTCTAATGATGATTTGTATTCTTGGGTCTCATGATTGCCTCATGTTCTTTCGTGCGGGTTACGGCGTGATGAATAAATTGAAGATCTACGGATGTTCATGGCATTCGCTCGGCCTTGAGGTAGGTTACGACTTCCTGCTCGGTAGACTCCGGTTAGATTTACATATTCGTGTATTAGATAGAATGGATATTGCATGTATAGGATTTGGAGTTGGGACGAATTCTTAGGATGTTACTGTTGTGCGATTGTGTGTTCGGGCTTGTGGCCTGTAGACTTCTTAGGTTCATGTGTTGGTTTTTCCTTGAGTATTGGTGGACTTTATGTGACTTGGAAGATTAGTTGTGCGGTACTTAGTGTTATACCCCGTATTTTTATACGTCGAATTATTCGCAAGAAAATCGACGCAAGTTAAAGGCGGAATTATTTTCGGACACGAAATAGGAACCTTTAATTTTCAAGTTTAATTATTACATAAATTGTATATAAATTTTATTTAGTGTAGAAATATTATTGGATATTAGGAACTAATTAATTATGATTAGATTATTAAGTGAGGATTAATGATTTATTAAAAATTAATTAATTTAATTAAGCCTTGCGGGCCCCACCCAATTTATTAGAAAAATAAAAAAATAAAATGATGACTCACCATGAAGGACACATGGAATGTTAGGGGCTGCATATAAATTCTCACCTTGATGAACAATTCATTCATCATAATCCATTTTCACATCAAAGCAATTAACTTAGAAAAAACAAAAGCAAGAACATTTCCATGGCTGCTCTCGGCCAGCCATGGATGGAGGAGAAAAATAATTTTTGTTGCTTGTTTGATCAATTTCCAAGTGAATTACAAGTCCAAGGAGGTGATAGCAACATTGGATATTAAGTTGGAGAAGAAGAAATTGCAAAATTGGAGCAATTGAGCGTACAAATTCCTCCGAGAAAAATTTGGTAAGATTTTCTTATTTTATGGTGTAATTATGTTAATGGTGTTGTAATGGAACGATTAAAATTGGATTGGACGAAATTGAAATTAAGAAAATGCATGAAATCATTGTTGTACGAAATTGTGGGTTGAAAAGGATTAAACAGGGTTATTGGATTGTTAGGATTGTTATGGGCTGAATTGTGAGAATTTTGTATGTATATCTCTATTGTTGGTATTTCTGTGTTAACAGGAGAATAATTGAAAATTCGGGTTAGGCGAATATACAGGGGAAATGCTGCCCGATTTTCGTTAAGTCCTTAACTAATGAGAAACCCTAAAACGAGGAAGCATGAGTTAAAGAATAAGTTCTATAAGCGATGAGCTGCGGAATTACGAACTAGAAAGTATTGTACTAACGATAGCGTTACTTTTATATTAAATAGGCTAAAGGGGCGACGAAGCGAACGGTTTTGCGATTAGTCGTCAACAAGTATGTTAAGTTGTCCCTTCTTTCTTTTGGCATGTCTTAGATATAAGTGACGAATGATATGAGCTTTGGGGTAATTCTATTCATAAGTTTCGAGTGTGATTCATGATTCCTATTCACTTCTTGATGTTAGAACTCTTAAGGGATTGAGCTTCCCTCTTCAGTTTTCTGTACGTTGGATAACAGTCGATATATAAGCTCCTATTCTTAGGAACTCCATGATAACAAATGTCCAGATTTCTATAAGATGTTTCACACTATATTGACATATGACTATGATTCCCAAGGCTCTTTGATATACTTTATGACGACATTCGGGGGATGTTTGATATGTTTCCGAGTGGCATTCGAAAGGTGTTTGATTTGACTATTGTCTTGATTTTTAAATGATAGTTCGTGTTGATTATTCCATCGAGTCTTTGATATACCCTGATACGTATATATGATTCCAGAAGTTCTATTCTGATATAATCCACAGTGCCATCCGAAAGGTATTTGATATGGCTATTGTCCTGATTTTGAAATGACAGTTCGATTTGATTATTCCATTGAGTCTTTGAAGATGTTTTAGTTTGCATATGGTTTCTCACTACTCCACTCGTGCATGTCTCAATATGTCTTTCACCGAGTCTCGGGCCGGGTATGTTATCGTGCACAGTTCCACTGCATTGTTCACCGAGTCCCTCACTAGAGGGCCGGAATATTATATATATATATATATATATATATATATATATATATATATATATATATATATATATATATATATATATATATGATGGTGTTATGGAGTTATGCTGTGTTACGGAGTTATGCTGTGTTATGGCGTTATGATGTGTTTATGGTGTAATGCTGTGTTATGGCGCCAAAGACGGGGTGGCGACCATGTTCACCGAGTCCCATAATGGGCCGGATATGATATATGATATTGACATGCATGGTTTATGTTTCAAAGGCGAGTGTTTTGGTACTCTGGACATTGTACTTGTTTTCTGTACTCCTTATTTCAGCTATGATCATTTTTACTGTATTTCATGCTTTATATACTCAGTACATATTCCGTACTGACCCCCTTTCTTCGGGGGGCTGCGTTTCATGCCCGCAGGTACAGATAGTCGGTTTGGTGACCCATCAGCATAGGACTTCTACTCAGCTGTTTTGGAGAGCTCCGTTGTTCCGGAGTCCAGACTCTTGGTACAGATCTTATGATATATATATATATATATATATATATATATGTTTATCCAGGGGTACGACGGGGCCTTGTCCCGTCATATTTCACTATTAGTACTCTTAGAGGTCTGTAGGCATATGTGTGGGTTGTGTATAAGTTCTGTTTAGCTGTGTCTATACGATGTGCTATGATGTGATGTCCGTCTGTAGTGGCAGCCTTGTCGGCTTGCATATGACATGATATTGATGAGTAGTGGCAGCCTTGTCGGCTTGCGTACCGTTTTATGAATTGATCAGTTGTGACTCCTCAGGGGATAGTTTATCTGAATATACATATATGACGACGTTATCAACCATTGGAGTTCTTTCGCAAGTTCCCATATTATTCATAGGTTCAGTTTGATTATATGTAACAGGTTCGTATACAGGTGTCCAGTTCGGGCACTAGTCATGGCCCACGGGGTTGGGTCGTGACAAAAGTGGTATCAGAGCAGTTCATCCTCGGAGTGTCTACAGATCGTGTCTAGTAGAGTCTTGTTTATCGGTGTGTTGTGCACCACATCTATAAACAGGAAGCTACAGGACATTTAGGATGTTACCTTTCTTTCATATCTAAGATCGTGCGATAAAGCCCAACCATAGGAAATAAAATTCCTTATACTAACCTTTGATTTCAGCTGAAGAACGACATCGACAAAAGGAAGCGACTGATGATATTGGAAGTTACAAAGTACACAGGTAAGTAACGGTGCGAAAGAGGCATGTCAGATAAGGTAAGAATATTGAGGTATGATCAACATGTAAAGTTAAAGAATGAAAGGGGAGGTAGATCGGAAGGTATAACAGGATAGATCGTTAAAGGATCAGGTACGTCTCGAGGTGCGATATGTGAGGTAAGTTCCGATACCTTTATACTTTTTACTGGAAATTGGGAGCCCTGTGTGGCTATGATACGATATGATATATGCGTATATATGTTGGCCCTGTGAGGCATCGTTGGTATTTCCTGCGTGCAGGTTTTGGGATAGTAAGAAGTACTGAGGAAACTCTGCCCAAATTTTCCCAGAAATAGGAAAGAGAGAATGAGACATAGGTTCATAATATGTCTAGAAAGTCGATACCGATAGGGTAAATTTATTATGTTGGATTAAAGCTTTAAGAGATACCATCCATGTCATCCTTAAAAGGCACCATTCTTACTTGGGAAATTCTATTTCGAAGAAGTATACATGAACAACAAAGTTTGGAATTCATTTGGATGAACCAGAATACTTTCCAGCCACATTTACCTTAGAAAAGCTCATGTTGAAGGGCAAAAATGTCCAACGATTAAGTTTCACTTCATTGGAAGAATACAGAGCATACAGCAAGTAGTTTATGAACTAAATGATTCGTTCATGACTCAAGAATAAATCTGGAGGTAAACCATATGAATCAAGCACTAGAAGGCCTGTGGTGCTTGTCGGATTCTAGTTTCCTTCTGGTGGTGGTTGGAGAATGCTTCATGGTGACATTTTATTAGTTTTTAATAAATTAATTGGAGATGGAATTTATGGAAGGAAAACTCAAACTTGTGAGCTGTCTTAGATCATGTGCTTCACGTGTTGTTGATGAGATGCTAGGATAATTTGGAAGGGCTTGCGACACTAAGAGATGGTTTAAAAAAGGAATCTTAACAGAATGTTATATTGAGATATTGACTGAACTGATAAGTAGGGATAAATTACGACGAATTTACAGTCAAAAGGAGTAATAGTATGATTGAGATAAAAGTACGGAGGAGGAAGAATTATGACGAATTATGAAGGTATTGATAAGACAACTTGTGAGATATTAAGGATAAGATTGATCAGAAAGGGTGAAGGGTTAAGTATGCCTATTCCACAGAGTGTAATTAAACCATAGTAAGAATCGTGAATAAGGTTAGAAAGTATTACGTTATAGGATGGATTACGAACAGGACGTAATGTGAATACCATAAGGATTGTTATAGAAATGAGTAAAGCCTAGCAAGGAAGTAACTAAAGGATATGATGTGATTAGTGTGAAACGGAAAAGCAAATATAGAACAAATATAAAAAAAGGGACTTACAAACTCCTATAGGGAAAGTTCAGAATAGAGATCAAGTGGTAACGAAAGTGAAGGCGAGCACAAGAAGAGAAGGGGTTAATAGAAAGAAGAAAGCGAGTGGGATTACAGTGTAGCAATGTGTTATGACATGTATAGCTGAGAAAATGAGTAATATAAGCGACAGAATTGTGAAAGACCGAACTAAAGGAAGATGAGCAACGGGACAGAATGAATGCCAGAAATGACTGGTATGATAAGAAAAAATAGGGATGAACAGAATATGTTTTGAGAATGAGAAAGGGATTATGCAGAAGTAGTGTTTTCCGAAGAATACAAAGGTAGCATAAGATTCCTCGTGTATAGAATAAAGGATGGACATAGACTGAGAAATGAAAGGAATACTAAAGGAAGCACTTAAGATAGACGTAGTAGATTGAGTACGAGTATAAAATAAAAGAGAAATATATAGCTACGAACTTAAAAGTGTAATACGACGACAAGGCGATAAGATAAGATTATCATTAAAACGAATTTGATATGATTTTGAGTGAGTTAGAAGTTAGCGTTGGGTATGCAACAAGGGTGAAAGAGCATGAGGCATAAAGGAGTACTGCGTGTATGTGACTTCACCTCGATAATAGTAAAATCCTTAAAGGACAAGGACTGTAGGACTAAGGAACAAATAATGTATTATAAATTTATTAGAGGAAACAGATGATGTCCGTTGAGATAAAGACAATACTACAAGAGAACTTTGGACACTTATCATCGGAATATAAGTGCTAACCAATTGAGCCTTTGGAACGACTATAGGTACTGATTAATTACGAATTGGAGTAAGTGAAATGTGGCCTTAGATGAGTTCCTACATGGGTTGTATTACTCGAGTATAGATGGTTAGGTGATTTGTATTGTACATAGAAAAGTTCTCATCGCCGCGTGATTGTGTTAAGTTTTGTACATGGGTAATCTAAGTTATAGATGATAAAGAAAAGACATGGATATGGTGCAGTATACCAAATGTGTTGAAAAAGAATCATATGAATTGCACCCCAAAAGGGGGGGGGGGGGGAGCGGATAAAGGAAATACAAGTGTAAGGTGAAAACAATTGACACTATAATATATTTGATATGGATACTTAAACTTCAGGTGAGATCTCTTGTCGAAACAAGTTAATAAGATCTGAAAGCCAACAATCAATGGATAGAAGCCAAGATGGTATTTGAGACAGTGCTGAGCATTATTGGTAAAGATCTTGGATAATATGACATCAGAAAGTGGATGCTTATAAAAAGGAAGAATACTACAAGAGAATGGTAACGAGTAACTTAAAAGATATTATAAAGGATAGCAAGGCTATACTGGATTAGAGGTTAAGATGTTGGAAACGGAGTCATTGGCTAATGATATTGTGACATACAAGTAGCAAAGGAGAGAGGATAGGGAATCTCCTATAGTAGAATATGAGAAAATCTAATAGTAAGTAAAGGAAGGGAAAGGAGTATGACAAAATAGACAGCAAGTGAGTTTTAGTACAATAAGATATGTAGAGCAGAATAAACCAGGAGAAGGAAAGACTATGACTAAGATTGGATGCACTTTGTACAAATTGTACAAGAATAGTTATGCAACCTACGAATATTTGTATGCTAAGGACGAGACCAAGTAAGTACTTGATAAGAAGGGTAAGAATTCAATAACAACAATGCGGTTGCAATATTTTGGGTACACCAAAGAAAGGTGTAAGATGGTTTGAGGCAAAACTACAGAGGTATAATTAGTATTGAGGGCAAAAGCCATAGTTGAGCCTTGATATCAATTGAAAGAGATAAGAGAAGAATATAGGGTCTGCATAAAGACTAGCGTGGCGACGCTAAGGTATTTTCTAGGCTGATTTGAGCACCTACACATACCTGTGTAAAGATTGCAATAAGATGCGTGATAGGAGGACTAAGAGCAAATTTGAGTAAAGGGGCAATAGAAGAGTTTGAGTCAAAAATAGAGAAACGACACGAGGTAATATGCCTAAAGTATTGCCAATTAGGGTAAAGGAAATTACGAAATGATTTAACCGAGACAATCAGAACAAGCGGGTTACTGGTTACTAGATGACAGTGAAGTTATAATATGAGAGAACCCTAGCGCTATTTGATAGACAACCCTATAGAGTGAGATCAAGAAATAAAAGCAAGTGATAGTTAAAGACCTTTAAAGGAAAGTCAGAAAGTGACACGTGATGCTGAGGATTTCAGAATACGGACTGTAACAGCGGAGTAAAGCAAAGATATTGGAGTACAAGAATGTTACCCTCTGGGAAATGTAATTTTATTCGTAGAGTCTGTGAAGGTCTACAAGTTACCAGAGGTATGAAATACTCCAAGAATTGTAAAGTCTAATAAATCGATAGAGGATGTTTGCGCGTTACAAGATCGTGTTTAAAGATAAGAAGGTGAAGTGATGTGAATGATACATCATCTTAAAGGAGTAAGTATAGAAAGAGAAAGAGTTGAGTTATGACTACGTGCACCATGAGTACAAGTCCGAATCAATCGATGACAGTACAACTGAACAGTATGCAGACAAGGGAGACAGTAACACTTCAGTAGAACAGCTTGAAATACAACTGACAACAGACTGCGAAATAAAGAGGAGAACAAAAACAACGACGTAGAATAATTACTTTGAGAAGCAACAGAAAGAGGAAATATTACAGGAATGACTATCTAGAGATCTGGAATGCGTTATAGTGAATTATAGCGAATCGACAAATGGAAGAAGTATGTGAAGGGCATAATTAAATAAGAGGACACTTGAGGAAGTATTGGGAATTCAGGATTAGTTTAACATTCGAGGAAGAATGTTCTAAAGGGGGGAAGGATGTTATACCCCGTATTTTTATACGTCGAATTATTTGCAAGCAAATCGACGCAAGTTAAAGGCGGAATTATTTTCGGACACGAAATAGGAACCTTTAATTTTCAAGTTTAATTATTACATAAATTATTTATAAATTTTATTTAGTGTAGAAATATTATTGGATATTAGGAACTAATTAATTATGATTAGATTATTAAGTTAGGATTAATGATTTATTAAAAATTAATTAATTTAATTAAGCCTTGTGGGCCCCACCCAATTTATTAGAAAAATAAAAAAATAAAATGATGACTCACCATTAAGGGCACGTGGAATGTTAGGGGCTGCATATAAATTCTCACCTTGATGAACAATTCATTCATCATAATCCATTTTCACATCAAAGCAATTAACTTAGAAAAACAAAAAGCAAGAACATTTCCATGGCTGCTCTCGGCCAGCCATGGATGGAGGAGAAAAATAATTTTTGTTGCTTGTTTGATCAATTTCCAAGTGAATTACAAGTCCAAGGAGGTGATAGCAACATTGGATATTAAGTTGGAGAAGAAGAAATTGCAAAATCGGAGCAATTGAGAGTACAAATTCCTCCGAGAAAACTTTGGTAAGATTTTCTTATTTTATGGTGTAATTATGTTAATGGTGTTGTAATGGAAGGATTAAAATTTGATTTGATGAAATTGGAATTAAGAAAATACATGAAATCGTTGTTGTACGAAATTGTGGGTTGAAAAGGATTAAACAGGGTTATTGGATTGTTAGGATTGTTATGGGCTGAATTGTAAGAATTTTGTATGTATATCTCTATTGTTGGTATTTCTGTGTTAACAGGAGAATAATTGGAAATTCGGGTTAGGCGAATATACAGGGGAAATGCTGCCCGATTTTCGTTAAGTCCTTAACTAATGAGAAACCCTAAAACGAGGAAGTATGAGTTAAAGAATAAGTTCTCTAAGCGATGAGCTGCGGAATTACGAACTAAAAAGTATAGTACTAATGTAGCGTTACTTTTATTTTAAATAGGCTAAAGGGGCGACCAAGCGAACGGTTTTGCGATTAGTCGTCAACAGGTATGTAAAGTTTTCCCTTCTTTCTTTTGGCATGTCTTTGATATAAGTGACGAATGATATGAGCTTTGGGGTAATTCTATTCATAAGTTTCGAGTGTGATTCATTATTCCTATTCACTTCTTGATGTTAGAACTCTTAAGGGATGGAGCTTCTCTCTTCAATTTTCTGTACGTTGGATAACAGTCGATATATAAGCTCTTATTCTTAGGAACTCCATGATAACAAATGTCAAGACTTCTACAAGATGTTTCACACTATATTGACATATGACTATGATTCCCAAGGCTCTTTGATATACTTTATGATGACATTCGGGGGATGTTTGATATGTTTCCGAGTGACATTCGAAAGGTGTCTGATTTAACTATTGTCTTGATTTCAAATGATAGTTCGTGTTGATTATTCCATTGAGTCTTTGACATACCCTGATACGTATATATGATTCCAGAAGTTCTATTCTGATATAATCCACAGTGACATCCGAAAGGTATTTGATATGGCTATTGTCCTGATTTTCAAATGACAGTTCGATTTGATTATACCATTGAGTCTTTGAAGATGTTTTAGTTTGCATATGGTTGCTCACTACTCCACTCGTGCATGTCTCAATATGTCTTTCACCGAGTCTCGGGCCGGGTATGTTATCGTGCACAGTTCCATTGCATTGTTCACCGAGTCCCTCACTAGAGGGCCGAAATATTATATATATGTATGATGGTGTTATGCTGTGTTATAGAGTTATGCTGTGTTATGGAGTTATGCTGTGTTATGGTGTTATGATGTGTTTATGGTGTTATGCTGTGTTATGGCGCCAAAGACGGGGTGGCGACCATGTTCACCGAGTCCCATAATGGGCCGGATATGATCTATGATATTGGCATGCATGATTTATGTTTCAAAGGAGAGTGTTTTGGTACTCTGGACATTGTACTTGTTTTCTGTACTCCTTATTTCAGCTATGATCCTTTTTACTGTATTTCATGCTTTATATACTCAGTACATATTCCGTACTGACCCCCTTTCTCCGGGGGGCTGCGTTTCATGCTCGCAGGTACAGATAGTCGGTTTGGGGACCCATCAGCATAGGACTTCTCCGTTGTTCCGGAGTCCAGACTCTTGGTACAGATCTTATGATATATGTTACATCCGACATTTTTGCTTATTCAAAAATTCAAGGTAAATTGACTTGCAATGAATAAGGCCACAATTGGACCTTACTTGGCATGAATGTGTAGGTAATGAATACAATGGTGTGGAATTACGAAAGGTGGCCAAGTGCAAAATTGGAATTTTGGAAATTTGCCTTATGGATTACAATATGTAGCCAACAAGTTGGACTTAAAAAAAAAAGAAAACAAGGCCCAAAAGGGAAGGCCCAACCGGCCATGCTATGTAAAAAGGGCCCAAGTCCATGATTTAATTAGGTAATATTATATATGGTTATACATATCCATAGAATGTTCAAGAAATCAAGAAAAAAATCAAGAAAAAAGAACAAGACCATTTCGGGTGAAGGAGAGAAAAAAGAAAGAAAAGAAAGAAAAATTTTGGACCTTAATCCTTGAGTTAAAATTCAATTCTTGTGGGAATACTACTAAGTGCAAAGTCCTCTACAACTTGGTACAATTAGTTTGGCAAGAGGACAAGTTTGGTGCCAAGTGAAAACTTGAAGGAGAGGTAAGAATTTTACCATTTCTATGCCATGAAATATATGTATGTATGTTGTAGTATGTGTGAATGAATGAAAAACATGAAAATTTTGTGTGTTGGAATGAGAGGGGGTTGGCCGAATGTGTGCATGAAGTGTATGTTCATGATGGCTTGAATTCATGTTGTAATTTAGTTGTAGTATGGTGGAAATTGTATTAGAAATGAAAGTGGAATGAATTGTGGAAGTTGGAGAAACATAGGTTGTGGCCGTGTGGTATTTTTATGTGGTGATGGAGTATGAATTTAATCTTGTTAGCATGTTAAGTGTGTTATGGTGAAGTGAATGGAAAAATAAAAATCTTTATTGTCATGGAAAAAAATGGTTATCAAGTTGTTGTAGGAAAACATGCAACTTTGTTATGATTTATGCAAAAATAGAAATGAAAGTATCAAGAGGCAAATTACGATTATTGTTGATGAATTTGGAAGATGGAAATGTATAATGAACTTGTATGTTGAAGGTTAGGAAAATTGGATAAGTAGTGGCTTAATGGAAAGTTTGAATGTTTACATATCTTGTGTATATTGTGTGAAAATGGTATGGATGCCTCCGATGTATGTTGTAATGAATTTGGTGGGTGATGAATATCAAAATAACAAGTTTGGTTTGGAAATGTAAGATTGAAACGAAAGATGTTTCGTTATGTCGAAAGATGGCTAGTGATGCCATAGTTTGTGTTTTAATGTCTGTTGATTGTTTATGATGTTGTTTCTGGGTTGTTGTGTTAATGAATTGAGCCGAGCTAAGTCTCGGGGATGTCTTATATACAGAGGGAATGCTGCCGAAATTTCGGTAGGCAAGTCTGTGTTAAGTTGGATTATTGAAAAGTTTGAAACTAACAAATGGTAAACTTGACCATTTCTAGATTTTGGACGAACTTGGGATCGACGCCAAGCGAGCGTGAGGCGCTATCGAGGTATGTGAAGCCTTTCCCTTTGTTCTTAGGCATGTTCTGGATGTGATAGGCTCGGCCGCGAGCCGTAAGCACGACTCCGTTCCCCGGAATTCGAGACGGAAAACCGCTCCAATTCCTTCAGTACAATTGAAACTATTTCTTTACAAATTGCCTTTAAAGTGGATTTTTGTACAAAACTTCCCTAAACGGAGTCGGAACACTTCCAAACGATTATGAATGACCTCATAAGGTCTATTAGCGATAATTTACATATGTTGCCTCGAGTTGGTCCGAGGCGGGCCCACGAGGCCCGAAATCTTCTGTATAATTTTAAATACCTCCGTTTTGTCCGATTTTCTCTGAAAACCTCTGGACTATTATTTTGTTTATGATATGACCATTTTTATGCAATTCTTACAAAATGATTTCTGAACATCTGAGAATCTGATTCTGCTAATCATTTGTCGTGCCTTCCCAAGTAGAATATAGGCGCGTACTATGCATACTATCTGGATACTCTGATTTTGGCTAGCCGTTTGGCACCCTTCAGTCTGATTGAGTCTGTATGTGAGTCTGTATCTATGTGGTTTCTCATTGGTCTGTTCGTGGCTGTCTCAATGCATTCCTTCACTGCGTCCCGGGCCAGGTTCTGTTATCGTGCATATTCCTCTGCATTGTTCACCGCGTCCCTCGGTGTGCGGGCCGGGATCTGTTATATCTGCATGATTATGATATTATGATCTGGGTATGGGGATGGCGGCCAGGATGGCATATGATATGATCTGATCTGATCTGATTCTGTCTATCCACCGCGTCCCGTACTAAGAGAGCCGGGTTCTGTTTACCGCGCCCCAGACAGGGCCGGGATTTGTATGTTTGTATGCATGTGCCATCAATATTTATATAAGCACATGCCTCTGTATGATTCTATATGATTCAGTATGATTCTGCACTACTCTGCATGCATAATTCTGTCTGGCATACTTCTGTCCGTCCGTCTGAATTACGACTATGTCTGTATGTCCGTATGGATTCTGGTTCTGTATGTCCGTATGGATTCTGATTCTGTACGTCCGTATGGGTTCCGATTCTGTACGTCTGCATGGATACTGATTCTGCTCGTCTGTCCGGATTATGATCTCGCCTGTCTGTCCGAACCACGATTCTGTTTATCTTTATGGGCCACAATTCTGTATGTCTGTCTGGATCATGACTTCGTCCGTCCGTCTGATTTATGGTTCTGTCCGTTATATTTCTGTGACTCCGGTTCGGACTATGATTATATCTGTTATGTTTCTGCTTTACATACTCGGTACATTTTTCGTACTGACCCCCGTTCTTCGGGGGCGCGCTACATGCCCGCAGGTACAGACGCACCAGGTGATACGCCGCCAGCGTAGGTTTCTGACTCTGCTGTTTGAAGAGCTCCTTTGATCCGGAGCGTACACTTTTGGTATATATCTTCTGTTTTCCGCATATCCTGTATGTATGGAAATTCTGGGTACGGCGGGGCCCTGTCCCGTCATATGATTCTGTATGTCTGTAGAGGCCTGTAGATAGATGTGTGGGTTACGGGTTTCGTCTGTATGTTAGCCTTATCGGCTTATCTGTAAATGTCTGCATGTTCAGGTATATATATATATATGTTTGCGCGCGTGCCGTATCTGTATCGGCCTACTTCTGTAACATCTGTTTGAAAAACAAAATCTGTATGATATGAAATTCGGTCAGGTAGGTATGTACGGGTACCCAGTTAGGGTACCAGTCGCGGCCCACGGGGTTGGGTCGTGACAGAAGTGGTATCAGAGCGGTTAGTCCTCGGTATGTCTACAGGCCGTGTCTAGTAGAGTCTTGTTTATCGGTGTGTTGTGCACCACATCTATAAACAGGAGGCTACAGGGCATCTAGGATGCTACCCTTCTTTGAATCTTAGATCGTGCGATAGAACTGTATTAGTAGGATGATCCCCTCCTAACGATTTGTTATGTTTTCAGCGATGCCTCCGAAGAAGGCAACAGCTGCCCAGAAGGGCAAAGCGGGGGTCGAGGTAGGAGAAACCAGCCGGGCCCAGAGAGTTACCAGGGCCAGTGCGCGGTTAGCGCTTGAGGATGAGCCCCTGTCAGCCAGCTCTGTTACACCGCCCTTATCAGAGGAGATTGGAGCAGCAGCAGCTGCTGATCAGAGGGCGGCTCCACCGCGAGCTCCCGGAGTTCCAGTGCCCGAGCCTCCAGCTCCACAGCCAGGGGCGGAGGACAGGGCAATGCTAGATGCGGTTCAGTTATTGACCACACTAATGACAGAGCAGGTTCGCAGGCATGGATTTGGGGGTGGTCGTGCGGACAGATATGAAAGCTCCAGGGCTCGTGAGTTTTTGACATGTAATCCTCCAGAATTCTCTGGGACAAAACCCGAAGAGGACCCCCAGGAGTTCATTAGAAAGATGGAGAGTACGATACGGTTGATTAAGGCTTCGCCGACTGAGTCCGTCGAGTTGGCTTCGTATCGGTTATATGAGGTAGCGGCGAACTGGTATGAGTCCTGGCAGCTATCCAAGGGTGACGATGCTCCCCCAACAGTATGGGCCGAGTTTACTAAGGCCTTTCTTGATCATTTTCTACCTCCAGAGCTGCGGAGAGCTAGGGTTGATCGATTCTTGAACTTGAGACATAACGGTAGAAGTGTTCGAGAGTATAGCCTAGAGTTTGACTCACTGGCTAGGTATGCACCCGCTATAGTAGTTGAGATGGCCGACAGGGTGCACCGGTACGTGATGGGGCTGGACCCTTATTTGATTGATAGTTGTTTGGCGGGGGCTTCTCAGCCAGGGATGCATATTGCCCGGGTACAGGCGCACGCCCAGGGTGTGGAGGACCGACGTAGGTCACGACAGGAGCCGGCCTAAGAGAGCCAGATCGGCCGGGTATTCAGGGGGATTTCAGAGCGAGTTTTCTCAGCGGCAGGGTAACAGGTATTCGTCCCAGCCAGCACGCAGTATGCCCCCATAGTTCTCAGGACACAGCTCCAAAGTTCCAGGCTCACAGGTGAGCAGAGGTCCCGGTCAATCGAGGCCACCCATACCCCCATGTTCCTACTGTGGGAGACCCCACCCGGGGGAGTGTTATCGCGCTACGGGCGCTTGTTATTTTTGTGGTAGCCTAGATCATCGTGTCAGAGAGTGCCCGCATAAGGGTGGTTCAGGTTCAGTCCAGCCTGCTGGGTCAGTTGCTGGCTCATCTTCTCCTTCGGCAGCCATACGCCCCACGGGGCGAGGAGCGCCAGCACTAGCACCAGCGCCAGCGAGTCGTGGCAGAGGTCGTGGTGCAGCTCCTGGTTACAGCGGTCCTTCGAACCGCGTATTTGCATTGACCGGCCGGCAGGACCCAGGAGCGTCTTCAAGCGCACACCCAGGTATGTTAGTGATCTTTTCTTGAGGGATATGTGTATGAATGGGTCTATACTTTATCATATTATGTGATTTCCTTCTTCTGGGTATTAATAAGAGCAAGGTAATTGTTAACCTGATAGACATTGAGAATTCGGAAGGGCGATATGGAAATTGTATGGTTTAGCCCGGGGTGGGACCCACTATGAGAATTTCCCAAAAATTTATTAAGACCCCGATCTGCCCTAAATTACGTGACAAAGGTCGTGCGAGGCAATCGACGAAATTATATTAGCCCTAACGTGTCAAAATGCATGAAAGTTTCAGAGTTAAACGTGCTCAAGCCAGAGCAATTCTGGGATGGGTGACCCCCCTGGGAAGTAATGCAAAGTTTTGCACAAGTGTAAGTATGATAGAGATAAATGAAAATTTAGGGTAATCTAAGGGAAAAGAGAATGTGTGGAGAAATTAGTGCCCTTATAGGAGCCACACAGACCGACGCGGACTAAATGGGCGAAGATAGAAAGCGCAATACCGCTCGGAAATTGAGCAAATTCGAATAACAGTCGGAGACGCTCGCCAGTAAGATATTAGTAAATGTATCTGTATGTGTGTATGTGTGTGTGTATGATTTTTGTCTGGTGCCCATATGGATCAAGAGCCGAGTCCCGGCGACTAGTATTGTGATAGACGGAATGTTTTACTAAACCGAATACATGAAGCGAAGCGGGGACGACGATCCGAATGTTGTCAAGGGATAGAAAAGCCCCGGTTAAATTATAATTTAGTCTGGTATGACGATGTCTGAAAAAGAAAATGAGTATGGATGGTAGGAAGGATGAAAGATAAGAAGTGTGAATAAGCGGAATCTCTGGAAGAGTCGATAAGCGACACGCAAGACGATTCGTATGACCACTTGGCGAAAAAGTTTACAAATAAAGGGAAAATTTCACAAATCACTGGAGCCTTAATGGGAGTGATCTGATTCTAATTCAGATTCTATCTGTTATACTTCTGCACTCCCGATTCTGATAAGGCTCTGCCTATTACGCCTCTGTATTTCTGGACCCGATTATGTTCCCATCTGATAAATCTTTGTACATCCGATTCTGAATCTGTTTCTGGTTGACATACTTATGTATGATTAACTCTGATTGCGAATCTGTCTGACACACCTCTGTATGTCTGACTCTGGATATGAATCCGTCTGATATGCCTCTGTACGTCTGATTTTGATCACGCGTCTGTCTGATACACCTCCGTATGTCTGATTCTAATTACGACTTTGTCTGACACATTTCTGTCTGTCTGACTTGATCACGACTCAGTATGATACATTTCTGTACGTCTGATTCTGATTTCGAATCTGTCTGATACCTCTCTGCACGTCTGATTCCGATCTCAGATTTGTCTGACATACTTCCGTCCATCTGACTTCGACTACGAATCCGTCCGCCATAGTTTAGTACGTCTGCCTCCGATTACGAATCTGTCCGATATGCTTCTACGCGTCCGGTCCTAGTTCTGAATCTGCTGGTATGAAGTGTCTGGTATGAAGGGGGATTACGATAATGAGGTAGGGAACTCAGCAGTGTAACAAGAAATGATATTGACTATGATGTCTGGAAAAGCGTTCGTCTGTTATGAGAAAATAGTTTATGGTCCGACAATTATGTGGGGTATGAGAAAGTATATTATGAAGGCATTTGAATCAGTGATGTGAAGAATTACCCCATTATGTTGGTAAAGAAGCTATGTCGGAAGGTCCACGAAGGACAATTATCAAGAGAACCCTCCCGAAGTAGTATGACGCCCCATAAGGTCAATTTAACATTCGAGGATGAATGTTTTAAAAGGGGGGAGGATGTTACATCCGACATTTTTGCTTATTCAAAAATTCAAGGTAAATTGACTTGCAATGAATAAGGCCACAATTGGACCTTACTTGGCATGAATGTGTAGGTAATGAATACAATGGTGTGGAATTACGAAAGGTGGCCAAGGGCAAAATTGGAATTTTAGAAATTTGCCTTATGGATTACAATATGTAGCCAACAAGTTGGACTTAAAAAAAAAATAAGAAAACAAGGCCCAAAAGGGAAGGCCCAACCGGCCATGCTATGTAAAGAGGGCCCAAGTCCATGATTTAATTAGGTAATATTATATATGGCTATACATATCCATAGAATGTTCAAGAAAGCAAGAAAAAAATCAAGAAAAAAGAACAAGACCATTTCGGGTGAAGGAGAGAAAAAAGAAAGAAAAGAAAGAAAAATTTTGGAGCCTAATCCTTGAGTTAAAATTCAATTCTTGTGGGAATACTACTAAGTGCAAAGTCCTCTACAACTTGGTACAATTAGTTTGGCAAGAGGACAAGTTTGGTGCCAAGTGAAAACTTGAAGGAGAGGTAAGAATTTTACCATTTCTATGCCATGAAATATATGTATGTATGTTGTAGTATGTGTGAATGAATGAAAAGCATGAAAATTTTGTGTGTTGGAATGAGAGGGGGTTGGCCGAATGTGTGCATGAAGTGTATGTTCATGATGGCTTGAATTCATGTTGTAATTTAGTTGTAGTATGGTGGAAATTGTATTAGAAATGAAAGTGGAATGAATTGTGGAAGTTGGAGAAACATAGGTTGTGGCCGTGTGGTATTGTTATGTGGTGATGGAGTATGAATTTAATCTTGTTAGCATGTTAAGTGTGTTATGGTGAAGTGAATGGAAAAATAACAATCTTTATTGTCATGGAAAAAAATGGTTATCAAGTTGTTGTAGGAAAACATGCAACTTTGTTATGATTTATGCAAAAATAGAAATGAAAGTATCAAGAGGCAAATTATGATTATTGTTGATGAATTTGGAAGATGGAAATGTATAATGAACTTGTATGTTGAAGGTTAGGAAAATTGGATAAGTAGTGGCTTAATGGAAAGTTTGAATGTTTACATATCTTGTGTATATTGTGTGAAAATGGTATGGATGCCCCCGATGTATGTTGTAATGAATTTGGTGGGTGATGAATATCAAAATAACAAGTTTGGTTTGGAAATGTAAGATTGAAACGAAAGATGTTTCGTTATATCGAAAGATGGCTAGTGATGCCATAGTATGTGTTTTAATGTCTGTTGATTGTTTATGATGTTGTTTCTGGGTTGTTGTGTTAATGAATTGAGCTGAGCTAAGTCTCGGGGATGTCTTATATACAGAGGGAATGCTACCGACATTTCGGTAGGCAAGTCTGTGTTAAGTTGGATTATTGAAAAGTTTGAAACTAACAAATGGTAAACTTGACCATTTCTAGATTTTGGACGAACTTGGGATCGACGCCAAGCGAGAGTGAGGCGCTATCGAGGTATGTGAAGCCTTTCCCTTTGTTCTTAGGCATGTTCTGGATGTGATAGGCTCGGCCGCGAGCCTTAAGCACGACTCCGTTCCCCGGAATTCGAGACGGAAAACCGCTCCAATTCCTTCAGTACAATTGAAACTATTTCTTTACAAATTGCCTTTAAAGTTGAATTTTTGTACAAAACTTCCCTAAACGGAGTCAGAACACTTCCAAACGATTATGAATGACCTCATAAGGTCTATTAGCGATAATTTACATATGTTGCCTCGAGTTGGTCTGAGGCGGGCCCACGAGGCCCGAAATCTTCTGTATAATTTTAAATACCTCCGTTTTGTCCGATTTTCTCTGAAAACCTCTGGACTATTATTTTGTTTATGATATGACCATTTTTATGCAATTCTTACAAAATGATTTTTGAACATCTAAGAACCTGATTCTGCTAATAATCTGTCGTGCCTTCCCAAGTAGGATATAGGCGCGTACTATGCATACTATCTGGATACTTTGATTTTGGCTCGCCGTTTAGCACCCTTCAGTCTGATTGAGTCTGTATGTGAGTCTGTATCTATGTGTTTTCTCATTGATCTGTTCGTGGCTGTCTCAATGCATTCCTTCACTGCGTCCCGGGCCAGGTTCTGTTATCGTGCATATTCCTCTGCATTGTTCACCGCGTCCCTCGGTGTGCGGGCCGGGATCTGTTATATCTGTATGATTATGATATTATGATCTGTGTATGGGGATGGCGGCCAGGATGGCATATGATAAGATCTGATCTGATCTGATTCTGTCTGTCCACCGCGTCCCGTACTAAGAGGGTCGGGTTCTGTTTACCGTGCCCCCAGACAGGGCCGGGATTTGTATGTTTGTATGCATGTGCCATCAGTATTTATATAAGAACATGCCTCTGTATGATTCTGTATGATTCAGTATGATTCTGCACTACTCTGCATGCATAATTCTGTCTGGCATACTTCTGTCCGTCCGTCTGAATTACGACTATGTCTGTATGTCCGTATGAATTTTGATTCTGTATGTCCGTATGGATTCTGATTCTGTACGTCCGTATGGGTTCCGATTCTGTACGTGTACATGGATACTGATTCTGCTCGTCTGTTCGGATTATGATCTCACCTGTCTGTCCGAACCACAATTCTGTTTATCTGTATGGGCCACAATTCTGTATGTCTGTCTGGATCATGACTTCGTCCGTCCGTCTGATTTATGGTTCTGTCCGTTACATTTCTGTGACTCCGGTTCGGACTATGATTATATCTGTTATGTTTCTGCTTTACATACTCGGTACATTTTTCGTACTGACCCCCGTTCTTCGGGGGCTGCGCTACATGCCCGCAGGTACAGACGCACCAGGTGATACGCCGCCAGCGTAGGTTTCTGACTCTGCTGTTTGAAGAGCTCCTTTGATCCGGGGCGTACACTTTTGGTATATATCTTCTGTTTTCCGCATATCCTGTATGTATGGAAATTCTGGGTACGGCGGGGCCCTGTCCCGTCATATGATTCTGTATGTCTGTAGAGGCCTGTAGATAGATGTGTGGGTTACGGGTTTCGTCTGTATGTTAGCCTTATCGGCTTATCTGTAAATGTCTGCATGTTCAGGTATATATATATATATATGTTTGCACGCGTGCCGTATCTGTATCGGCCTACTTCTGTAACATCTGTTTGAAAAAAAAAATCTGTATGATACGAAATTCGGTCAGGTAGGTATGTACGGGTACCCAGTTAGGGTACCAGTCGCGGCCCACGGGGTTGGGTCGTGACAATATATATATGTATGTTTATCCAGGTGTACGACGGGGCCCTGTCCTGTCATATTTCACTATTAGTACTCTTAGAGGTCTGTAGACATATGTGTGGGTTGCGTATAAGTTCTGTTTAGCTGTGTCTATACGATGTGCTATGATGTGATGTCCGTCTGTAGTGGCAGCCTTGTCGGCTTGCATATGACATGATATTGATGAGTAGTGACTCCTCAGGAGACAGTTTATCTGAATATACATATATGACAACGTTATGAACCGTTGGAGTTCTTTCGCAAGTTCCCATATTATTCATAGGTTCCTATACGGGTGTCCAGTTCCGGCACTAGTCATGGCCCACGGGGTTGGGTCGTGACACTTAGTTACTATGTCCCTTTGACTGTTATATCCCGTGTTTTTGCATATTCGGAAAATTTGAAATAATTTTGACTTGTAATGAATGAGGCCATATGTGGACCTTACTTGGTATGAATGTGTCGGCTATGACAACATTGGTGTGGAAATACGGGAGGAGGCCAAGGGCAAAATTGGAATTTCAGAAATGAGTTTCGGGAATTACAAAACAAGCTTCATGATTAATTGGGCTCAAAACAATAAGAGAAAAATTAGGCCCAATTCCAAAGGGTTGGCCGGCCAAGTGGCTTGGCCCAAACCCATGTAATTAATCATGTGATTAATTATATATGAGGGATAAGTCTTCAAGAAGCTTCAAGAAATAAGAGCAAAAAAAAAAAAAAGAGTTGAGAGCAAAAAGGGCCAAGGGTTTCGGCCAAGAGGAAAATAGAAGAAAAAAGTTTTAGTTCATCAATCTTTGATTCAAAAATACAAATCTTCTTGTATCTCTACTAAGTTCAAGATTCTCTACAAAGTGGTATAATTATTTTGGTAAGAAAGTGACTTTGGTGGCAAGGAGAAGTTTGGAGGAAAAGGTAAGAATTTATTCCTTTTATCATATTATGATGGTTTGTTTATGTTGTAGTATGTTGAAATGAGTGGGAACTATGAAAATACGGAAGTTTGCAAAGTGGGTGTGTATGTATTTATGTGGCCGTGTATGTGCAATGTTGTATAGATAATATGAATTGAATTCTATGTTGTAATCTAGTTGTGGCTATGGTGGAATTTATATTGGAAGTGAAAGTTGAATGAATTTGGTTGAAATGAGATGTATGTCGTTATGGGGAATTTATGTGATTTTTATATGATTTTCGTTTAATTGTGAAAATAAGAATTTAAATGTGAACTTTGGTAATTGTTGACGAATTTGGAAGAAAACAATGTATGTTGGTAGTATTGTTGCATTCGTTGAAGTTTCAGATGGAATATGGAATTGGTGGAAATACTTGAATTCGTGAATGATGTTTGGAATGTTATTGGAATATGTTTGAATAACCTTGAGTTAGTGAATGAATATGAGGTTTATGATATTAGCTTGATATGGTGAAATTGGAATGGAAAGTGTCGTTTTATGTAAAAAAGAGGACTATTTGTGATATAGTGTGTTTTATGATAATTGTTGATGTTGTTGGATTGTTGGGTTGATGTTGTTGGATTGTTGGGTTGTTGTTGTGGATATATTGGGCCGAGCTAAGTCTCGGGGATGCTATATGTATAGGGGAAATGCTGCCAAAATTTCGGTGGATACACATGACTTTAAGTTGAACTCTTAGAAGCTATAACTCACAATTGGTAAATATGACCATTTGTTGATTTTGGGCGAAACGGGAATCGAATTTGAGCGAGCGTAAGGCGCAACTAAGGTATGTAAAGCTACCCTTTTCTTCTCTTCGCATGTCCTAGGTGTACTAGATTCGGATTTGAGCCTCGTGGGTTATTCTGCTCATAGAAATGCGAGTCTGAATTTTGGTACAATTCATTCAGCACAATTGAATTATAGCCCTTAAGTTTTGTTGGAAAACTGTTCAAACATCCATAACCCGTACATACGTGATAGACTCGCTTTGAAACCTTCATGGATGACTCCATAGAGTCCAATGTTTGTAATTTATATCCGCCACCTCGACTTGACCCGAGGTGGGCCCACAAGTTCCGAAACTTCCTTCGTTTGTCTCACTTGAGCTATTCTTGTATGATATAAAAGTAAGTATTCTGATATTCTGGATAAGCTACTTACCTTCTGTATTTTTCCTGATATACGATTCTTGTGTGATGCATGATTCTGGCATGTGTGATTTATGTTTGGAAAGTAATAAAGTTGGCATTTATATTATTGTGCGCACTATGTGATATTGACCGCTAGATTCTTGACCGCGGTGTGTGCGACATTGACCGCTGGATTCTTGACCGCGGTATGCCGCATTTGTGATATTGACCGCTGGATTCTTGACCGCGGTGTGTGCGACATTGACCGCTGGATTCTTGACCGCGGCATGCCGCATTTGTGATGTTGACCGCTGGACCCCTGACCGCGGTATCTGCGACATTGACCGCTGGACCCCTGACCGCGGTATGTCGGGTTTGGGATGCTAACCGCTGGACACTTGGTCGCGGTATGTGTGATAGTGACCGCTGGACACTTTTGGCCGCTGAAATTGTGTGTTTGATTTTCTGTGTGTATGAGACAGAAATGTTTTTCAAAGGAAAGCAAAGTATTTTGGCATTTTGATTGCCCTATTTGTCTTCCGGAACCTTTTATGTATGATTTGTACGTCAGATGCAACACCTTGGTATTTTGGCTACTGTGCTCACCTTCTGTACATTTTACTTCGGTTATGTCTTCGTTTTCTGTAGTTCATGCTTTGCATACTCAGTACATTTTTCGTACTGACCCCCTTTCTTCGGGGGCTGCGTTTCATGCCCGCAAGTACAGATTCACGTTTTGGTGACCCACTGGCGTAGGATTTCCCTTTTGCGGTTCGAAGTGCTCCCTTTGTTCCGCAGCCGACGTTTTGGGTACATACTCTTCCGATGTATATGTTTATGTTTATTCAGGGTACGGCGGGGCCCTGTCCCGCTATCTGATGCTGTTGTTCCGTGTTAGAGGTCTGTAGACATAGACGTGGGTAATGTACAGTTTTGTTTGGGCGCGTTGTGTGAATTGTGTTTGGGCGGCCCATCCGCCGTGGCAGCCCTATCGGCCGCGTGTATGTATGCTTTGGTAAGTTATGTATGGTATGATAGCCTTGTCGGCTTCTGTGCAGTATATATGATTGTAGGCACAGGTGTGGAGCCACGTCTGATATTTAATTGTGTACGAGTAGTCTGTATGCTGAATCTGGTAAATGAGCGCGTAAGGCTGCCCAGTTCGGGCACTAGTCACGACCTACGGGGATGGGTCGTGACAGAAGTGGTATCAGAACGGTTCGTCCTCGGATTGTCTACAAACCGTGTCTAGTAGAGTCTTGTTTATCGGTGTGTTCTGCACCACATCTATAAACAGGAGGCAACAGGGCATTTAGGGTGTTATCTTTCCGCCTGGTCCTAGATCGTGCGATAGAGCTGTGTTATCAGGATGGTTCTTCCCTGACGAATTGTTATATTTTCAGCGATGCCTCCGAAGAAGGCCACAGCCGCCCAGAAGGGCAAGTCTACAGCGGCAGGTGAGACCAGCCGAGCTCAGGTGACTACTAGGGCTCATGCCCAGATTGAGCCAGATGTTGTGCCTTCGACGGCCAGTTCTGCTACGCCACCAGTATCAGAGGGATTTGGAGCAGCCACAGCTGCAGCACAGGGGGCGGCTCCACCGCCAGCTCCCGCGGCACCAGTACCTGTACCTCCAGCCCCCCAGCCAGGGGCGGATGGTGGGACCCTGCGAGAGGCAGTCCAGTTATTGACTCAATTGGTAGCGGGGCAGGTTTACAGACAGGGAGCAGGGGATGATCGTGTAGACAGGCGCGATAGTCAGAGGGCTCGTGATTTTCTGCTTTGTCGCCCACCAGAGTTTTCCGGGTCAAAGCCCGCAGAAGACCCTCAGGAGTTCATCCGACAGATGCAGCGTACCCTGCGATTGATTAGTGCCTCCGAGACAGAGTCGGTTGAGTTGGCGTCGTACCGGTTGCACGATGTAGTGGCTAATTGGTACGAGTCTTGGATGCTGTCCAGAGGAAAGGGTGCCCCTCCAGCCGTATGGGGAGAGTTCACAGAGGCCTTCCTGGCCCATTTTCTACCTCCGGAGGTGAGGCGGGCCAGAGTAGACAGATTCCTGCTATTGAGACAGAGGGGCAGGAGTATCTGGGAGTACAGTCTGGAGTTTGATTCACTGGCCAGATATGCGCCCGCTTATGTCGCCGATATGACTGACCGGATGCACCGGTATGTGATAGGGCTGGATGATTATTTGGTTGACAGCTGCACGGTGATGGCGGCCCAGACAGGGATGGACATTACCCGTATACAGGCCCACGCCCAGAGTATGGAGGACCGATACCGAGGGTGTCAGCCTGACAGAGATTATGACAGGGGTCCGCCCAAGAGGTCCAGATCCGCGAGATATTCGGGGGAATCGCGAAGCAGGCAGCCTTAGCAGCAGCAGAGCAGATATCCTCCCTAACCAGCACAGAGCACACCCCCACAGTTCCTCGGCTGGGGACCGGATGGTGCAGAGTATTCAAGGGCAGGCCAGAGCTCTAGGGCTTCAGGCTTACAGATGGACAGAGGTTCCAGCCAGTTGAGGCCACCCCTACCCCGATGTCCTCACTGTAGGAGACACCACCCGGAGGGGGAGTGTCGTCATGCCACGGGCGCTTGCTTTACCTGCGGCCAGCAGGGCCACTATATGAGAGATTGCCCACTCAGGGACAATGCCCGGGGAGCAGCTCAGCCTACCGGGTCAGTCGCCGGTTCGTCTTGCCCTTCCGTAGCTATGCGCCCGATGGGACGGGGCACACCGGCACCAGCAGGCCATGGCTGAGGCTGTGGCGGAGCCTCCAGTTCTGGCGGTCCATCGAACCGCCTATATGCTTTGACCGGCCGGCAGGACCCAGGAGCGTCACCAAGTGCAGACCCAGGTATATTATTAATCTTTTCTTAAAGAGATATGTGTACGGATAGATCTGTACTCTATCATATTACGTGATTTTCTTTTTCTGGGTGTTGGTAAAAGTAAGGTAATTCAACCCAATAGAACTATATGAGATAGCTATAAATATACAGATGGAAATGGATACTGAGGATTCAGAGGGGCGATATGATAATTGTCTGGTTTAGACCGGGGTGGGACCCGCTACAAAAACTTATCGAAAATTTACTAAGATCCCGATCTGCCCTAAAGTGCGTGACAAAGGTCGTGTGGAGCAGTCGACGCAATTATATTAGCATTAACGCATCAAAACGCATGAAAGTTTCGAGGTTAAGCGTGCTGGGTCAGAGTAATTCTGGGATGGGTGACCCCCTAGGAAATATACCCAAATTTTCATAAATGTAGATATAAAAGGGCAAATGGGAAATTTGGAGTAACTTAAAGGGAATTAGATGTACTGAACGGATAGAAACCCTGAATAGGTCGAGTAGGCTAAGGCGGACCCAGCCGGTACAGGAAAAGGGAGCGCAACACAGTTTTGTGATCAGAGTAAGTTTGAATAAGTGTTCGGAAATGTCTAGTGAGCAGAATGGTAGTAAATATACGTGCATGCGTACGACGTCCCATTTATGACTGCACCGATCGACGGTGGGCCCCAGCAGTCGGTGTTGTAATACATAAGAGACAATGACTAAACGGAATCTACAAGACGAAGCGAAAAATATGGTATGGATGTTATGAGTAGACGGATACTAGTTCCACCAGGCAAAGCTGAAAGATTTTAGTATAGCAATGCTCGGGAATAGAAGGAAATGAGTAAGGGAAAAGGGGAAAATAACTATGGTAGCGTTTGAAAATTTCTTGAAGGAAAGACAGAGATCTTCCCGAAGTACGATGACCCCCATAAGGTCAGTTGAACATTCGAGGACGAATGTTCTAAAGGGGGGGAGGATGTTATATCCCGTGTTTTTGCATGTTCGGAAAATTTGAAATAATTTTGACTTGTAACGAATGAGGTCATATGTGGACCTTACTTGGTATGAATGTGTCGGCTATGATAACATTGGTGTGGAAATACGGGAGGAGGCCAAGGGCAAAATTTGAATTTCGAAAATGAGTTTCGGGAATTACAAAACAAGCTTCATGATTAATTGGGCTCAAAAAAATAAGAGAAAAATTAGGCCCAATTCCAAAGGGTTGGCCGGCCAAGTGGCTTGGCCCAAACCCATTTAATTAATCATGTGATTAATTATATATGAGGGATAAGTCTTCAAGAAGCTTCAAGAAATAAGAGCAAAAAAAAAAAAAAAGAGTTGAGAGCAAAAAGGGCCAAGGGTTTCGGCCAAGAGGAAAATAGAAGAAACAAATTTTAGTTCATCAATCTTTGATTCAAAAATACAAATCTTCTTGTATCTCTACTAAGTTCAAGATTCTCTACAAAGTGGTATAATTATTTTTGGTAAGAAAGTGACTTTGGTGGCAAGGAGAAGTTTGGAGGAAAAGGTAAGAATTTATTCCTTTTATCATATTATGATGGTTTGTTTATGTTGTAGTATGTTGAAATGAGTAGGAACTATGAAAATATGGAGTTTGCAAAGTGGGTGTGTATGTGTTTATGTGGCCGTGTATGTGCAATGTTGTATAGATAATATGAGTTGAATTCTATGTTGTAATCTAGTTGTGGCTATGGTGGAATTTATATTGGAAGTGAAAGTTGAATGAATTTGGTTGAAATGAGATGTATGTCGTTACGGGGAATTTATGTGATTTTTATATGATTTTCGCATAATTGAGAAAATAAGAATTTAAATGTGAACTTTGGTAATTGTTGACGAATTTGGAAGAAAACAATGTAAGTTGGTAGTATTGTTGCATTCGTTGAAGTTTCGGATGGAATATGGAATTGGTTGAAATACTTGAATTCGTGAATGATGTTTGGAATGTTATTGGAATATGTTTGAATAAGCTTGAGTTAGTGAATGAATATGAGAATAATGATATTAGCTTGATATGGTGAAGTTGGAATGGAAAGTGTCGTTTTATGTAAAAAAAAAAGAGGACTATTTGTGATATAGTGTGTTTTATGATAATTGTTGATGTTGTTGGATTGTTGGGTTGTTGTTGTGGATATATTAGGCCGAGCTAAGTCTCGGGGATGCTATATGTATAGGGGAAATGCTGCCAAAATTTCGGTAGATAAACATGACTTTAAGTTGAACTCTTAGAAGCTATAACTCACAATTGGTAAATATGACCATTTGTAGATTTTGGGCGAAATGAGAATCGAATTTGAGCGAGCGTAAGGCGCAACTAAGGTATGTAAAGCTACCCTTTTCTTCTCTTCGCATGTCCTAGGTGTACTAGATTAGGATTTGAGCCTCGTGGGTTATTCTGCTCATAGAAATGCGAGTCTGAATTTTGGTACAATTCATTCAGCACAATTGAATTATAGCCCTTAAGTTTTGTTGGAAACTGTTCAAACATCCATAACCCGTACAGACGTGATAGACTCGCTTTGAAACCTTCATGGATGACTCCATAGAGTCCAATGTTTGTAATTTATATCCGCCACCTCGACTTGACCCGAGGAGGGCCCACAAGTTCCGAAACTTCCTTCGTTTGTGTCACTTGAGCTATTCTTGTATGATATAAAAGTAAGTATTCTGATATTCTAGATAAGCTACTTACCTTCTGTATTTTTCCTGATATACGATTCTTGTGTGATGCATGATTCTGGCATGTGTGATTTATGTTTGGAAAGTAATAAAGTTGGCATTTATATTATTGTGCGCACTATGTGATATTGACCGCTAGATTCTTGACCGCGGTTTGTGCGACATTGACCGCGGTATGCCGCATTTGTGATATTGACCGCTGGATTCTAGACCGCGGTGTGTGCGACATTGACCGCTGGATTCTTGACCGCGGCATGCCGCATTTGTGATGTTGACCACTGGACCCCTGACCGCGGTATCTGCGACATTGACCGCTGGACCACTGACCGCGGTATGTCGGGTTTGGGATGCTAATCGCTGGACACTTGGTCGCGGTATGTGTGATAGTGACCATTGGACTTTTGGCCGCGGTAATTGTGTGTTTGATTTTCTGTGTGTATGAGACAGAAATGTTTTTCAAAGGAAAGCAAAAGTATTTTGGCATTTTGATTGCCGTATTTGTCTTCCGGAACCATTTATGTATGATTTGTACGTCAGATGCAACACCTTGGTATTTTGGCTATTGTGCTCACCTTCTGTACATTTTACTTCGGTTATGTCTTCGTTTTCTGTACTTCATGCTTTGCATACTCAGTACATCTTTCGTACTGACCCCCTTTCTTCGGGGGCTGCGTTTCATGCCCGCAGGTACAGATTCACGTTTTGGTGACCCACTGGCGTAGGATTTCCCTTTTGCGGTTCGAAGTGCTCCCTCTGTTCCGGAGCTGACGTTTTGGGTACATACTCTTCCGATGTATATGTTTATATTTATTCAGGGTACGGCGGGGCCCTGTCCCGCCATCTGATTCTGTTGTTCCGTGTTAGAGGTCTGTAGACATAGACGTGGGTAATGTACAGTTTTGTTTGGGCGCGTTGTGTGAATTGTGTTTGGGCGGCCCATCCGCCGTGGCAGCCCTATCGGCCGCGTGTATGTATGCTTTGGTAAGTTATGTATAGTATGCTAGCCTTGCCGGCTTCTGTGCAGTATATATGATTGTAGGCACCAGTGTGGAGCCACGTCTGATATTTAATTGTGTACGAGTCGTCTGTATGCTGAATCTGGTAAATGAGCGCGTAGGGCTGCCCAGTTCGGGCACTAGTCACGACCTACGGGGATGGGTCGTGACATTGACGAGGAGTTCCCGTATGATGCGCATAAATTTGTTCTATGCTATCAATAGTGAATCTTAATTGGTATTGAAATGGATAAATGTACCTAAGATTTTGATTTGATTCTAGACTGGGTATTAGTGATTTCTTGTAAGTAGAAAGTGAAATTATCATGTATTAATGTTGATAGGCAGTAAAAGAAGTGAGGTAATGTTGTTATGTGACTTGTCCGTGTTGATTATTGGAGACTATTGATATATCTTGTTCATGATACTGTGGTATCTTAATTGTTGATGCTTGATACGAGCATAGTATTCTATATGGCTTATGTAGCCTTTCCATGATATTGTTGGTGTGCCCATGATTGGTACTTGTGATATTGATATGATCATTGACATTGAACTCATACATTGCACGCATTCTCATCCTTCATGATATACTGTTGACACACTAATAATACCTGAGGAAACACTGTGATGATCTGAGCTCAGTTCGGATGAGAGTGATGTGAGGTCCGCTATTCGATGATTGTCAAGATATCGTGGTTGTGTGGTAGCGGTATCCGAGGTTGTTTCCGGACCGTGACGTACATGGACTCCTCGGGTCCCCATGGGTTGTGTTAATGAAAGTCCTTCATAGGCAAAGATCCAGTGTTTCGTTCAACTGTTGGGTAAAAATCTGAAATGAGCAGTACATGGACTTCGCGGGTCCCCCATGGATTGTGCTACCGAGGCTTCGATACTTCCGTTCGGAGTATATGTGTACACAACATTGCATTACATTATATGTACTTTTTCATACATTATTGTATTGCATTGTACTTGGCTTCTGTTGTGATATTCTTGTGATGTACTTGTGTTATACGAATTTGGATTGAGCATATTGAGACTTGACATAATTGGGCTTAGTTGCTATAACCATAGGATGTGATCTTGGATTACCCTTGTTGACTGTTTGTAGGTCCAGTTGTATGTGTTGCTTTCCTAAAATTAAGTAAGTACTGAATATCGGAATGACGAGTAGACTTCGATACAAAGATCGAATAGCGTAATGATAACTTGACTTGTGATACTTGTGTAAAATTGCCTAGTGTATTGTAGGTGAGGTAAAAGAATGTATAATGTATGTTAGGTAATCGGATCACTGAGGAAAAGTTAGTGAATTTAAGAACCTTAATGTTATGACGAATGGTAGGTAATGTGCGTTGTTGACTTAGTTTTGCTTACCATGCTTATTTTGTGAACTCTTTTACTGATATGTTCCTCTAACCATTGTCGGCCTATGATGCTTACTCATTACATATTGTTTGTACGGATACTACTCTTGCTACATCCCTTTTTGGGGGTGTAGAGTGTTTCAGGTCATTGATTGTTGAAAAGTTCAGAAGATGCACGGTGCCTATCTCGAAGGCCTCCATCCACTTCATTCCGGGATGGAGGTTGGGTTTTAGAGTTATTATTGCATTTCGGATCCACATTAGTCACTCTTGTACTAGTCTTGGCCAGGTCATGAGAATAGAAACGAGTCATTGTATTTATTTTATTGTTGTAATCACCTCCGCTATTTGGTTTAATATATTGATTTGATTTCCGCTGTTATTTATTCATATATTGAAGAAAATGAATTTTGTTCTTTACTTGGAAATGTTTTATTTTGATTGAGGGTTCGCCTACAGAGGTGGGAATGGTAGGTGCCCACGCGAGATTAAATTGGGTCATGACAAGTTGGTATCAGAGCCTAGGTTACTAGTCTCACAAGTACAAGAGCAATGTCTAGTAGAGTCTCATTGAATGGTATGTAGACATCTGTTCCCATCCACGGAAGGCTATGGGACATTTAGGAAAGTTCCCCTCTTTCTTTTTAATCGTGCTACTTCGGTCAAATTGGTATCTCGGTGTGTCCAATTGGTATCTAGACGATTCAAGTTTGTATCTAAGAGCGCAATTATGTCGTGTACGGATTAGACCTAGTTGGTGTGGTAAATGTTTGATTTAATTCTTAGTTGCGAAAGTGGTTCGGGCATAGTGTGATGCCACTGTCTAGGGAATATGCCACAGTGGTCAGTCAGCCGCTGTGACGTTACCGCTGTTGTTTGTAATCCCAAAAAGACTTCCAAAAACTATGAGTATTCAATGCTTAAGGAAATTAAGACTGACATCTAGTGAATTCCAGTCTACAAAAATCCTACATCAGGTATTTCTAATGGTCTAAGTCGTGAAAAATAGGTTGACAAAATTGCCCCCATCAGATCAACATACGGACCGTAAATATTATACAGTCCGTAAAAGCATCAGCTCCTGTCCGTAAAATCCCATCCTGCTACCCAGATTTACGCTCAATTTTGATGGACCTTAAATATTTTACGGTCCGTAGAACTGGTCTGTAAATTCTTCCTTTAATGTGAGACTTCCTGTAATTGATCTACGGTGGGATTTACGGACCGTAAATAATATATGGTCCATACTTTCTGTAGTGAATTTCCTCTCAATGTGAGACTTCTCTGTCACTGATCTACGGTGGAATTGGCGGCCGTTAAATATTATACGGTCCGTCTTTTTGCTCCGTAAAATCCCAGCTTTATTTACTTCTATTTCTTGAACATCTGCTTAAGCCATTTTCCCGACTTTCGCCATAAACACCATAAATACATGTAACATAACAAAAACACATCAAAAGACCGAAACTTACCTGAAAAACAAGTAAAACTCGCCGTCAAAAAGCATCAAATGTTTCGGAATTTCGCGACACATCAACAACCCCCAACTTAAAGTCTTTGCTTGTCCCCAAGCAAGTCACACAACACAAACGACTTAACTAACATAGATACAAATAGAATAACAATTTCTACAATGGTTTTGGCTAAGAACTACCAGCATGCATTATTTTCCTTTACTAACCCTCTCAATTTAAACCAGATGTATGATCCAAAACACGTCATGACTAACAATGAAGCTTCCATAAATGACAACAAGTTACTGGAACTACTGATGCACGCACAAACGCTACTTTTGGGTAAGTATTCAATGTTGCTCAACCTTCATGCCCTCACACAGACCAAAGAATGTCCCACACACATATATACAAAGAATTGGTATGAAGACGAAAGAGAGAAGAAACACTCACACTCACAAAGACATTCCCACACTACAAATGCACATACCATATGCTTGCCCTTACTTTCAATGCCATAACTTTGGACGGTTTAGCCGTGATCACACAAGGACTTGTTCTCGGCTTGTAATGTAGGCTTAGGGACGGGCAGGATAATTATTTAGGAATTAGTGACTCACCCTCCTTGAATACTACACTTCTCTTTTACTTTGATTCGCCTCTTATTTTTCTTCCTTTGTTTTCACTTATTCGACCTCGATGTGGTTTGCTATTACAAAAACTACTTTCTTTTCCTGATTTTCTTCTTCTTTTTTTTCATTTATTTACACTGTTATTTTTTTTATTTCTAACAACCATATCGAATCATGACCAGATAACTCACGCCACCCCAAACTTAGGCTTTTACCCTATTCTTCACACTTCTGTCACCCCCAACTTAGGCATTTCGCCTTTTCTCTCTAATAGTGTCAAGGTAAGAACGGGTGCAAAGATGGATTTCTTTAAAACGGGTACGGGTTTGTTAACGGCTAGTCAAGAAAAAGGTCAAAGGCTCAAATGGGGAAACTAGGGATTAATACTAGCGCAGGATAAGGCTTATAAGGCAATAGTGACTAAATTCCAAAGAAAGCCTACGATCACTTCACAACCAAACTATTCTAAGCATTCGAGCATGAAAAACCAGGAAAGTTCTAGATTGCGAAAGCAGAGTATAAACACAACTAATGCACTCACACGCACAATGGCATAAGGATCACTTTAATTACCACTCAAGTAACATTCGACATACATAATAACCCAATATTCCAACTGTCATAAATAGAAGCATGCATATCAATACACAACATATCCCGAGTATCTACATCATTTTTTGAAGAGGGGTCATTTTCTCATCAACCATTTTCGAAATCAACATGCATAGCTTTAAGTTCATTAACCACTACCAACTAAGTCATAGCTATTCTATCTTATCTACACAACCTAAACATGACAGTTTCAACAAAAAGAAAACCCCTCGGGAGAAAAACTCTAGTAAAGAAAAGTCGAAGGAATTCCTAAACATATATATACACATTACAATGAAATCAAGTAGTCCCACCCCTAACTAAAAAATTATGCACTGTCCCCAATGCATCAATGTGAGCATAAAAAATAAAGGGTTAGGACTACCTGAGGTGGTCTAGGCGTGGTGCTCATCCTAATGTGCACCCACCGCATCAGTACCAGTAGGTGCTGGATCGATAGTGCTGCTGGGAGGCTTGGACTGACTCTGTGGGAATGGGTCCTCTGTGAGGACAGTAGTCGCAGCCTCCTCATGTACCACAATGTTGGGCACCGTCTGCTCGATAGGGGGAGCTATGCTGCTCGATGCCCTCATGAAATGGTAGTCAACAAGGGACTGTCGGGTGGCTGAGGGATCCTCTCTTGACAGTCGCACCAGATCTCGGCCTCTTACCTCTATTTTAGGCTGAGGGCTCCTCTCTTGACAGTCGCACCACTTGCACCAGAGACACCAAATCTATTGGCATTGCTGTTTATGGAGGGTCTGCAAACACTCCCCCCTCCTACACCTGAAGTGCAAGGACCTCGTCCTTCAGTTGCGCAATATCCTTCTTCACCGTTTTCATCTCAGTCACCGACGACACCTTCTCAACTCAAGGACCCTCCTCTCAAGACCATCAATTCTGGAGTGAATCTGACAGTGTGATTGGGTGAGGGACTATTGTAGTAGCTCTATCGCCTTTTAGACTGTCCGCGCTATTACCCCTTCCAACTCCTCCAACAAGCTAGCAATCTATCGATCTGCTCTGTCCTCCTTCACATAGGAGTCGTGGATGTTTTTCCTGTTAAATGAAATAATGACACCCCCAGGAAGTGTTGTTGATGTGGGGTTAACCTTAGGAGCAGGCAGGGCAGTCGTGGTAGCAGGCTCAATAGTGGTCTCTAGGGTTATTGAAAAAGTGGCACCCGAAGAGGATACAGAGACATCTGTGGGAGCTGGTGCTGCCATGGTGGCAGTCTCAAGACCTTCATGGGTCTTCTCTAGTTTAGTGCCCTCCTCCTCATTCTGGTCGGATTCATACTGCACATGTACTGGTTCCGCCACACCACCTCGGGCTGCCAATAACGCAGCCTTAACATCTTTATCTTTGCTCTTGGTTAAGCAATAGAAATGCTTAGCCTCAAGTCTATGGTCCCAGTAGGAGAAATTAGGAACTCCTGCCTTCAAACAAAGACCCGTAATCAAGCACGGGAAAACCAAAGAAAGCCCAGGCTGGCTCACTCGTGTACGAATCTCATCTGCTATCAACTGCCCTATATCTACTGCATACCGAAATATGATGGAAGCCACTAGGATTTCTAGATCAATAGTAAGCTGATTATCCACCTGACTAGGGAAGATTCTATTTATCAAGATGCTCTACACGAACTTGGCTTCAACTGAGAGGTCTTTCTTTTTAATCGGCACACCAGAGGTGGTACGCCACCCCTGTTTATCTCGTGCAATCACTGAAGCTACCCATGGCAACTCATTCATCTGATCAGGCTTGTTGCCTCCCATTTTGTAGTCCAGCTCATCAGTGTTCGCTGGAAGCTCATAGTCATCCCCGAAGTAAAACTGGTTGATAGCTTTGCTGGAGAAATCAATCCTCAATCCCCTAACAGTTACTTTCGAAAAACGTATAACTATCCTACTTTGTTGGACTAGCTTATACTGATATTTAACTCTGCTGCATAATTGGCATAAAACTCTCGTACAATAGCCGGTATATATATGTCAGGTAGGTGGCTAAGGAAACCCAATCCATGGTGATCCATGACAGCCTGAATGTTGGGGAAATGGTACACCCTCATCAAAATTGATCCACCTCCCCTCATAGATGCTCCGACGGAACCCATGTCCTCCTTTCTTTGGCACCAACCATTTATCGTATATCTCCTTTGAACCTTGCATCGAGAACCGAGCAGCATTTTCAGAACTCTCCTTCATTCTGTTCCCATTTTGTCTTGCCGCTTCCTCAACATTAGACTCCTCAGGCATGTTACTCGCCTCCTCCTGAGTGGGCAGTTTTGCAGAGCTAGATGATTGCTCTCTATCACTGTTTGAGCCGGTGCTCCTTGATGTGGACCCCTCTTCAGATGGGGGGTTTTCCGTGGTTTGGGCTATTCTACGCTGCCTTGCGAGTCATGCTATAGGGGCCTGATCCTCTTCATTCGAAAGGTCAAAAGACTGATCACAGAGCCTTGTTCTGATTTGTGTCTGACCTCGTCCGCTACCCTGTCCTGTGGCCTAGGAACGACCCCTTCTAACAGTATTCTTCAGAGCCATACGTGTGGAGTACATATTAGTATATACAATAAAGAAAGTAAAAACAAGGATATCATTCTACAAATACAAAAGGAAAGTTTATTTTTTTTAATTTTACGGACCGTAAAAGTTATACAGTCTGTAAAAGTAGTCGTAAATTAGTAACAGTGATGTATTGGTGTAGCCAGGGTATTTTACAGTAAGATTTTACGGTCCGTAAAAATTCTACTGTCCGTAAAAACTACCGTAAATTGGTCACAGTAACTTGGGAACTAGGAAAACTATTTTACGATGCAAGTTACGATCCGTAAAATTTATACGGTCCATAAGTTGTATCGTAAAATAGGAACAGTGAGCTTTGTTATATAGTAGAGCATTTTACGACACAGATTTACTGTTACACCTCGAAAAAATTTCATGTCGTCGTGTGGTGGATAGATTAACTCAGGGTGAGATGTATGCAATGTCCCTACAAGTAAGAAAGGTTACTTGGCGATTCTAATTAAGATTCCAAATACATTTGAGGCAAGAGAAGAAAGTTTGTCGAAGAATCCAAGGTATAAGTCGTGGTTTGGAAGTGTTTTGCAAAGTACCAAACTAATGTTGACTTAAGGATGTCTTGAGGAAGAGTTATGACACTCCTTAGGTTTTTAATGAAGTGTTAAACAAGTACTAAGAAGGTTCCATAAGGATTGAAGATCAAACGAAATGACGAGATTAACTTCAGAAGAAGGGAGTTATACGACCACTTAAACGGTCCGTATAACTTTATACAGTCCGTATAAGGGTCCGTATAACCCCCAACAGGAAGGGAAAATCCCTGATGGTGAAGTACAGTCACTTATACGGATCGTATAAGGGTTTCTATAAGTCCCGTCGGGCTGAGTATTTTTTTCCAAGTATTAATACATGTTCTCACTTCTAATTTTTCATTCTTCCAACTTCTCCACTTCTCTCAAGACCTCTAGAAGGTTCCACACATTTCACTAACATAAATTCAAGGGAAATCAAAGATCAACATCATTAATCCAAGGAAATCAAGTGCAAGGAAGCTCTCTAGGGTTGATGGAAGCTAGAAATCTCTTTGGAATTGAAGCTAGGGTTTTCTCCAAGTGAAGCATTTCCATCCAAAACCCGTTCCTTCACAATCAAAGGTGATTTTTATGTTAATGTCATTCTATTAAGAGTATTGAGTGGTTGAATGACTTGGATTATGGAAGAAAGTAGAGAATGGGTTACAAATATGAGAATAGTAGTATTCTTGAGTAGTAGTTGGACATGAATCATGACTCTTGATATATTATGACTAAAATCTTGTTGTAAACGATACAAATGATGTTAAAGAAGTATTATATGAGAACGAATGCGGTGTTATGCCATAGCTATGGTCATGAATCATTTGGTAGGGAATTGTGGGAATTGAATAATGTCGAACTTGGAGAAGTTATTGAATACGATATTATGAATGTTGTTATGGATGTTTGGGAGTTGTTATATTATATGGAGGAAGTTGTAGAAACAAAGTAAATGCTGCCCAATTTTTGTTAGCTTTTAGTCGCTTTAGCTCAAGCATAAGTATGTTATCGATTATCTAATTTTAGTACGAATTCTCTTGAATGTAGAATCGTGAGCATTGGAGCGAAGTGTTTAATCGATAAAGTAAAGAGATGAAAAGGTATGTAAGGCTAGTCCCTTCTTTTCTAAGGCATGATTCCTACAACATGACTTCCTTTATCTTTCCATGATTTTCTTATATTCCGGAAACTATGAATCTATGATATTAAGAGCTTCTCATGAAATAAAGATAATGTGACGACCCAACCCCGTGGGCCGTGACTGGTACCCTAACTGGGTACCCATACGTACCTACCCGACCGAATTCCGAATCATACGTTTTTTTTTTTTGAACAGAAATTACAAAAGTAGGCCGATACAACTACGGCACGCGCGCAAACATATATATATCTGAACATACAGAAACATACAGATAAGCCGATAAGGCTAACATACAGACGAAACCCGTAACCCACACATCTATCTACAGGCCTCTACAGACATACAGAATCATATGACGGGACAGGGCCCCGCCGTACCCAGAATATCCATACATACAGAGTATACAGAAGACAGAAGATATATATACCAAAAGTATACGCTCCGGATCAAAGGAGCTCTTCAAACAGCAGAATTAGAACCCTACGCTGGCGGCGTATCACCTGGTGCGTCGGTACCTGCGGGCATGTAGCGCAGCCCCCGAAGAACGGGGGTCAGTACGAAAAATGTACCGAGTATGTAAAGCAGAACATAACAGATATAAACATAGTCCGAACCGGAGTCACAGAAATATAACGAACAGAACCAAAAATCAGACTGACGGACAGAGTCATGATCCAGACAGACATACAAAATCGTGTTCTTTGCAGATAAACAGAATCATGGTTCGGACAGACAGACGGAATAATAATACGGACAGATGAGCATAATCAAAATCCATATGGACATACAGACGTAGTCGTCTTTCAGACGGACAGACAGAAGTATGTCGGACAGACTTATGCATGCAGAGTAGTACAGAGTCATACAGAGTCATACAGAGGCATGTGCTTATATAAATACAGAGGGCACACGCATACATTCATACAGATCCCGGCCCTGTCTGGGGGCGCGGTAACAGAACCCGGCCCTCTTAGTACGGGACGCGGTGGACAGACAGAATGAGATCAGATCATATGCCATCCTGGCCGCCATCCCCATACACAGATCATAATATCATACAGACATACAGATCCCGGCCCGTACGCCGAGGGACGCGGTGAACAATGCAGAGAAATATGCACGATAACAGAACCTGGCCCGGGTCGCAGTGAAAGAATGCATTGAGACAGACACGAATCGATAAATGAGAAACTACTTACATACAGACTCAACATACAGACTCAATCAAACTGAAGGGTGCCAAACGGCGAGCCAAAATCAGAATATCCAGATAGTATGCATAGTACGCGCCTATATCCTAGTTGGGAAGGCACGACAGATTATTATCAGAATCAGATTCTCAGATGTTCAGAAATCATTTTGTATAAATTACACAAAAATAGCCATATCATACACAAAATAATAGTCCAGAAGTTTTTAGAGAAGATCGGACCAAAACGGAAGTATTTAAAATTTTACAGAAAGTATCGGGCCCTGTGGGCCCGCCTCGGACCAACTCGAGGCTACATACGTAGATTATTGATAATAGACCTTATGAGGTCATCCATAATCGTTTGGAAGTGTTCCGACTCCGTTTAGGGAAGTTTTGCACAAAAATTCACTTTAAAGGCAATTTGTAAGAAAATAGCTTCAATTGAATTGAAGGAATTAGAGCGGTTTTCCGTCTCGAATTCCGGGGAACGGAGTCGTACTTAAGGCTCGCGGCCGAGCCTACAACATCTAGAACATGCCTAGGAACATAGGGGAATGCTTCACATACCTCGATGACGCGTTACGCTCGCTTGGCGTCAATCCAAATTTCGTCCAAAATCTGGAAATGGTCAAGTTTACCATTTGTTAGTTTCATTCTTTCCATATTCCAACTTTACACATACTTGCCTACCGAAATTTCGGCAGCATTTCCTCTGTATATGCGACATCCCCGAGACTTAGCTCGGCTCAATTCATCAACACAACAACCCAGAAATGACATCAAAACATCAATGGACATTAAAACATACACTAAGGCATCATTAGCCATCTTTCGACATAACGAAACATTTTTCGTTTCAAACTTGCATTTCCAAACCAAACTTATTATTTTCATATCCATTATCCATCAAAATCATTACGACATACACCGGAGGCATCCATACCATTTTCACATAATATTCATAAGATACACAACATTCAAACTTTCCATTAAGTCACTACTTTTCCAATCTTTTCCTAACTTTCAACATACAAGTTCATTATACATTTCCATCCTCCAAATTCATCAACAATAATCATAATTTGCCTCTTGATACATTCATTTCCATTTTTACATAATTCATAACAAAGTTGTATACTTTCCTACAACAACTTGATAACCATTTTTCCAAAACAATAAAGATTGTTATCTTTCCATTCACTTCACCATAACATACTTAACATACAAACAAGATCAAATTCATACTCCATCAACACATAACAATACCACACGACCACTTCCTACATTCTTCAATTTTCACTAATTCATTCCACTTCCATTTCTAATAAAATTTCCACCATACTACAACTAAATTACAACATGAATTCAAATCATCCAAGACATGTAATACATGTACATGTATTCGGCCAACATGCATATTTTTCCACACACAAAATTTCCATGTTTTTCATTCATTCACACATACTACAACATACATATACAATTTATAACATAACAAAAGCATTAAATCCTCACCTTTCTTCAAGTTCTTCACTTGGAGGATAGAATTGCTTTCTTGCCACAATACTTATACCAACTTGTAGAGGGCTTTGCACTTGGTAATATTCCCACAAGAACTTGATTTTTAAACCAAAGATTAGGCCTCAAAATTTTTTTCTTTCTTTTTCTTTCTTTTTCTCCTTCAAACCCGAAATGCCTCTTTCTCTTCCTCTCAATTCTTTTTCTTGAAGCTTCTTTGGATAAACATGTATTATTACCTCTTTATATTAACTAGTCATGTGCCTAATCACATGACTTATGGCCATGGATTTTGGGCCAATATGGCCGGTTGGGCCTCCAAGTTTGGGCCTTGTTCTCTTATTTTTTTTTAGTCCAACTTGGCTAATTTTGTAATTTATTGAACAAGTTTCCAAAATTCCAATTTTGCCCTTGGCCACCTTTCGTAATTCCACACCATTGAATTCATAACCTACACATTCATACCAAGTAAGGTCCAATTGTGGCCTTATTCATCACACGTCAATTTGTCTTGAATCTTTTTGAATAAGCGAAAATGTCGGATGTAACATCCTCCCCCCCTTTAAAACATTCGTCCTCGAATGTTAAATCGACCTTATGGGGCGTCATACTACTTCGGGAGGGTTCTCTTTATAGTCGTCCTTTACTGACTTTCCGACATGGCTTCTTTACCAACATTATGGGGTAATTTTTCACATCACTGATTCAAATGCCTTCATAATATTCTTTCTCATACCCCACATAATCATCGAACCATAAGCTATATTCTTGTAACAGACAAATGTTTTCCAGACGTCATAGTCCATATCATTTCTTGTGACACTGCTGAGTTCCCTACCACATTACCGTAATCCCTCTTCATACCAGACACTTCATACTAGCAGATTCAGAATTAGGACCGGACGCGTAGAAGCATATCGGACGGATTCGTAATCGGAGGCAGACGTATTAAACTATGGCGGACGGATTCATAGTCAAAATCAGAGGTACGGAAGTATGTCAGACAAGTCTGAGATCGGAGTCCAACGTACAGAGAGGTATCAGACGGATTCAGAATCAGAATCAGACGTACAGAGGCATATCAGACGGATTCATATCCAGAGTCAGACATACAGAGGTGTCAACCAGAAACAGATTCAGAATCGGATTTGCAAAAGTATAACAGAGAGAATCCGAATTAGGGTCAGATCACTCCTATTAAGGCTCTAGTGATTCATGAAAATTTCCCTTTACTAGTAAATTGGTTCGCCAAGTTGCCATACAAATCGTCTTGCGTGTCGCTTATCGACTCTTTCAGAGATTCCGCTCATTCACACTTCTTATCCTTCATCTTTCCTACCCTCCATACTCATTTTCTTGTTCAGACATCGTCATACCAGACTAAATTATAATGTAATCGGGGCTTTTCTATCCCTTGACAACATTCAGATCGTCGTCCCTCCTTCGCTTCATGTATTCGGTTTAGTAAAACCTTTCGTCTATCACAATTTTAGTTGCCGGGACTCGGCTCTTGACCCATATGGGCACCAGACGAAAATCATACACACACATACACACATACAGATATATTTACTATTATCTTACTGGCGAACGTCTATGACTGTTATTCGAACTCGCTCAATTTCCCGAGCGGTATTGCACCTTTTCTTTTTACTCATTTAGCCCGCGTCGTTCTGCGTGACCCTTGTAAGGGCACTAATTACTCCACACATCCTCTTTTCCTTTAGATTACCCTAAATTTTCATTTATATCTATCATACTTACACTTGTGCAAAACTTGGCATTACTTCCCAGGGGGTCACCCATCCCAGAATTGCTCTGGCTTGAGCACGCTTAACCCCGAAACTTTCATGCATTTTGATGCGTTAGGACTAATATAATTTCGTCGATTGCCCCGCACGACCTTTGTCCCACCCCCGGCTGAATCGTACAATTACCATGTCGCCTTTTGAATCTCGGTATCTACCAAGTTAACATTTACCTTACTATTGCTAATACCCAGACGTATAAGATCATGTAATGCAGCAAAATACAGACTTATCCATACATATATCTCTCAGAAAGAATCGCTGGCATACCTGGGCGTTCGCTCGAAGACGCTCCTGGGTCCTGTCGGCCGGTCATAGCAAACACGCGGTTCGAAGGACCGCTGTAACCAGAAGTTGCACCATGACCTCTGCCACGACCCGCTGGCACTGGTGCTGGTGTTCCTCGCCCCGTGGGGCGTATAGCTGTCGAAGGGGAAGATGAGCCTGCAACGGACCCAGCAGGCTGAACTAAACCTGAACCTGAACTGCCCTTAAGCGGGCACTCTCTGACTCGATGGTCTGGGCTCCCACAAAAATAACAAGCGCCCGTAGCGCGATAACTCTCCCCCGGGTGGGGTCTCCCACAGTAAGAACATGGGGGTATGGGTGGCCTCGACTGACCGGGACCTCTGCTCACCTGTGGGCCTGGGACTCTGGAGCTCTGTCCTGAGAACTGTGGGGGTGCACTGTAGGCTGGCTGGGACGAATACCTGTTACCCTGCCGCTGGAAAGGCTCGCTCTGAAATCCCTCTGAATATCCAGCTGATCTGGCCCTCTTAGGCCGGCCCTTATCGTAACCCCTATCAGGCCGACGCTCCCTACGTCGGTCCTCTATGCCCTGGGCGTATGCCTGTACCCGGGCTACATGCATCCCTGGCTGAGAAGCCATGGCCAAGCAACCGTCAATCAGATAAGAGTCTAGTCCCATCACATACCTGTGCACCCTGTCGGCCATCTCGGCTACTATGGCGGGCGCATACCTAGCCAGTGAGTCAAACCCTAGGCTGTACTCGCGAACACTCCTACCATTCTGTCTCAGGTTCAAGAACCGATCAACCCTAGCTCTCCGTAGCTCTGGTGGTAGAAAATGGTCAAGAAAGGCCTTAGTAAACTCGGCCCATACCGCTGGGGTAGCATCGTCACCCCTGGAGAGCTGCCGAGACTCATACCAATTTGCCGCCACCTCATATAATTGATACGAAGCCAACTCCACAGACTCAGTCGGCGAAGCCTTAATCAATCGTAGTGTGCTCTCCATCTTTCTAATGAACTCCTGGGGGTCCTCCTCAGGTTTTGTCCCGGAGAATTCTGGAGGATTACATGTCAAAAACTCACGAGCCCTGGAGCTCTCATACCTGTCCGCACGACCACCCCCAAATCCATGCCTGCGAACCTGCTCCGACATCAATGTGGTCAATAACTGAACCGCATCCCGCATGGCCCTACCCTCCGCCCCTGCCTGTGGAGCTGGAGGCTCGGGCACTGGAACCTCAGGAGCTCGCGGTGGAGCCGTCTCCCGATTAGCAGCTCCTGCTGCTCTGACATCCTCCGGCAAGGGGGGTGTAATAGATCCACACGACGGTGGCACATCCTCAAGTGCAGGCTGCACACTGGCCCTGGTAACCCTCGGGGCCCGGCTGGTCTCCCCTGCCTCAATCCTTGCCTTGCCCTTCTGGGCAGCCGTTGCCTTCTTCGGAGGCATCACTGAAACATAGCATATCGTTAGGAGGGGATCATCCTAATCACACAGCTTTATCGCACGATCTAAGAATCCAAAGAAGGGTAACATCCTAAATGCCCTGTAGTTTCCTGTTTATAGATGTGGTGCACAACACATCGATAAACAAGACTCTACTAGACACGGCCTGTAGACATTCCAAGGACTAACTGCTCTGATACCACTTTTGTGACGACCCAACCCCGTGGGCCGCGACTGGTACCCTAACTGGGTACCCATACGTACCTACCCGACCGAATTCCGAATCATACGTTTTTTTTTTTTTTTGAACAGAAATTACAAAAGTAGGCCGATACAACTACGGCACGCGCGCAAACATATATATATCTGAACATACAGAAACATACAGATAAGCCGATAAGGCTAACATACAGACGAAACCCGTAACCCACACATCTATCTACAGGCCTCTACAGACATACAGAATCATATGACGGGACAGGGCCCCGCCGTACCCAGAATATCCATACATACAGAGTATACAGAAGACAGAAGATATATATACCAAAAGTATACGCTCCGGATCAAAGGAGCTCTTCAAACAGCAGAATTAGAACCCTACGCTGGCGGCGTATCACCTGGTGCGTCGGTACCTGCGGGCATGTAGCGCAGCCCCCGAAGAACGGGGGTCAGTACGAAAATGTACCGAGTATGTAAAGCAGAACATAACAGATATAAACATAGTCCGAACCGGAGTCACAGAAATATAACGAACAGAACCAAAAATCAGACTGACGGACAGAGTCATGATCCAGACAGACATACAAAATCGTGTTCTTTGCAGATAAACAGAATCATGGTTCGGACAGACAGACGGAATAATAATACGGACAGATGAGCAGAATCAAAATCCATATGGACATACAGACGTAGTCGTCTTTCAGACGGACAGACAGAAGTATGTCGGACAGACTTATGCATGCAGAGTAGTACAGAGTCATACAGAGTCATACAGAGGCATGTGCTTATATAAATACAGAGGGCACACGCATACATTCATACAGATCCCGGCCCTGTCTGGGGGCGCGGTAACAGAACCCGGCCCTCTTAGTACGGGACGCGGTGGACAGACAGAATTAGATCAGATCATATGCCATCCTGGCCGCCATCCCCATACACAGATCATAATATCATATAGACATCCAGATCCCGGCCCGTACGCCGAGGGACGCGGTGAACAATGCAGAGAAATATGCACGATAACAGAACCTGGCCCGGGTCGCAGTGAAAGAATGCATTGAGACAGACACGAATCGATAAATGAGAAACTACTTACATACAGACTCAACATACAGACTCAATCAAACTGAAGGGTGCCAAACGGCGAGCCAAAATCAGAATATCCAGATAGTATGCATAGTACGCGCCTATATCCTAGTTGGGAAGGCACGACAGATTATTATCAGAATCAGATTCTCAGATGTTCAGAAATCATTTTGTATAAATTACACAAAAATAGCCATATCATACACAAAATAATAGTCCAGAAGTTTTTAGAGAAGATCGGACCAAAACGGAAGTATTTAAAATTTTACAGAAAGTATCGGGCCCTGTGGGCCCGCCTCGGACCAACTCGAGGCTACATACGTAGATTATTGATAATAGACCTTATGAGGTCATCCATAATCGTTTGGAAGTGTTCCGACTCCGTTTAGGGAAGTTTTGCACAAAAATTCACTTTAAAGGCAATTTGTAAGAAAATAGCTTCAATTGAATTGAAGGAATTAGAGCGGTTTTCCGTCTCGAATTCCGGGGAACGGAGTCGTACTTAAGGCTCGCGGCCGAGCCTACAACATCTAGAACATGCCTAGGAACATAGGGGAATGCTTCACATACCTCGATGACGCGTTACGCTCGCTTGGCGTCAATCCAAATTTCGTCCAAAATCTGGAAATGGTCAAGTTTACCATTTGTTAGTTTCATTCTTTCCATATTCCAACTTTACACATACTTGCCTACCGAAATTTCGGCAGCATTTCCTCTGTATATGCGACATCCCCGAGACTTAGCTCGGCTCAATTCATCAACACAACAACCCAGAAATGACATCAAAACATCAATGGACATTAAAACATACACTAAGGCATCATTAGCCATCTTTCGACATAACGAAACATTTTTCGTTTCAAACTTGCATTTCCAAACCAAACTTATTATTTTCATATCCATTATCCATCAAAATCATTACGACATACACCGGAGGCATCCATACCATTTTCACATAATATTCATAAGATACACAACATTCAAACTTTCCATTAAGTCACTACTTTTCCAATCTTTTCCTAACTTTCAACATACAAGTTCATTATACATTTCCATCCTCCAAATTCATCAACAATAATCATAATTTGCCTCTTGATACATTCATTTCCATTTTTACATAATTCATAACAAAGTTGTATACTTTCCTACAACAACTTGATAACCATTTTTCCAAAACAATAAAGATTGTTATCTTTCCATTCACTTCACCATAACATACTTAACATACAAACAAGATCAAATTCATACTCCATCAACACATAACAATACCACACGGCCACTTCCTACATTCTTCAATTTTCACTAATTCATTCCACTTCCATTTCTAATAAAATTTCCACCATACTACAACTAAATTACAACATGAATTCAAATCATCCAAGACATGTAATACATGTACATGTATTCGGCCAACATGCATATTTTTCCACACACAAAATTTCCATGTTTTTCATTCATTCACACATACTACAACATACATATACCATTTATAACATAACAAAAGCATTAAATCCTCACCTTTCTTCAAGTTCTTCACTTGGAGGATAGAATTGCTTTCTTGCCACAATACTCATACCAACTTGTAGAGGGCTTTGCACTTGGTAATATTCCCACAAGAACTTGATTTTTAAACCAAAGATTAGGCCTCAAAAAAAATTTCTTTCTTTTTCTTTCTTTTTCTCCTTCAAACCCGAAATGCCTCTTTCTCTTCCTCTCAATTCTTTTTCTTGAAGCTTCTTTGGATAAACATGTATTATTACCTCTTTATATTAACTAGTCATGTGACTAATCACATGACTTATGGCCATGGATTTTGGGCCAATATGGCCGGTTGGGCCTCCAAGTTTGGGCCTTGTTCTCTTATTTTTTTTTTGAGTCCAACTTGGCTAATTTTGTAATTTATGGAACAAGTTTCCAAAATTCCAATTTTTCCCTTGGCCACCTTTCGTAATTCCACACCATTGAATTCATAACCTACACATTCATACCAAGTAAGGTCCAATTGTGGCCTTATTCATCACACGTCAATTTGTCTTGAATCTTTTTGAATAAGCGAAAATGTCGGATGTAACAGATAAGAGGTATGTTGTGAATATGACAATGACGATGATGAGTCTAAGTCTAGAGATACCAAAGCTTATGATATGCTAGTTTTATGAAACTAATGATTCCTTGATGTTATTCATTATTGCTAGACTCACCTTATAATGCTAGTTCCTTCAAGGTGAGGCATGATGATCATGACTACTCCATAATGGAATCGGGGGTTCTCGACCTTACGTCACCTCGATAGAGTTATAGCTTGTCCTTGAGTTCTTATGCATGCTTTATGATAAGTCTATGATAATGAGATTACACCGTGCCTATATGGTCGGGCAGACACCGCTAAAGCGGGCGGCATATACACCATGTCTAGATGGCATGGGCAGACACCACTAGTGGGCGGCATGAGATGGTTACCCCGGATGCGAAAGGCCTGGACGCGGGCTCATGATGGTCACACCGTACCTATATGGTCGGGTAACTTATATATACATACTTGATATAATATTGTTTATGATGTAGGTTACCATGCATTATTCCGTCTTAAGTGACATTCAGTTACAGTTTGTTTCCTTACTTGATGTTTCCTTATCTCTTCGATATGTCATTATTGTTCATGCCTTACATACTCAGTACAATGTTCGTACTGACATCCTTTTCTTTGTGGCCACTGTGTTCATGCCCACAGGTAGACAGGGAGGTGGCCCAGATTCCTAGGAGTTACTCAGCAGATTCATAGGAGCACTCCACTATTCTGGAGGTGCCAGTTATTGATGCATTCTTTTGTGTATATATTTGGGCATGACGGGGTCCTGTCCCGTCCTTATGTCTCAGCACTCTAGTAGAGGCTCGTAGATACGGATGCATGGGTAGTTGTTGTCTTATGGACACGTCAGTGTACATTCTGGTGATTCATTTTTGCAGCCGTGAAGGCTTATGTCTATTTATGTATTGACTTAGAGATTACATATGTTCTGGTTAGGTATGAGGATTAGCATGACGAGTGGTGCTCGGTAGTCAGCTCCGGGTACCCGTCATGGCCCCCTAGTCGGGTCGTGACATTTACGGTCTGCAAATAATTTACGGTCCGTAAATTCATTCGTAAAATGCCTTCTATATAACAGTTAAGCATAATTCCCAAGTGACTTCCCTTTAGTGTCTAGCATTCATCAATGAATTATTCTTCATCAAACCCCATTTTTATGCTCGTATCATGTCAGGGTTACTCAAACTTCACCCCAATTCATACTTTTCTTCATTCAAGCATTTTATCGAACAGTTGGTGGGCATAACGAATTGTGATATCAACTTTGACATTGACAATTGAAATGCCCACTGACTCAATGGGGGTTCTGAATACTCATTCCCCATGAGTCTAATGTTTATGCACAACTCAACCAAATCCCCGCCCCAACTAAATTCATGAATCTATCCCCCTAAAGATGAAAACACAAGAATTTGCAAGCAAGGTCATCGAGGGAAAAAATTGTGTTCTTCTCTCTCGCCATTATGCATTATTAGGACATAACTAGGGCATGAAAGAATCAACAAACCTTGAAGAGACGTTGGTGATTAGATGAAAATAAGAAAAGTGCGATTGAATTTGTTTTGCTTGAAAACGAGTAAGTGTTGTTTGTTCTGGTGTGGTGATTGTGAGGGTGTACAATGGTGATTATATGTGGGAGGAAGAAGACCTAACAATGGGACTCTGGGGAGTGAAAAGTGGAGAGATTTAAGGGATGTGATTAAGTGGTGTTTGAGTTGGAAGAGGAGAGGAATGTTTTTGAATTTGAGTTGAAGTATATTTGTACCCTAGCCGCGTTTTTTAAACAATGACCTGTGAGGGTTTTACGCCCCATGATTTTCGCCCATAAAATATTTACGGGCCAGATCTGTGGCACTTACCTAGGCATTTTAAATGACGTGGCTCAAAATGGGAATTCTCGATCTACGCTTCCATTTACCGTCTGTTGATTTTATACGGACCGTAAATTATGGTGTAAATCTTGCAACGGTGTAATCATCTGACGATCCTTGGTTCACGCTTCTATTTTTGGTCTGTAAAATTTGGATGGTCCGTAAGTGTTGGCATAAATCAAGAACAGAAAGATCCTTTACCTTGCCCATAGTTTACGCTTCCATCTACGATCCGTAGAAATTTTACGGGCCGTAGATTCTGGCATAAATCATAAACAGTGAACCATCTTTTTGCTACCTCAATCTACGCTTCCATCTACAGTCCGTAGATTCTGGCATAGATTGACTCCAGGTTCTCCACTACAGCTTTTCTACACTTTTTATCCTGCACCAAAACAAACGTTACCCTATACACACACTATCTACGTTACAAAAATTAAAAAACAAACAACAAAACTTAAACATGGGTTGCCTCCCAAGAAGCGCTTGTTTTAACGTCGTGGCACGACGGTATCACCCATTTACTCCTGGTCATGATTCTCCGGGTCAGCCTTTGTTCCCAGATTGATCAACCGGTATTGATCAACAATTCTATCCCCATCAGTGCAACTATGGTAGTACTTCACCCTCTGACCGTTCACCTTAAATGTATGAGTTCCATCTCCGACTTCAATTCAATAGCTCCATGGGGTAAGAAGCTTACCACCTCAAAAGGACCGAACCACTTTGGTTTTTGCTTCTTCAGTAGCAACTTCAACCGAGAGTTAAACAGCAGGACAGGATCATCGTTGTTGAATTCTCGCTTCAGGATCTTCTTATCATGATACTGTTTCATCCTCTCTCTATAAAGGGCTGCACTCTCGTATGGCTGGTACCGGAATTCATCCATCTCATTGAGTTGAAACAACCTGAGTTTGGTTGTTTCTTCCCAATCCATGTTCAATTCCTTTAAGGCCCACATAGTCTTATGTTTAAGTTCGACTGGCAGGTGACAAGCTTTGCCAAAAACTAGCTTGAAAGGCGATGTCCCAATCGGAGTCTTGAAAGCAGTCTAGTAAGCCCATAGAGCATCATTAAGCTTGCGGACCCAATCAGTTCTGTTTGCATTCACCATTTTAGCTAAAATACTCTTGATCTCCCGATTAGAGACTTCGACTTGGCCACTTGTCTAAGTATTATAAGGTGTTGCCATACCTATGTTTGAGGCCATACTTCTCCATCTATCCCGCGAAGGCTTTGTTGCAAATGTGAGAACCACCATCACTAATTATCACCCTCGGGGTACCAAATCGAGTAAATATGTTTTTCTTTAGGAACCCCATGACACTCTAAGCCTCATTATTAGGTAAAGCCACCGCTTTTACCTATTTTGACACATAGTCCACAACAACCAAGATATACTTTATGCCACAAGAGCTCACAAAAGGCCCCATAAAATAAATACCTTAGACATCGAACACCTCCACTTCTATCACAACATTTATAGGCATATTTTGCCTCCTAACTATACTCCCTTGTCTCTTACACTTATCATAAGACCTCACCAACAGATTTGCATCATGAAAGAGAGTAGGCCAGTAGTAACCGCATTTAAGAACTTTAGCAGTAATTCGGTTACCACTATGATGACCCCCAACTAGACAGTCATGGCATGCCTTTAGAATCGTCATCACTTCACTCTTGGGAACTGTCACACCCCACCCTTGGTAAGGCGTGATTGGCACTCGTCACCTTACGAAAACCGAGCGAACAAACTTATAACTTGTATTCTCCATGTCTCTAATGAGAAAATAAGGCTAAGGATAGATATGAATGCAATATCATGTATAAATATATGTCCAATGGACCCACGACGCCAATATAACGACCGGCAGAACATAACGAAGCTATATATAGGAACTGTCTACAAACCCTCTATGAACATGACTGAAGTATACAAGTCGGGACAGGGCCCCCGACATGCCCAGAACAAAAATCATACAAACATATATACATCCAGACTCGGCAGCGCTCCAGGTAGAAGTGGAGCTCACCAATCAGAACTAGTACTTGAAGGCAGCCTACGATGGAAGATCCTTATCTTGTCTATCTACACCTGTGGCCCAGAATGCTGTGTCCACAAGAAGGGACGTCAATACAAACGGTGTACTGAGTACGTAAGGCATGAATAACAACAAAATAGAAAATATTGGACATAACATGAAATAAAAATATCATGTATATCTGATTGCCTCATAAGGTGGATACCATGCATGCTTAGTTTTCTTTTTTTTTAAAAAAAACATTCCTCATATATATATATAAATAATAGTGTTGCGGAACGTGCATCCCGTTCCATAAATAAATAATAGTGCTGTGGAACGTGCAGCCCGATCCATAAATATTTTATATTGCTGCGGAACGTGCAGCCCGATCCATATATCATATCATCATCCTGCCTATATATTGCCGCGGAACGAACGGCCCGATCCATTTATCCCATATATCCCGCGTTCGGGCATCCCGCGTCCGGGACGATATCTAGCTGATCAGGTGGCTATGCGTATAAAAATCCTCAACTTTCCCCTTACCCCATATGTACATATAAATATGTATATATATATATATATATATATATATATATATATATATATATATATATAACATAAGTAGCATGCATGATAGCCCAAGTAAAGGTTATCACTTTATCGAAGTGACATGAGGTCGGTAGCCTCCGACTTATATTATGGAACAATTATCATCGCTCTACCTCACCTTGAAGGAACAATGATTATAAGGTGAGATCAACAACAATGAGTGGAATCAAGAAAATCATGAAATAAACTCAGTAATGTCATCTTAGCATTAAAATCATAAGCTTTGGAATCTCTAGAATTAAAATCATCATCATCATGTTTATCATAGAAAACATATCATCTTTTGTATCATAAAAAGCTTTTAAGAATCATGAACTTCTAACTTTGGGAAATAAGAAGGTTATGGAAACATATACAGAATCATAGCATAGGAATCATGCTTTTTGAAAGAAAGGGACTAGCCATACGTACCTTTCCGGTAGCCTTACTCTAATTACTGCACGCTTGTCTTTCCAAGCTCGTCGATCTATATTTAAGAGGATTCAACTATCGGTAGACTCATTGTTATATACCTGTGCTAAGTTTTCAAGTCAAACTATTTTATATCCTGACGAAAATCGGGCAGCATTTCTGCTGTTTATGTGCCTAGCCCGAAATCTCAATTCAGCAACCAACAACAACACCAATAATACTAACATCAATAACATCATTTCCAACACCAATATGCACCATAAAACAGCCCACACGCTGTTTTCCAACTTCCATAACTAACCAACTTGCTATACAACTATTTAACGACTTTGTTTCCGAGAATAAGCCGGCATTAACGTAAATAGAAAGAGATTCATAGCTATCCTCTTTGAATCCATGTCAAAATCCATCGCAAACAAGACTATAATCACAACCACGCGCTATCCGGACCTAAACTAATATTTCGTCACTTGAAAATTGCTCACGTTTTTTGATATTCTCACACCCTCAACTGTTTTTTCTGGAATTTCTAGGCAAATCTGATGAAAAAAGTGGTCACTGTAGCATTTTACTGTAGCATTACTATAGCAAGTCGGTTACTATAGCAGTACTTAGCACGCGTTTCTGCTCTGTCAGCCGAACTTATGACGTCCATAATTCTCTACTCCGATGTCCTATCGATGAGAGGTTTGTTGCATTGGAAACTGGACTCCACGGACTTCATTTTAGGCTTTTGAAATACCTTAAAACACTTCATATCCTAAGAGATATTCTTCCCGTAAGTTTGGCCAAAATCTTCTCACGAAACTTTACCCATCCTTTCTCCAAAGTCGTACTACTCCATTTCTTCCAGTCATTTCCTTATAAAACCTTCCGGTATACCTTATATACATCTTTCAATAATTAAATATACTTAATTATGCTTGCTCCTTATATTCCAAAGTGGTTTTACTTAACCCTAGCTCAATGTACTTATGTTTCAAATTTGATAAGTGCTCTTCGAAGATACAGGGTGTAACATCCTTCCCCCCTTCAAAAAATTCTTCCTCGAATGTTGTAGTTTACAACTCACAACATCTCCGTTGATTCGTTTCCTTCCTCTTAGAATCCGATCGCCGTATATTTATACTATACATTGGTCAGTTTCTTCCCGCGCTCTTAACTCTTTCATTGGACTCATCTATGCACTCCATCACCTCTTTGTTCTTATGTACATCATCAGATATCAACTCGTATCCGCGCTCGCTCTGTTTCCTTTATCGTAGTCTTGATTTATCATGCCATAATCGCTCATCGTCTTGCAAGTACTCTGATGATAATCATGCCATTTTTTCGTCCTTGTCTCCCTACTAAGGGGTAGCTCCCGGCTACGGTGCCCTTTGTGTTCGTCACCCTTTTCATCGTTCTCTGTGAAATTATTTTGAAGACCTTTCTCCTTTTCTTTATTACTCTTTGGAATATGCCGGGCCTAGAAATCATTTATCACGTCCGCATAAAGTATTTCTTAATCCATCGTAATTCTTTTTTCATACCTGCATGTGGTTTGCTTATCTTTAATTCATTTCTGCTCCCTCTTAATACATTCTTGATATGCCATTACATCCCGAGTCTTGGACTCTTTAAGCTAACTTCCTTCTTTCTTTGTACTTTTGACAATGCTACAACTTATTTCTGAATTAGATCTGCTCTTCCCCCTCTTTTTAAGGGTGTTCTTACACACTAATAACTCCTAAGTACTAGTAGTCATTGGCCAGCCCTACGATCCTCCAACTCGGTCTAGAGTGCTGTAGAGTGAAGTATCCTCCTCATCGTACTTGCACCATTCTGTTAGCCATCTCATCATGGCGATGGTTTGTATGGTTCTATGTCATATACTGTCGCAATTGATATAACTAGCGGCTTGAAATTTCACGAGGGTTCATTATCACCAGCTCGTTCCCACCAACGCAATATCCTTGAATCCTTTTCTTGCGATCTTATCTCCGTCTACTTTCATGACTTCTCTTTCCATTTCCTTAGCTCATCTTGCTTCATAACTCCCTATTACTTTTCAATTGCCCCATTGTCGGGTGTCATAATTCCTCCAATACCTTAGTCAGTCCTTGTGCTCGTACTTAAGCTTACTTGTTTCCCCCTTAAAAGTTTTACCTTATAGTGTTGATTTTATTGCAATTCTCGATCGAAATTTATGGGGATACTCGAAGTAGTGATGTGCCCAACGATCTGTCCAGCCGGAATAGTAATTTTGATTCCTATTACTGATGCCCGATGTCCATATGTGGCGTTATCTTTATTTTATCATCCCATATCAACGTGTCCTATACTTTCCCTTTAATCAATCTGTAGCAATCATAGACGTATAATCTTTGTTATCTCTTAAATCCTTGGTCCTCGTCCTTAAATTTTAGGAAAATTTTGACAAAGTTTCCCCTATACTTTTTACTATCCAAACCCTGCACGCAGCCCAGAAAATACATGCAATGCCTCACAGGGTAAAATATATACATGCGTAACACTCCTTAGCCTCACAGGGCTCTCAATATCGAACAAAAATGCAAAGATGACGAAACTTACCTCATGCGTCCCAACTCGGAATATACTTGAACTTTTATCAATCGTCCTTGTACATTTCCCTGGTCACTTTCCCTTCCATTCATTGGCTATAGATTTCACTAATACTTGCAACATTCTTACCATATCTGACTTATAATCCTTTTCACCATTTCTTACCTCTGTACTGTTTCCTTCAACTTCTGTCATCTGCAATCTTACAACTGAACTTATCATTAAATTATACACGTAACTAATTCCCCCTGCTTCACTGTACAATCAACTTGTCTTGACCATGACCAATTTATTCTCATAGAAGATACACATCTTCATGACGTAATTTCAACAAAGTGACGTACCTCTGTAATCCTAATATCATCATCCTCTTCGTTTATCAACACCATCTTCCGCTGAAATCAAGGGTTAGTACAAGAAATTTCATTTCCTATGACTTGGCTCTCCCGCACGATCTAAGATGAGAAAATAAGGTCAATCATTCCTAAATGCCTTACAGACTCCTGTTTATAAATATGGCCGTCTTCACACCCATAAACAGTACTCTGCTAGACACGGCTTGCAGACAACCCTAGGACAAAACTGCTCTAATACCAATTTGTCACACCCCACCCTTGTTAAGGCGTGATTTGCACCCGACACCTTACAGAAACTGAGAAAACCAACTTATAACTTGTATTCTCTATGTCTCTAATGCAAAAATAAGGCTAAGGCTAGATATGAACGTAATATCATGTATAAATATATGTCCAATGGACCCACGATGCCAATATAACGACCGACAGAACATAACGAAGCTATAGACAGGAATTGTCTGCAAAGCCTCTATGAACATGACTGAAGTCTACAAGTCGGGACAGGGCCCCGACATGCCCAGAAAAAAAAATCATACAAACATATATATATATATATCCAAACTCGGCAGCGCTCCAGGAAGAAGTGGAGCTCACCAGTCAGAACTGGTACCTGAAGGCCGCCTACGATGGAAGATCATCGTCTTGTCTATCTACACTTGCGGGCATGAACGCAGCATTTGTCACACCCTAAAAATGGTAGGGCATGACGGGCACCCGACTCTCATCAGAGTCGAGCGAACCCTTAGACATTCGCTCTATCAAAACCTGTCATTTCAAAAACTTTTAAGAACATAAAACTTTTCCAAGTAGAAATCATTATCTCTATAATAATTATGAAAACTTTCAATCAAATAAGTAATTTTAACCAATTGAAATCATCTAAAATGCATATTCTTTTAAAATCCACAAATGACTCAACTGACATCACTTTGTCGACATCTCGTCAAACATACCACAAGACACTGTCTGTGGAAGTCTCTAAGAAGAAAACTGAACATTATGAGTCAGGACAGGGTCCTGACACACCCATAATCATGCATATCTATAAATGACTCAGCACAACTCCAGAATGACGTGGAACTTGCGAATCCCAGCTGACGTCCAAGCATCCTAGCTATGCACTTAACCTGCCAAACAATCTGGGGCTGCGGGCATGAACGTAGAGTCCCCAGGAAAAAGGACGTCAGTACGGACAATGTACTGAGTATGTAAGGTGGTAACAAATCATAATTATAATTTGACTTAGGAGAGAAGAAATCACAATCTAACTCAATACCTGCAGCCTTCGCTGGAAGAAACATAAATGTACACACGAAGTCCCAAAACAATCGTTATGTAAATAATGCAATCCAACACACATGCCGCTTCTGACATGTTAACAAAATGGTCCCTTCAAACAGCCGCTTCCGGCTAGCATCACAATAGTCCCTTCGGACGGCCGCTTCCCGCATAATAATGATGGCCCCTTCGAGCAGCCACTTCCGGCTTAATAATGATGACCCCTTCAGGTAGCCGCTTCCGGCTTAATAATGATGGCCCCTTCGGGCAGCCGCTTCCGTCTTAATATCACCATCATATCAACACAAACTTAATCCAAAAGTATCAATTTCAATTCATATAACAAGTCACTAATCAATTCATCACAATTCAATTATTAGCCTTAGTCTTTCATAAGAAGTTATCAAATTTGTATCTCACTAGACTTAAGAGGACATACTTCCAGGTTTGAGGGTAGAATTGTTATGAAATTCTCACTACTTATATTCTACTCAATTTCATCTTATTGCCCTACCCAAAGAATAAATGATCATATCAATACAAAGGGATGAAATACTATGGAATGTAAACATAAATCATAAATGCAATGAAGTAGTAAAATCCCGCACCCCCTTTGGAGTGGTTTTAAAAATCAAACTTTATGTTTCCTTTAGTATAAAACTCATTTCCTCGAAATCATTAGTAAAACAATATACACAACTAAACTTGGCACCTTATGGGTGTTCCCTTCGGAACAGAATAGGAGTACAATATCAATAAGCCATCACAAGAAACATTTAGACCTTACTCGTCTAAGAATGGAATCATATGGAATACATATAGAATGAATAACAACAAGAATCATGCCAAAGGAAGAAAGGTTTTCCTTACATACCTTAATATCGAATCCTCGATAGCTACTACAAAACCAACCCGTTCAGCACATGTTAATCTACAAGAGACGACAATCACGCTAATATCAACCAAAAGAAGATATAACAACTAATCGATGAGCGGCAAGCGCGTTGTACAAATGAATATACGATATTTCTCCATGCCCTTCTTCCTTCCAAACTTCATAACAACAACAACCATATATATACAAAACCATGACAACAACGTCAGAACTTCTACATAGCAAGAACAGCTCAACAACAGCTTATAGCAACATCAAATAATCAAACTCACGACTTTTGGACACTGTCCCGCGAGTCCTATACGATAGACACCTTAACAACGACCTTTATGATAACCTCTACAATGATAAGAAGTGATTACTCACCTTAAACAATAATGGAACCAGCCCACATTGTCTCGAGTTTGCTGGAACAAGACTACTTGTAATCCCTTTGATGTTCTTGAGATTAATTAGCTGCACAATCACCGAAAAGAATACATGTTGCTGCCAACTTTTTGGGTCTTCAAAGAATTCACAAAATGATCAATGTTGTTGGTAACGTTTCTTCTTCTTCTTCTCCTATATAATTTTCCCCCAAATTGAAGTTGTTTACAAGAATGAAATGAGAGAGACTACCTAATTTTTTTCCAACATGTAATAATGGAGCATTAAGTACTTGTTTCCTCTTTAATTTTGAGGCGGTGGAATTATATTCTGGAAAGAATATGACTAGCAACAAACACATATATTTTATACTTATCCAAATGTATAATGCTTTACTACTATAAAAGAATATATTTTCCTAACTAACTAATTTTCAAAAATTCAATTATGGAATTAACAAACCATAGGAACTTATGAAAATTAGGACATATGTTAAATATTCCATAAAGATTAAGACGCTGATAAAAATACGGGTCATAGTTCATTTATACGGTCCATAAAACATGCATCCAAATCCTACTTTTGACAAAACTTATTCTCTTATGTTCGTTTAACCTCTAAACCTTCCACACACTTAATTATCACTTGTTAAGCATCGGATAAATACTTATAATGCCAAAAATAATTTTTGTCCTTGAACTTATGTCAATCAATTTACGACATATCCAATGTACACAAGTACCGGATGTAACAGCGTCCACAAGAAGGGACGTCAGTACGAACGGTGTACTGAGTACGTAAGACATGAATAACAACAGAATAGGAAATATAGAACATAACATGAAATAAAAATAGCATGTATATCTGATTTCCTCATAAGGCGGATACCATGCATGCTTAGCTTTCTTTTAAAAAAAACATTCCTCATATATATATATACAAATAATAGTGTTGCGGAACGTGCAGCCCGATCTATAAATAAATAATAGTACTGCAGATCGTGCAGCCCGATCCATAAATATTTTATATTTCTGCGGAAAGTGCAGCCCGATCCATATATCATATCATCATCTTGCATATATATTGCCGCGGAACGAACGGCCTGATCCATTAATCCCATATATCCTGCGTCCGGACATCCCGCGTCAGGGACGATATCAAGCTGATTAGGTGGCTATGCGTATGTAATGCCTCACTTTTCCCCTTACCCCATATGTACATATATATATATATATAGATATATATATTACATAAGTTGCATGCATGAAAGCCCAAGTAAAAGTTATCACTTTATCGGAGTGACGTATGGTCGGTAGCCTCCGACTTATATTATGGAACAATTATCATCGCTCTACCTCACCTTGAAGGAACAATGATGATAAGGTGAGATCAACAACAATGAGTGGAATCAAGAAAATCATGAAATAAGCTCAGTAATGTCATCTTAGCATTAAAATCATAATCTTTGGAATCTCTAGAATTAAAATCATCATCATCATGTTCATCATAAAAAACAAATCATCTTTTGTATCATAAAATCTTTTAAGAATCATGAACTTCTACCTGTTGGAAATAAGAAGGTTATGGAAACATATATGGAATCATAGTGTAGGAATCATGCCTTTTGAAAGAAAAGGACTAGCCTTACGTAACTTTCCGGTTGCCTTACTCTAATTACTGCACGCTTGTCTTTCCAAGCTCATCGATCTATATTTAACAGGATTCAACTATCGTTAAACTTATTGTTGTATACTTGTGCTAAGTTTTCAAGTCAAACTATTTTATATCCTGCTGGAAATCGGGCAGCATTTCCCCTGTTTATGTGCCTAGCCCGAAATCTCAATTCAGCAACCAACAACAACAACAACAATACCAACATCAATAACATCATTTCCAACACCAATATGTACCATAAAACAGCCCACACGCTGTTTTTCAACTTCCATAACTAACCAACTTACTATACAACTATTTAACGACTTTGTTTCTGAGAATAAATCGGTATTAACGTAAATAGAAAGAGATTCATACCTTACTCTTGTTGAAGTAGCAATGTCCCTGATATCCGCTTTGAATCCACATCAAAATCCACCGCAAAACAAGACTTCAATCACAACCACGCGCTATCCTGACCTAAACTAATATTCCGTCACTTGAAAATTGCTCACGTTTTTTGATATTCTCACACCATCAACTGTTTTTTCTAGAATTTTCTAGGAAAATATCATGAAAAAAAAGGGGTTATTACCCTTTATATAGGGGTCAAATTCGGGTCAGGTCACTGTAGCATGTCGGTACGGTACCAGTACTGTAGCACGCGTTTCTGCTCTGTCAGTCGAACTTGTAACGTCCATAATTCTCTACTCCGATATCCTATCGACGAGCGGTTTGTTGCGTTGGAAACTAGACTCGACGAACTTCATTTAGGATTTTGAAACACCTTAAAACACTTCATATGCTAAGAGATATTATTCCCTCGAGTTGGATCAAAATCTTCTCACGAAACTTTACCCGTCCTTTCTCCAAGGTCGTACTACTCCATTTCTTCCGCTCATTTCCTAATAAAACCTTCCGGTATACCTTATATACATCCTTCAATCCTTAAATATACTTAATAATGCTTGCTCCTTATATTCCAAAGTGGTTTTACTTAACCCTAGCTCAACGTACATATGTTTCAAATTTGATAAGTGCTCTTCGAAGATACGGGGTGTAACAGGAACAAAACGCCGAATGATGTTATCAGTGCATGTTCTAAACAAGTAGGGCTCGTTCCAGTAGTATTGACGAGAATCCTGTAAGAACTTGTTCTGTTGGTAGGACTTGATCTCCTCTGGAATTATGCGTGTTACCAATGTCTGCATACCATGGTACCACCTCCATTGACACTGCCAATACCCACTCATCTGGAAATGCGCCCTCAATATCTAGCTCATCTGAAGGTCTCCTAGCTTTTTCAAGCCGAGAGAGATAGTCAGCAAACTGATTCTCACTTTCCTTGTAGTCTTTCACCTCGAAACTAAATTCTTCCAGCAACAGCAACCATCGAATCAATCGCGGCTTAGCCTCCTTCTTTGCCATTAGGTACCTAAATGCAGCATGATCTGTGTACACCATAACTTTAGACCCCAACAAATAGGCTTGGAATTTTTCAAAAGAAAAGACTATAGCAAGCAGCTCTTGCTCAGTCACTGTGTAATTCATCTAAGCTGCATTCAATGTTTTGTTGGCATAATAGATAGGGTGGTTGATTTTATTATGTCTCTGGCCAAGCATAGCACCGATAGTAAACCCTCTCGCATCATGAATCAACTCGAATGGAAGAGACCAGTCAGGAGAAATAATAATAGGAGTTGTGGTCAAACACTCCTTTAGTTCATAGAATGACTTTCGACACTTCTCGTCATATTCGACCTTAGCCTCTTTTTCAAGAAGCTTACACAGTGGGTTAGCAATATTTGAGAAATTCTTGATGAAACGCCTATAGAAACCAGTATGTCCCAAGAAGCTCCGGACACCCTTAACTAAGATAGGTGGAGGAAGCTTTGAAATCACATTGATCTTCGCTTGATCGACCTCAATCCCCTTTTCAGAGATTTTATGCCTGAGGACGATCCCTTCCTTCACCATGAAGTAGCACTTCTCCAAATTCAGCACCAGATTAGTCTCCTCACAGCGTTTAAGAACTCACCCTAGATGGTCAAGACAGTCATCAAAAGAATCACCAAGAACTGAGAAGTCATCCATAAAGCCCTCAAGAAAGTCTTCCACCATATCAAAAAATATCGACATCATACACTGCTGATGTTACATCTCAGAAAATTTGAAATGTTGCGTTGTGAATAGACTAATGCGGGCTTAAGATAAAAATGAAGTCCTTGTGAAGTTAAGGAGAGTATTCTATAGCGTTAAAGTGTATACTACAAGATTTTGAAGTCACATGAACCGGTAGAACTAAGTTCGTTGAAGGAAGTGAAATATAAGTTGTGTTTGGGGAGGTTTTCGCAATAATTGAGTTGATATTTATGCAGTATTGTTTTGGAGAAAGAGCTATAGGGCTCTTTATATGGTTAATGAAGTGCTGTATAAGTGCCAACAAGGTTCCACAAGGATTGGAGGTTGAACGAATTGACGAGAGCATGTTCGGAAAAATTGGGTTGTACGACCACTTATACAGTCCGTATAACTTATATGGTCCATATAAAGGGTCCGTATAACCATTCCAGAGAAGGGTTAATCCCTGGTGGTATTATATGGCCACTTATACGAACCCTATAAGTTATACGGACCGTATAAGTGTCCGTATAATCGGGTCGGGTCACTTTTTTCAAATTTTTCCCTTTTTATATATAGATGAACCATGTTCATTTAATTCATTTCCCACATTTGTTCCCAAGCCTTGAAGGCTCTAGAACATTCCCCCTATCATACTAACACACCCCAAGAGAAATCAAAGATTAAATACCAAAAATCAATTGAACCAAGTGTGGAAAGGCTCTCTAGGGTTTGTAGAATTCAAGATTTTCTTTGGTGTTGAAGTTGGAGTTTCATTCAAGTGAGATTCATTAATCCAAAGTTCATCCTTGTACAATAAAAAGTTAATTTTACATCCATTTCATGTTATTAAGAGTATTTGGTTGTTGAATAACTTGTATACGGGAAGAAAGTAGAAGATGAAGCTCGAATATGGATTTAATGATAATTTTGAGTAGTAAATGTTACACCTCGGATTTTTTTTTTGTTCATGCACAGTGATTAGACTAACGAAGGGTACGACATATACGATGTTTTGATAAGTAAGAAATAGCATTTGATGATCCTAATTGAGATTTCAAAGACATTCGAAGTGAGAGAAGAAAGGTTGCAAATAAAGGCAAGGTATACGTTATGTATTGGGAAGGATGTACGAGTGATGAGTTAGTGATGACTTAATGAAGTCTTGGACAATAGTTATAACATCCCTTGGATTGCTAATGAGGTGTTAAACAAGTGTCAAGAAGGTACCATAAGGATTGGAGATCAAACAAGTCGATGACAACGAATTCCGGAAAGTTGGGCAACGTACGGTCCAACATACGGACCGTATAAAACATACTAGCCATATGTTATGCCGTATGTTCTGACCAAAATGGGGACCTTCACTGGACCAAACATATGGTCAGACATACGGTCCATATAAAAGATACGGATCGTATGTTGGTCCGTATGTTCATGTCGGGACAGATTTTAAAATTTGATATAAGGACCCAATCTCATTTAATTCATTTCATTATTTATCTCCACACTTCAAGAACTCTCTAGAAATCTCTCCACACTTCTTCCACAAGAACTCAACAAATATTTGTGATCAACTTCATCAAACCAAGGAAATCAAGTGTAAGAAACTCATTAGAGTTCATCCAAGTCAAGAAATTCTATTGGAAGTGAACTAGGGTTTTGGCTCAAGTGAAGTCTTTCAACTCAAGTCTCACTTCCACACTATCTGAGGTAAGTTTTACGATCATTCCATGTTGTTTAAGATATTGAGAGGTTGAAAGACTTAGATTATGAAAGGAGATAGAAAATGGGTTACAAAGATAAAAATAATGAGATTTTGAGTAGTAGCTTGGGATGAGTCATGATTCTTGATGTATTGTGATTATGATTATGTTATAAATGACATTAAGAACATGAGATAAGCATTATATGTGAGAAAACGTACTAGTGTACCATGACCATGATTATGGATGAATTGAAGTGAAATTGTGAAATGTGGGTAATGTAGATGAATGAAGATTGTTGGTTATAATGTTGTGAACGTTATTATAGAAGTTTGGGGAGTTGATATATGATATGAGGAAAGTTGTATAAATAAAGGAAATGCTGCCAAATTTTCTCTAGCTTTAGTAAGCACGTCCATATAATCGATTAACTAATGTTAATACGAACTCTCTTGAAGGTAGAAAAGTGAGCTCTGAAGGAGAACTATCACGCAATAGAATAGCTAAATGAAAAGGTATGTAAGGCTAGTCCCTTCTTTCTAAGGCATGACTCCCATGGCATGATTTTCCCTTACTCTCCATGACCCTCTTACATTACAAAAATTATGAGTCTATGTTCATGAAGAGGCATATGAGATAAATATAAGAGCTACGTTGTGAGAATGGTAATGATGATTATGATAATGATGATGCTTATTGTATACACTCACCTTATATGCTAATACCTTCAAGGTGAGGCAAAATGCTTATGAATGTTCCATAATGGAATCGGGGGTTCATGACCTTATGTCACCCTGATAAAGTATAGTTGTCTTTGAGTTCCAATGCATGCATTATGATAAGGGTTTGGAAAGATTATGATAAGCCTATGAGATGTACATGATGATGATATTACACTGCGCCTATATGGCCGGGCAGACACCGCTAAAGCGGGCAGCGTATACACCATGTCTAGATGGCATGGGTAGACACTACTAGTGGGCGGCATGAGATGGTTACCCCGGACGCGGGAGGCCTGGACGCGGGATAATGATGATCACACCGTACCTATATGGTCAGGCATCTTATATAGATATGCATACATGATATGATGATGTTTATGAAGTGAGTTAGCATGTTTTATTTCTATCAAAATTGACAGTCAGTTACAGGTTGTTCTTCATTTGATATGTCCCTATTTCATTGATGTATTATTATTGTTTATGCCTGACATACTCAGTACAATGCTCGTAATGACGTCCTTTTTCTTTGGACGTTGTGTTCATGCCCACAGGTAGACAGGGAGGTGATCCAGATTCATAGGAGCTATCAGCAGACTTGAGAGCACTCCATTATTCCGGAGGTGCCATTGCTTATGATTTTGTGTATATATATTTTGGGCGCGACGGGGTCCTGTCCCGTCCATATGTCTAGTGCTCTAGTAGAGGCTCGTAGATACGTATGTGTGGGTAGTATGGTCTCACGATTTCCTCATTGTATATATATTATTTTTATAGCTGAAGGGCTTATGTATATAAAGGTAAAAATGTTTCAAAATGGAAATGGTTTTCCTATGATTTTTAGTATGAGAATAATGAATGAACGCAGGATGAGTACGATGGGTAATAGTATGAGTGGTGCTCGGTGGTTATCCCCGGGTACCCATCATGGCCCCTAGTCGGGTCGTGACAAAAGTGGTATCAGAGCAGTTCAATTTTAGGAAGTGTTTATGAGTCGTTTCTAGTAGAGTCTTGTTTATGTTGTGTTACACGCCACACTAATAAACAGGAGGCTACAGGACATTTAGGAACAATGACCATTCTTCTTCTTATGAGATCGTGCGATAGAGCCGTGTTATAGGATTTTCTCCACCCTAATAGTATGTTGTGATTTCAGAGATGCCGCCAAAGAGAAAAGCCACAGCTGCCCAGAAGGGCAAGACTATGATAGAAAGACGGGTAGAAAGGGAGCCGCCAAGGAATGTAGAAGAGGGCGAATCACATAATGAGACTCCATCTAATGCCTCTTATACTCCGCCTATTATAGAAGAACAAGAGGGGGCTTCATCTCCAGCTCTGATGCCTCTAGTTCCTCCCCCGCCTACTTCGGGTCAACAAATGACCGAGGCTATTCATCTATTGACGCAGTTAGTCGCCTCCCAGGCATAGCGGCCCGGTACAGCTTCAAGTGACAGGGCAGTTAGTACTAGAGCCTGTGATTTCATGAGTTTGAATCCTCCGGACGTTTTCGGGTCAAAGCCGGATGAAGACCCGCAAGGTTTTATCGATGAAATGCTAAAAACATTGAAGATTATTCATGCCTCCAAAACTGAATCTGTGGAGTTGGCATCTTATAGACTCCGAGATGTGGCGGTCTTATGGTATAATAATTGGATATCATCAAGAAGAGAGAATTCACCTCCTCCAGTTTGGCAAGAATTTGTAGATGCCTTCATCCGCCACTATTTGCCACCCGAGGCCCGCCGAGCTAGAGCGGACGGGTTCTTAAATCTAAAGCAAGGAAATATGAGTACCCGAGAGTATAGCCTTCAGTTTAATTCACTGGCTAGATATGCTCCGACTATGGTGGCCGACATGGGGGATAGAGTGTACAGATTTGTGAATGGCCTAGGGCCACATCTATTTAAAGATTGTTTGACGGCTTCATTGCAAGATGGGATGGATATTTCCCGCATTCAGGCCCATGCCCAGAACTTAGAAGGGCAACAACATCCACAAAGGGGTGAGCGTGATATTGATAGAGGGCAAAGCAGCAGGGCCAGATCTATGGGTGCAGGTAGCGATTTTAGAGGGGGATCGAGGCAGACATATCCTAGACAATCAGGCCAGTCGGCGACTAGTGCACCTCCACGATTTGCAGGTAGGAGATTTGACCGCTCCATTCCTTCATGACAGGGTCAGAGTTCGAGAGCTTCAGGTTCCCAGTTTGGGGGTGATTATAGTCAAAGGAGACCACCAGTACCGCGATGTAGCCTGTGCGGTAGATTACATTCCGGACAGTGTCGCCGAGGTTCAGATGCTTGCTATGCCTGTGGCCAGGTTGGGCACATGATGCAAGACTGCCCGTCGATGAGTGGTAGAGTTGGGGTTCAGCCCACAGGATCAGCGGTTGTTCTTCTTCTGTGCGCCCGACAGGGCAGACTCCCCAGATTCCAGCAGGTCGAGGTAGAGGCAGAGGGGGAGCATCTACTTCAGGTGCCACTCATCCCCGTATCTATGCTTTAGTCGGACAATAGGATCTTGAGTCCTCCCCGGATGTGGTTACAGGTATATTGTCCGTATTTTCCCATGACGTATATGCATTGATAGATCCGGGTTCTACATTATCTTATATTACTCCGTATGTTGCTGGTCGTATTGGGGTGAAACCCGAGCCAATTAAACCTTTCGAAGTGTCTACTACAGTTGGTGATCCCGTGATAGCTAGACAAGTATACAAAAATTGTGTAATTGTGATATGTGACCGCAAGACTATAGTTGATTTAGTTGAGCTGGAAATGCTATATTTCGATGTGATTATGGGTATGTATTGGTTTGCCTCATGTTATACTAATGTTGATTGTCGAATTAAAGTAGTTAGATTTTAATTTCTGGGAGAGCCCGTGCTTGAATGGAAAGGTAATACAGCATCCCCAAGAGGTAGGTTTATTTCCTACCTTAAGGCAAGAAAGATGATAGCAAAAGGCTATATTTATCACTTAGTTCGAGTTCATGACACCGAAGCAAAGCCACAAACTTTCCAATCCGTTCCAGTAGTGAATGAATTTCTGGATGTATTTTCAGATGAACTTCCAGGTCTTCCACCGGAAAGAGAGATTGACTTCGCTATTGATGTGTTGCCGGATACTAAGCCTATTTCTATTCCTCCTTACCGAATGGCTCCTGCAGAATTGAAAGAGCTAAAGGCGCAATTGAAGGATTTACTGGATAAAGGATTCATTAGACCTAGTTCATCACCTTGGAGAGCACCAGTTGTATTTGTGCGAAAGAAAGATAGTTCTTTACGGATGTGTATTGATTACGGGTAGTTGAATAAGGTGATGATAAAGAATAAATATCCTCTTCCGAGAATTGACGATGCGTTTGATCAATTACAGGGTGCCAAATGGTTTTCCAAAATAGACCTAAGGTCAGGTTATCATCAAGTGAGAGTTAAAGAACAAGATATTCCCAAAACAGCTTTCAGAATGAGATATGGCCATTATGAATTCCGGGTGATGTCATTTGGGTTAACTAATGCCCCGGCAGTGTTCATGAATTTGATGAATAACGTATTCAGGCCTCTCTTAGATCTGTTCGTGATAGTGTTTATCGATGATGTTCTAGTATATTCTCGGACAGAATCAGAACATGCAGACCATTTACGTATTTTTCTTAGAATTCTTCAAACTCGAGAATTGTATGCAAAATTTTCAAAGTGCGAGTTTTGGCTGAGTTCTGTGTCATTTTTGGGTCATGTTATTTCAGATTATGGTATCCGAGTTGATACTCAGAAAATTGAAGCTGTGAAGACTTGTCCAAGGCCTACAATGCCCACGGAAGTCCGTAGTTTTCTGGGATTGGCAGGTTACTATAGGAGATTCGTGGAAGGGTTTTCATCTATTTGAGCCCCATTGACGAAGCTAACCCAGAAGTCAGCAAAATTTCAATGGAATGATGCTTGTGAACGCAGTTTCCAAGAGTTGAAGGACAAATTAACTTTAGCCCCAGTCTTGACACTTCCAGAAGGGCCAGATGGCTATGTTGTATATTGTGATACTTCTGGTGTCGGGTTAGGATGTGTATTAATGCATCACAGTAAAGTCATTGCTTATGCTTCGAGACAGTTGCGGAAACATGAAAAGAATTACCCGACTCCTGATCTTGAATTGGCTACGGTTATTCATGCACTAAAGATGTGGAGGCATTACTTGTATGGTGTGCATGTTGACATTTATATGGACCACAAGAGTCTCCAATATATTTTCAAGCAGAAGGAGTTAAATCTGCGGCTAAGGCAGTGGATAGAATTATTGAAAGATTATGATGTGAGTATTTTATACCACCTCGGGAAGGAAAATATAGTAGCTGATGTGCTTAGCCACAGATCAATGGGCAGCCTATGTGAAGTTCCCTCGGAGAAGAAAGAATTAATTCGTGAGCTCCACCAGCTAGCTAATCTTGGAGTTCATCTAATTGAATCAAACAGTGCATGAATTGATATTAATAATGCCACTGTTTCATCCTTGGACATAGAGGTGAAAGAGCGTCAATATGAAGATGCTCAGCTGAGAAACTATAGAGATACATTTCAGGAAAAAGAGAAGTCTCCATTTGAAACTTCTATAGATGGGCTTCTTAGAAACCGAGGCAGGCTATGTGTTCCGAATGTTGCAGAATTACGTCGTCGAATTCTAGAAGAAGCTTATTATTCTCGGTATTCTATTCATCCAGGTGCAACAAAGATGTATCATGATCTCTAGTTAATGTATTGGTGGGATAGCATGAAGAAAGATATAGCAGAATTTGTAGCTCAATGTCCAAACGGTGAGCAAGTGAAAATCGAGCATCAAAAGTCAGGAGGGTTATTGCAAGCAATGGAAATCCCTACTTGGAAATGGAAAGTGATCAACATGGATTTTATTGTGGGATTACCCCGTTCCTGAGGTAAGTATGACTCCATATGGGTGATCGTGGACAGACTCACGAAATCAACCCATTTTCTTCCAGTTAGAACTACGTATTCAACAGAAGACTATGAAAGGTTGTATCTGCAGGAGAGAGTGCGACTCCATGGTACTTCGATGTCTATTATCACAGATAGAGGAGCGTAATTTACAGCTAAGTTTTGGAAGTCTTTCCAAGAAGGTTTGGGTACTCAAGTAACGCTTAGCACGGCATTGTATCCATAAACTAATGGGCAAGCCGAACGTACCATTCAGACCTTGGAGGATATGCTAAGAACATGTGTTTTAGATTTCGGTGGTATTTGAGATGACCACTTACCCCTTATTGAGTTTGCATACAACAACAGCTACCATTCCAATATTCAAATGGCTCCGTATGAAGCTTTATATGGAAGGAAGTGTAGCTCCCCAATTGGATGGTTTGAAGTAGGAGAAGTACAGCTAATAGTCCCTGAGTTGATTCAACAAGCAGTAGAAAAGGTCAAGGTGTTCCGAGATCGATTGTTGACAGGCCAAGGTCTCCAGAAATCTTATGCAAACAACCGGCGGCGAGACTTAGAATTTCAAGTTGATGATTGGGTATTCTTAAAGGTGTCGCCAATGAAAGGAGTGATGAGATTTGGTAAGAAAGGAAAGTTAAGTCCTCGATACATTGGACCTTACAAAATTGTGCGCAAGGTAGGTCAAGTAGCTTATGAATTGGACTTACCCTCGGAGCTCGAATCAGTACATCCGGTTTTTTATGTCTCAATGCTCCATAAGTGTATTGGTGATCCTACGAGGATTGTTCCGATAGATGATGTTCAAGTGACAGAAAGGTTGGCTTATGAAGAAGTACCCGTTGCCATATTAGATAGGCAGGTACAGAGACTTAGAAATAAAGAAATAGCCTCAGTTAAGGTCTTATGGAGAAATAACAACCGTGAATAAAAGACGTGGGAAGCGGAAGAAAATATGAAGTCCAAGTACCCGCGCTTATTTCAACTTCCGGAAGAGATCCAAGATGAAACAACAAGATTATGAGGTATGTATGTTTTCTTTTTATGCTTTTGGGTCGTGTGTGGCCAAACTGTATTGCTATTATGTTGTGTCCCTCTGAGGCATTATTGTTATGGGCTATTGTGACAGGATGGTAGTGCCATATTACACGGGAAACTCTGGCGAAATTTTCGTAGAATTCCCGAGTGCTTAACATTCGAGGACGAATGTTCGAAAAGGGGGGAAGGATGTTACACCTCGAAAAAAAAAATCTGTTCATGCACAGTGAATAGACTAACGAAGGGTACGACGTATACAATGTTTCGATAAGTAACAAACAACATTTGATGATCCTAATTGAGATTTCAAAGACATTCGAAGTGAGAGAAGAAAGGTTGCCAAGAAAGGCAAGGTATACGTTATGTATTGGGAAGGATGTACAAGTGACGAGATAGTGATGACTTAATGATGTCTTGGAGAAGTGTTATAACGTCCCTTGGATTGCTAATGTGGTGTTAAACAAGTGTTAAGAAGGTTCCATAAGGATTGGAGATCAAACGAGTCGACGAGAACAAATTCCGGAAAGTTGGGAAACATACGGTCCAACATACGGACCGTATAAAACATACTGGCCAAAAGTTAGTCCATATGTTCTGCCCAGAATGGGGACCTTCACTGGACCAAACATACGGTCAGACATACGGTCCATATCTTTGATATGGACCGTATGTTGGTCCGTATGTTCGTGTCGGGACAAATTTTAAAATTTGATATAAGGACCCAATCTCATTTAATTCATTTCATTCTTTCTCTCCACACTACAAGAACTCTCTAGAAAGCTCTCCACACTTCTTCCACAAGAACTCAATAGATTTTGTGATCAACTTCATCAAACCAAGGAAATCAAGTGTAAGAAACTCATTAGAGTTCATCCAAGTCAAGAAATTTCATTGGAAGTGAACTAGGGTTTTGGCTCAAGTGAACTATTTCCACTCAAGGCTCACTCCCACACTATCTAAGGTATGTTTTATGATCATTCCATGTTGTTTAAGATATTCAGAGGTTGAAAGACTTAGATTATGAAAGGAGTTAGAAAATGGGTTACAAAGATGAGAATAATGAGATTTTGAGTAGTAGCTTGGGATGAGTCATGATTCTTGATGTATTGTGATTATGATTATGTTATAAATGACATTAAGAACATGGGATAAGCATTATATGTGAGAAAACGTACTAGTGTACTACGACCATGCTTATGGATGAATCGAAGTGAAATTGTGAAATGTGGGTAATGTAGATGAATGAAGATTGTTGGTTATAATGTTGTGAATGGTATTATAGAAGTTTGGGAGTTGATATATGATATGAGGAAAGTTGTATAAACAAAGGAAATGCTGCCAAATTTTCTCTAGTTTTAGTAAGCCCGTTCATATAATCGATTAGCTAATGTTAATACGAACTCTCTTAAAGGTAGAAACGTGAGCATTGAAGGAGAACGATCAAGCGATAGAATAGCTAAACGAAAAGGTATGTAAGGCTAGTCCCTTCTTTCTAAGGCATGACTCGCATGGCGTGATTTTCCCTTACTATTCATGACCCTCTTACATTAAAAAAAATATGAGTCTATATTCATGAAGAACTATATGAGATAAAGATAAGAGACACATTATGAAAATGATAATGATGATTATGATAATGATGATGCATATTGTATACCTCACCTTATATGCTAATTCCTTTGAGGTGAGGCAGAATGCTTATGAATGATCCATAATGGAATCGGGGGTTCGCGACCTTATGTCACCCCAATAAAGTATAGTTGTCTTTGAGTTCCTATGCATGCATTATGATAACAGTATGAAAAGATTATGATAAGCCTATGAGATGTACATGATGATGATATTACACCGTGACTATATGGCCAGGCAGACACCACTAAAGCGGGTAGCGTATACACCATGTCTAGATGGCATGGGCAGAAACCACTAGTGGGCGGCATGAGATGGTTACCCCAGACACGGGAGGCCTAGGCGCGTGCTAATGATGATCACACCATACCTATATGATCGGGTAGCTTATACTGATATGCTTACATGAGATGGTGATGTTTATGAAGTGAGTTAGCATGTTTTATTTCTATCAAAATTGACAGCCAGTTACAAGTTATTCTTCATTTAATATCTCCATATTTCATTGATGTATTATTATTGTTTATGCCATACATACTCAGTACAATGCTCGTACTGACGTCCTCTTTCTTAGGACGCTGTGTTCATGCCTACAGGTAGGCAAGGAGGTGATACAGATTCATAGGAGCTATCGGCAGACTTGAGAGCACTCCATTGTTCCGGAGGTGCCATTGCTTATGATTTTGTGTATATATATTATGGGCACGACGGGGTCCTGTCCCGTCCATATGTCTAGTGCTCTAGTAGAGGCTCGTAGATACGTATGTGTAGGTACTATGGTCTCACGATTTCCTCATTGTATATATATTATTTTTATAGCCGAAGGGCTTATGTATATAAAGGCAAATATGTTTCAAAATGGAAATGGTTTTCCTATGATTTTGAGTATGAGAATAATGAATGAACCCAGGATGAGTACGATGGGTAATAGTATGAGCGGTGCTCAGTGGTTGGCCCTGGGTACCCATCATGGCCCCTAGTCGGGTCGTGACAGTAAATTAACTTGAGTCATGATTCCTAGTATGCTCTGAGTATAATATTTTTGAGAAGGCTACTAATGATGTTGAGGAAGTATTGTATGTGAGTGAACATGGTGTTGTGTTGTAGCTATTGTTCTTAAAAAGGGATTTTGAGGATTGAACGATCTTTAACTTGAAAGAAGCCTCTTGATTATGATATTATGGTATTGCTATTGATGTTTGGGGAGTTGTTCATTATATGGCGAAAGTTGAGGAAACAAAGGAAATGCTACCCAAATTCCGTTAGTTCTCAGTTGCTTCCGTTTAAGCTTAATCATGCTTTCAATGACCTAACCTTAGTATGAATTCTCTTGAATGTAGAGTCGCGAGCTTGAGAGGCGAACGTTTAGTCGTTAAGGAGACATAGAGGTATGTTAAGGCTAGTCCCTTTCTTTCAAAGGCATGATTCCTATGTTATGATTCTATCCATATTTTCCGTAACTTCCTTTTGCCCAGAAGTTAGAAGTTCATGCTTATTAACAAAATTTCTTACGATACCAAAGATGAGATGTTTTCTACGATGTACATGATGATGATGATATTAATGCTAGAAGTTCCAAAGCTTATGATTGTGATGCCATTATGAGATTATTGAGCTATTTCATGAATCCCTTAATTTTGTTCATTGTTGTTGATCTCACCTTATGAATTGTTCCTTCGAGGTGAGATATAGCGATGATGATTATCCCATAATATAAATCGGAGATCACCGACCTTACGTCACTCTGATAAAATTGTAGCTTTTAATTGGGCTCTCATGCATGCTTATTTTTATATATGATTACACCGGGCCTAGTTGATGGGGCAGACACCACTACGGTGGGCGTAATGGGCTGCTTATGGATAATAACACCGTGCCTAGCTAACCGGGTAGTCACCACAAGTGGGTGGCATGAGATGGTTACCCCAGACGCGGGCTAATGATGATTACACCGTACCTATATGGTCGGACAGTTTATACATATGTTACGATGTTGTTTTAGAAGGTAAAGGTTAGCATGCATGGTTCTTCCTTAAGAGGCAATCAGTTACAGGTTATCTCTTTATCTCATATTTCTTTATTTCTTTATTATGTTACTCTTCATGCCTTACATACTCATTACATTGTTCATACTGACGTCCTTTCTTTTATGGACGCTGCGTTCATGCCCACAGGTAATAGGGAGACGATCCAATTCCCTAGGAGCTTTATCAGCATCTATACAGGAGCACTCCACTACTCCAGAGTTGCAGTTTATTAGTATATTCTTTTGTGTTCATATTTGGGGCATGGCGGGTTCCTGTCCCATCCTTATGATTTTCAGTACTCCAGTTAGAGGCTCGTAGACATGTGTGGATAGTAGATGTTGCATGACCTTATTAGTGTATATTCTGTATATCATTTTGTAGCCTGCAGGCTTGTTCATATATATGTTTTGAGATGGAATTTAAGAATGCTTCATAATGAGTTTTATTTTGAGAATGGCGTTTATTCAGGTTCAGTTATTTGATAATTAGAAAAGTGGTCCACCGAGATAAATTGGAAGAAGTATGGCAAGTGGTGCTCGATAGACTAGCTCTAGGTACCCGTCATGGCCCCCTGGTTGGGTCGTGACAGCTGAAAGGTAGCCGGTGCATTGCAGAGACCGAAGAGCATCCTGCTGAAACCAAATGTCACATAAGGACAAGTAAATGTCATCTTCTCTTAATCCTCAAGGGCGATATTGATCTGATTGTAGCCTGAATAAATATTAAGGAAGCAATAGTAAGACCGCCCCGCTAGCCGATCAAGCATTTGATCAATAAAAGACATAGGGAAGTGATCCTTGCAAGTAGCAGTGTTAAGCTTGTGATAGTCCATGCAAACTGTCAAACTCGTCACAGTCCTCATTGAAATTAGCTTATTCTGTGCATTGGGTACCACTATGATGCCGCCATTTTTCGGAACACATTGAACTGGGCTCACCTATTTACTGTTGACAATAGGGTAAACCACTCCAGCGTCTAACCACTTGATGATTTCTTTCTTGATGACTTATTGCATGTTCTCATTCAGTCTTCTTTGATGTTCCACACTCAGCTTGCTATCCTTCTCTAATAGGATTTATGCTCACAGATCCCAGAAGCAATCCCCTAAATGTCTGCTATGGTCCAATCAATAGCACGCCTATACTCACGTAATATCTCCACAAGCCTCTCGATCTGCTCTACAGTCAGCAATGCTGAAACAATCACTGGTAACATATTATTTTGACCAAGGAACTCATACTTCAAATGTGATGGGAGCTGCTTAAGCTTAGGCTTCGGTGGCTCAACAATAGAAGGCTTTGCTGGATGAGTTGTTCTATTTTCCAGATCCAGAGTAAGCTTCTTTGGGTGGTAAGAATATGAGCCCAACCCAACAACCGAATTAACCGTCTCCACATAACCCTCTATGTCTTCAGCATCAAAATTGACAAGAATAGCAGCAAGAGCTTCTCCTAAGCTGTTACACCTCGTAGTTTCGTCCGTTGAGATTCGTTAGGTGTTAGTTGTCTTAATCGTGGAAACTGGAGTTACCTTGTCACGACCCGACTAGGGCCATGACGGGTACCCGGGGCTAACCACCGAGCACCACTCACTTTTACTCATTCTGCGTTCATTCATATATCTTATGCTCATTATCATAGGAAAACCGTTTTTCATTTCGAAACATAAGTACCTTTTATGTACATAAGCCCTTTGGCCATCAAAGTAATACATATATACAATGGCAAACCGTGAGACCATACTACCCACACATGCGTATCTACGAGCCTCTACTAAAGTACAAGACATATGGACGGGACAAGACCCCGTCATGCCCAAAACACATATACACAAAAGAATAAATCAATGGCACCTCTGGAACAATGGAGTGCTCTCAAGGCCTGCTAATAGCTCCTACCAGTCTGGATCACCTCCTTGTCTACCTGTGGGCATGAACACAGCGTCCAAAGAAAAAGGACGTCAGTACAAACATTGTACTGAGTATGTAAGGCATGAATGAAATGAACATAATAGAGAAATCATAAGACATAAGGTGAAGAATAGATATAACCTGCTTGACTTTTAAGAGTGTGAGCATTTTAATCATATCACATATATCATCATATCACGTTTATCATATCACATACACCCTCGTCGTTAACTCGCATCCGGGTAATCATCATACACCGCCCACTAGTGGTGTCATGCCCAGCCCTCTAGGCTCGGTGTAATCATAAGCAGCCCGCCTTAGCGGTGACATGACCGGCCAATTAGGCACGGTGGAATCATATGCAGCCCGCCTTAGCGGTGACATGCCCAACCAATTAGGCATGGTGGAATCGTATCATCATATACTCATCATAAACTTATCATCATCATACAGTTGTCATAGAACATGTATTAGAGCTTAAAGACAGTCTATACTACATCCGGGTGACGTAAGGTCGGGAACCCCACATTACCTTATGGAGTGATCATAAGCATCATATCTCACCTTGAAGGAGACTAACATTATAAGGTGAGTGTACACAAGTAACAACATCAATGGAACCATACTTAGGATCATTAACCTCATGGACATCATATATCACTTTAGGATTTGTTAGACTTAAACTCATCATCATCATTATCATGCTCGTGTCCTATCTCTTTTGTTTATCTTATACTTGTATAGCTCTTTATAGTCATAGACTCATCATTTCCGTTACATAGGAAAGTCATGGAAAAAAATAGGAAGATTCATGCCATAGGAGTCATGCCTTAAAAGGAAAGGACTAGCCTTACATACCTTTTCGTTTAGCTATTCTATCGCTTGATCGTTCTCCTTTAATGGTCGCGTTTCTACCTTCAAGAGAATTCGTATTAACGTTAGCTAATCGATCACATGAACATGCTCCACTAAAGCTAGAGAAAATTGGGCAGCATTTCATTTGTTTATACAACTTTCCTCATATCATATATCAACTCCCAAATGTCTATAATAACGTTCACAACATTATAACCAACAACCTTTATTCATCCACATTATCCACATTTCACACTTTCACTTCAATTCATCCATAATCATGGTCATAATATATTATTACATTTACTCATAATATAATGCTTATCCCATGTCCTTAATATCATTTATAACATAATCATAATCACAACATATCAAGAATCATGACTCATCCCAAGCTACTACTAAAAATCTCATTATTCTCATATTTGTAACCCATTTTCTATCTCCTTTCACAATCTAAGTCATTCAACCTCTCAATATCTGAAACAACATGGAATGATCATAAAACTTACCTTAGATAGTGTAGGAATGAGCTTTGAGTGGAAATACTTCTCTTGAGCCAAAACCTTAATTCACTTCCAATGGAATTTCTTGACTTGGATGAACTCTAATGAGTTTCTTACACTTTATTCACTTGGTTTGATGAAGTTGATCATGAATTTCTCTTGGGTTCTTGTGGAAGAAGTGTGGAGAGCTTTCTTGAGAGTTCTTGAAGTATTGGGTAAAAAATGAAATAAATGGAATGAGGTTGGTCACTTATATTAATTTTAGAAGCTGGCCCGACTCAAATCTACAGACCAACATACAGTCCGTATCTTTTATATGGATCGTATGTCTGGCCGTATCTTTGGTGCAGTGGAAGTCCCATTTTGGACAGGACATACGGCCTAACATACGACCAGTATGTTTTATACGGCCAGTATGTTGGGACGTATAATGCCCAGCTTTTCCGAACTCTTTCTCGTCGACTCGTTTGATCTCCAATCCTTATGGAACCTTCTTAGCACTTGTTTAACACCTCCTTAACAATTTAAGGGACATTATAACTCTTCTTCAAGATATCATTAAGTCATCATTAATTCGGTACTCGTAAATCTTATCCGACACATAACGTATACCATGCTTTTCTTGACAACTTTCTTCTCTTACCTCGAATGTCTTTGAAATCTCAATTAGGATCACTAAATGCTATTTCTCACTTAATGAAACATCGCACACTTCGTGCCTTTCGTTAGTCTATTTGTTGTGCATCAACGGGAAATTTTTTGAGGTGTAACATACCTTAGGATATATGATATTATATATTATCCCATATTATGGTTATGGGGGTTTTAATCGCATGAAATAAGCTATGGAAGGATTTAAAAACAAGTAAATTAATGAATGGAGTTTGTCGGAACTTTGGGAAAACATGGCAAAATTTTCGGACAAGATTTTGGTCCAAATTGGGGGAGGCATATCTCCTTGATTATGAGGAGTTTTGGTGTTTTTATTTTATCCAAATTGAAGTTCATCGAGTCTAGTTTCCAACGCAACAAACCGTTCGTCAATGTGACGTCGGAGTAAAAAGTTATGGGTGTTTCAAGACAGACTATCTGAGCAGAAAATTTCTGCGGACCATTTGACGGCCCGCGTGAATTTTGACGCCCCGCAGAAAGTTATGCGGCCCATCCAATTGCACCAGCCCAGCATAAAATGGTTACAGTGAACCATATTTGACAGGGCAGTTCTACGAACCATTTTGACGGCCCGTCAAAATGGGCGCAGAATTGCCCGACGGGATTTTAAGTTCCACTTTATATATTTCACTCCACTTCATTTGGACATTTTATTTCACCAAATCAGATCCAAAAGCTCTCTAAAACCCCACTTTTCAACTCCATAAACTAATCCAAGCCAAAATCCAAGAGAGATTAAATATCAAGAGACAAGAATCAAGATACTCATGTGTTAGAAGTCTTGCTAGGGTTAGTAGACTCCAAGAATTCTTTGGATATTGAAGCTAGGGTTTTCATATAATTTGATAGCTTGCTCCAAATCTCATTCTTATGAGGTAAAAGGTTAGTTTTCATACTTATTACAAGTTATCAAGAATGTTTAGTTGTTGAACAACTTGGGTAGAAGAAGAAAGTAGAAAATGAGTTCTAAATGTAGTTTTTATGACGTTTTTGAGTAGTAAGCCAACTTGAGTTATGATTCTTAGTATGATATGGATATAATCTTGCTATGCAAGGTAATAATGGTGATGAAGAAGCATTATATGAAAATGTGCTAAAATGGGGAAGAAGTTGCTAGCCTAAGGTGAACATAAGGATGAATTTTGAAGGCTTAATGAAGTGTGATCACTTGATTATGATATTATGAGTATATTATGGATGTTATTGTGGTTGTTGGGGGTTTTTTTGTGATATGGTGGAAGTTGATGAAATAGGGGAAATGCTACTCAATTTTCATTAGATCATGAATTATTCTAGTTTGAATTTAAGAGTATCATCAAGGCTTAAACGTGGTATGAATCCTTCTAAATGTAGATTATTCAAGCTTCAACGGTGAACGCTAAATAGTTAAGAAGTCGAATAGGTATGTAAGGCTAACCCTTCTTTCATTGAGGCATGGTTCCCTTGATATATGTATCCTTTCATGAGTTCCATAATGTCTTCCAAATGACTCTATCTCTAAGATTACCAAAGCTTATGATTCTCGATACGTTCACAATTCTATTCCCTCTTTTATATGATAGTAGATCCTCTAAGGATAGATATAACGAAAATGATGATGTCAATGATGACGATGATACTCATGAACTCCTACTTATACGGATTTAAGTATGTATGACTATTATATGACACCGAGCTCATATGGCCGAGTATGATGTCTATTGCGCGCACACCACTGCAGTTGGGTACGAATAACACTGAGCCTTGGTAGGGCCAGGTATGTATGACACCAAGCCTTGTCATGGCCGGGTATGTGAGACCATCGAACCTTCATGGTCGGGTATTCTATGGATACGAATAGCTATATGAAAACGGATATGAATATGGATACAGATATGGATATATGTATATGTATATATGTATGTACACGAGCACGCATTAGAAATGGAAGGTCCTTATGAAAGAAAAGTAAATAATTACGATGATGGCTACTATCTCCTTATTTTCCTATCTTATGCTATTCTTTATACTATCTCTTATGCTCCTATTATGATGTAGATTATGCTTTACATACTCAGTACATTATTCGTACTAACGTCCTTTTGATTCTGGATACTGCGTCATGCCCGCAGGTGGACCGGGAGACAAGCTTGATCCGTAGATTTGTTTTCAAGGACTATATAGAGGAGCTCCATCTCATCCGGAGCTACAACTTTTGGGTGTTATTATTTTGTGCACATATATGTAGGAATGGCGGGGTGCTGTCCCACCTATGTGATGTTACATACTCTCCTTAGAGGCTCGTAAATAGTTGTGTATGATTAGATGTCTTTAGCCTTGTCGGCTTATATTTTGTATATCATTTTGATAGCCTCGTCAGCTTACGTATATTGATATGGGTATAGTTGTTAATGATGATATGAATGCGTTGTTGCCCAATGGTTGTAGAGGAAAGTGAGTCCCAGACTGCGGCTCAATCTCAGTCCTCTCACTTAGTACCTATTTCTGAGGAGCATGAGGGAGCCTCAGCCCCAGCTCCAGCACCTCCATCTCCTGCATCGGATGCATCGGGCCAAGATGTAAAAGAGGCCATTCATTTATGTCACGACCCAACCCCGTAGGCCGTGACTAGTGCCCGATCTGGGCACCCAAGCCCATCTATCATATGCATTCAAGTATATAGCAGAAGCCGTCAAGGCTATATTCTAAATTTAGATAATTTCCAGAAAAATTTCGGCAGAGTTTCCTTTGTTTTACAGACTATCCAAAATAACCCTGCGCACAGAAAATACCAACAAAGGCCACACCGGCCAACAAGGCAACATGTAAACATATGCTGACCGGCTGCCGCGGCGAATGGGATCGCCCAAGCACATCATATACACACATCCGTACAAAAAGACCCAACCCACAAACATGTCCACAGACCTCTAAACAGACCGACAGAATAATATGACGGGACAGGGCCCCGCCGTACCCAAATAGTCAGATATACAGAAATATATACATAACAAAAGATGTATGTACCAAAAGTGGACTCCGGATCAAAAGGGAGTACTCCGAAATAGCAGAAAGTGGAGCCTACAGTGATGGATCACCTGTGTCTGTACCTGCGGGCATGAAACGCAGCCCCCGAAGAAAGGGGGTCAGTACGAAAGATGTACTGAGTATGTAAAGCATAGAGTACAGAAATATATAGGCCACAACTGAAAGCAAACAAGATACAAAGGGAAGTACTGAATGATATATCAAAATTTGTATCAAACATATATATATATATATAATGCAATTAAAATCATGCAAAGCTCAGGAACGTGGTCACCACTCCGACGCTGGTGCCACACACAGCATAACACCGGAAGGTTCAAATCTCCGTACATCCCCGAGCACACATATCAGCATAGCATATCACCAGCCATATCACATCATAACTCCAAACGGAACCCGGCCCTATGGCGAGGTCTCGAGAACCGTAACACAGCATACGGCCGAATGTATCATAGCGCGCACGAATCATAACCGGCCCGGGAACCGGTGAACGAAGTCATAATAAGGGCACGAGCGGAGTCGTGAGCAAACAATGCAACTTATAAGTCAAAACACCTTTTGAAACTTAATAATATCATATGCTAACTCATTAATCAAATAGTTCGAATAACTAGTCAATACGGGGTTCGTTTCACAAAAGTATTTCCAACATAGTATTTATGGTTCAAAATATAGTTTAGAATATCGTGGCAGTCAAAACATTATTTTATGATAGCCAAATTCATAACCAAAAGTGTTTTGCCAACATTATACAAGAATGGGCATAATAGAGCAAACAAAGAAGTCTCGATGCTAGCGGGCCCACCGCGGGTCAAGTCGAGGTGGCGGACATGAATCAAAGACATTTGGGGTCTATGGAATCATACATGGAAGTCTCGAGGCAACTTGATTACGTTTACAAAAGTTTCGGACATTAGATCACTTTTCAATATAATATGAGTTTTATAAATCAATTCAATTGAATGAATAATACTAAATTCCCAATTCGGATTTCTAGGAATAGAATTGCCCTCGGGGCTCCAATATCGACCTAGTATACCTAACACATGCCAAAAGAAGGAATGGGTAGCCTTACATACCTTATATGCGTCTTACGCTCGCCCAAAACTCAAGTCCCGTTTCGCTCAGAATCTGCAAATGGTCAAAGTTGCCAATTAGGGATTTCAAGGCTTAAGAATTCACTTAACCTCATTTTTGTCTACCGAAATTTCGGCAGCATTTCCCCTATATATATAACACCCCAAGACTTAGCTCAGCTCCATATACAACAACAACAACAACCCACAATATCACAAACATCACAAGTCAAAACAAAATCACTCTAACGTCAATATTCTTTCTTTCTACATAATTCAACAACTTTCATCCAAACTTCGCAACATCAAACCAATATCAACATTATCATATTCTTTTACTCATTCAATGTTATTCAAACACATTCCAATAATATCCCAAGCGATATACATGAATTTAAGGAATCCGCTACTTTCCATATTCTATTCAAAACGTCCACAACTACGACGAACATACTAACTCGCATTATTTCCTTCCAAATTTATTAACAACAACCATAATCCGCATTTTAAGTCTTGCTTCCACAATTATATAAGAATATACAAAAATCATATAATTTCACATAAAAACCCGCAACCATCTTCAATGCCAATTCGACTCGCTAAACGTGCATTTACGTCATAAATGCCACAACGACGCAACTAACAAACTAAACCAAATCAAATTCACCTCCTCTTCCACACCACATGGCTCACGGCCAAACACACCCTTCACACACGCACACGGCCATGCTCAACACAACACAATCCCATAATCTTCATGCAACTCTAATCACTATAACATATATATCCATTCCATAACATAAAAACATAGAAATCTTACCTTTTTCTTGAAATTCCGACTTGCCGCAAACGTCACTCTCTCGCTAAACTAATTGTATCCCGTCGGAGAGCGTCTTGAACTTACTACAATTACAAGAAGAACAAGATTTTTAGGATCAAAGCAACGCTAGAGAATTTTTTTTTTTTGTTTTGGAGGGTTCGGCCGAGAGCCTCTTTTGAGATGTTCTTCAATTTTTTTTTTGTTTGTTTGGTTTTCTAGAAAATTCTAAAAGATGAGCATGAATATATCTTGCTCATATGGTCACATGGAACTCACATGACCACTTAAAGTGGGGCTTGGGCCTTGGGCCTTGGCTCCTTGGCCGGCCACCCCTAGCATTTGGGCTTGAATATTCTTCCAATTTTTCTTGGCCCAATTCGTTAGAGATTTCATTTGTAATTTCCGAAATTCCAAATTTTTCCCTCGGCCTTCCCCGACGTCTTTTCACCAATACTTTCATAAACGACATAGGCATATTAACTAAAATCAAAGATATGGCCTTATAACATACAAGTCTTAATTATTTTCAAGATTTCAAATTATGCGAAAACACGGGACATAACATTCTCCCCCCCTTTAGAACATTCGTCCCCGAATGATAAATTACTCTTATAAGGTCTTATGAGCATAACGGGGGAGTCCCTCTCTTGTAAGTAGTACACATAATTCATCCATCGATTAATACAACAAGTTTAAAAAAAAGTTTAGATTACCTGTGGGCGTAGGAAACAAGTGGGGATATTTCCTCCTCATCTCCTCCTCCGACTCCCAATTCATATCTTCCCGGTTGTTATTGCGCCATAGGACTTTAACAGAAGGCACTTCCTTTGTTATATCCCGTATTTTTGAACGTCGGATTATTTGCTAAGGTGGGGCCCACACATCGATATTTTTTTGGAACATCTGAAAAGTCATATGAATCACATACGTGGAGTTAAACACAACTCAAGAAGGACCCTTGGGCCAAATCAAAGTGGAAGCCCTCCAAACGAATATTTTTAAGAAAACGTTTTCGGGTAACCTGACTTCGAGGAGCCAAAACGGTATTATAAGTTCGGAATTTGGAAAATTACCAAGAAATATAAGTTGTACATAATTGAAGTAGCTTTCCAACCATAGGTCTTGGGTTCCCAGGTGACGTCGGTATAAGGAGATATGGACGTTTTAAGGTCGAAAGGTCAGTGGGCTAGGCCCATGACCCATGTTATTTAAGTAACATTTCAGCGTTTCCCCCCTCATTTTTCACACATAAACATCCAGAAATTTCTAGAGGAAAAGAGAGAAAATATCCTAGAGAGAAAAATCAATTTTTGACCAAAATCTGAGCCCCGAATTCTGAAGCCCATGAAGAGAAAAGTGTTGTACGTCACGTTGTCTTCAATTTGAGCTAAAAATCAACCAAGGAGGAGAGTGATAACGTGGTGGCTACCTACTTATGGTAATATGAAGGTTCCTTTTCATTGTTAACAAGTTTATTTAAAGATTTAACGGATTAGGACTTAAGAAATAGCGATATAAATTCGTTTGTCGGTGTTGATGTGGTAGCCGTATAGGGGGCTGTTTTGGTGGGGCATGATGAGCTAATTTTATTTAGTATTTTGATTGTTGTTGTGTTGTGGAATGTAGAAAGGAAAAGAATTCATGAAAGATTGGTTGGTAAGTTGTTATGGGGAATTTTGTGATTTTATGGAAGATTTATGTAATGATGAAAATGAAATTGTTGAGGTGCAAATTACGATTATTGTTGATGAAATTGGAAGATGGAAATGTGTTATGAATATGTATGTTGAAGATTAGAAGTTTCGTATGGATTATGGTTTTGGTGGAAAGTTTGTATATTTTGTATATCGTGTGAATAGCTTGTAGAAATGATATGAAATGCTTCCGAATCGTATTGTAATGATCTTGATTAGTAATGAATGTGAAAACATTGAGGTTGGTTTGGAAATATGACGTTGGAAATGAATGTTATTGTACTATGTTGGAAAGAGGACTAGTTATGCTATGTTGTGTTTTGTGGTGATTGTTATTGTTGTTGGTTTGGTTATTGATGTTGGAGCCGAGTTAAATCTCGGGGATGTTATATGTATAGGGGAGATGCTGCCCAAATTTTTGTAGACAAGTGATGAGTTAAAGATTTGAATGCTAAAAGTCTTACTATTGACAATTGGTAAACATGACCATTTGTAGATTTTGGGCGAAACGGGAATTGAAATTGAGCGAGCGTAAGGCGCAGCTAAGGTATGTAAGGCTTACCCCCTCTTTCTCTTGGCATGTCCTAGATGTGATAGGCTATGACTCGAGCCTCGGGGATGACTCTACTCTTAGAAATCCGAGCTTATATTTAACCCTTTTTCATTCAGTATAATTGAATTGATTATATTATGTTTAGTGAAAAGGTAGTTTGAACATACGCAACTTCCACCAACGGAACTGGATTACCCTGAAACTTTCGTAGATGACCGTATAAGACCAAATGTTTATAGTTTTACGTATGTCACCTCGACTTGACCCAAGGTGTGCCCACAACCCCCGAGACCTATTTTTATTGTTTTATTTGCCCTATTTCCGTATGATAATTAAGAGAAACTTTGGCTAATGTTCCGAGTTTGCTATAAGTATCTAGTAACTCAGATATAAGTATTCTGACTCGACTATCCTGATATGAACACTCCGATACGAACGGTCTGATCCGAATATTTTGATATAAGCATTCTGATGTAAATATTCTGATATAAGTATTTTGATATAAGCACCCAATATATAAATAATCCGATATAAATATTCTGATATAAGTATTCTGAGTTAGGTATACTGGTACGAGTGTCTGGTATAAGTGTTCTGATACGGGTATTCCGATATTAGTATTCCGATATAAGTATTCGGCTATGAAGATCTGGATATGAGTCTTCTGATCTGAGTATTCTGATATGAGTATTCTTTGTAAGCCTGAATGTTTTTATGTACGATCTAGGATCGCTTAGAAGTCCGAAGAGGTTTATGTATTTTAAATGCTCATAACTTCCTGATACTAACTAGGAAGAACCCGAAACTCGTTTCTGAGCCTTCGAATGTCGGCAAGTGTACCTATTCATTGAGTCTGGATTTATGTGCATATGGTTTCTCATGACTCTGCTCGTGCATGACTTAATGTCTCTTTCACTGCATCCCGGGCCAGGTTCTGTTATCATGCCCTTCTTCTGCTTCGTGCATGACTTAATGTCTCTTTCACTGCGTCCCGGGCCAGGTTCTGTTACCGTGCGTTTCCTCTACATTGTTCACCGCGCCCCTCGGTGGGAGAGCCGGGTTCTATTATTTGTATATGATGATATGGGGATGGCGGCCGGGATGGCATATGATTCTGTTCACCGCGTCTCTTCCCAGAGGGCCGAGTTCTGTTACCGCGTCCCTTATCACAGGGCCGGGATCTGTTATCTGCTATCTGCATATGTACATATTGACATATGATTTTGACATATGATGATTCTGTTACCGCGTCCCTTATCACAGGGCCGGGATCTGTTATCTGTGAAAATGGTACATGATTCCGATATGCATAATTTGTGTCCGGAAAGTAAGCACTCTGAGTATTCTGTACGTTCTGTGTTTCGTCTGATATATGACATCATCTGAGTATTCTGTACGTTCTGTATTCTGTCCGATATATGACACTATCTGAGCATTCTGTACGTTCTGTATTCCGTCCGATATATGACATCATCTGAGTATTCTGTACGTTCTGTATTCTGTCCGATATATGGCATCACCTGAGCATTCGGTACGTTCGATACTCCGTTCTGTATTCTGTATTTTCTGTACCTCTTCGGACAAGCGATCTTTAATTGTAGAATAAGTATTTTGGTATTTTGGCTAAAACACTTACCTTCTGTACTTCCACTGACATGTGAAACAGGTATGCATGCTTTGTGTCTGAAAAATAATAAGCGTCTGGTACTCTGAATACTGTACTTATTTGTTAGTTCTATCTGTCTCAGTTATGGTTCTGTTTCTTTGTAATGCATGCCTTACATACTCAGTACATATTCCGTACTGACCCACTGTCTTCGGGGGCTGCGTTCCATGCTGCGCAGGTACTCCCAGCAGAGTTGAAGCCAGTATAGAAGATATTCCAGTGCAGATGGCAAGCTTCTTTTGTTCCCGGAGTGCTGCCGAGTTAGAGTTTGTATGTTATGCTTTCTAGACTTATGTTAGAGACTTTGCAGACAACGTCGTGGGTATTAGTTGTCAGTCTGTAAGCGGCTCCGTCAGCCGATATATCGGTCTGTGTTATGTATTGAATTTTGTATGACTTTAGATTTGTTCGGCTTGGAAGCTACGAAAAAGAATATTTCTGAAAAAAAAAATTATGTGCTTTAACTTATTTGTTTTAAAAAGTTTGACGTGATTTTATGTGCAGCAAGAGTCTGAGGGTTCGCTCGGCCCTAAGTAAGGGTCGGGTGCCCATCACACCCTAGCAAGATCGGGGTGTGACAATTTTGTTATCCTCGTCGGCTTATGTATATTGATATGGGCATAGTTGCTAATGATGATATAAATGTATTGTTTCCCAATGGGATTAGTATGATTGATGGATAGAAAGTATTATTTAGCTATGTGTCTCACTTAGATGTAAATGTGAAAGTATGATAAGAGGTGCCCGGGTGGGTTAGCACCGAGTGCCCGACGCGGCCCTCCGGTTGGGTCATGACAAAAGTGGTATCAGAGCAGTTCTGTCCTAGGGTGTGTCTACGAGCCGTGTCCAGTAGAGTCTTGGTTATGGGTGTGTTGCGCGCCTCACTTATAAACAAGAGGCTGCGGGCATTTTAGGAATGAATGACCTTCTTTTTTCATAAGATCGTGCGATAGAGCTATGACATACGAACTTCTTTTTCCTTAACCGTGTGTTATGTATTTCAGAAATACCTGTAAAGAGAAAGGCTACGACAACCCAAAAGGGAAAGAAAGTGGCAGAAAAGTGGGCTGAAAGCGCACAACCAACGGTTGTAGAGGAAAGTGAGTCCCAGAATGCGGCTCAATCTCAGTCCTCCCATTCAGTACCTATTTCCGAGGAGCGTGAAGGAGCCTTAGCCCCAGCTCCAGCACCTCCGGCTCCTCCACCGGATGCTTCAGGCCAAGTTGTGAAAGAGGCCATTCATTTGCTTACTCAATTGGTTGCTGCCCAGACTCAGTGGCAAAATACAGGGCAAGGTGATAGGGCTGTTAGTGCAAGGGCCCGTGATTTTATTAGCTTGAACCCTCCGGAATTCTTTGGATCAAAGCCGGATGAGGACCCTCAGAATTTTATTGATGGAATGTTGAGGACACATCGGTTGATACAAGCTTCAGACTCCGAATCGGTGGATTTAGCATCCTATAGATTGAGGGATGTTGCGGTTCATTGGTACACAGTTTGGATGGCTTCACGGGGAGCCAATGCGCCTCCCCCGGTATGGCAAGAATTTGTAGATGCTTTCCTCCGACATTATTTGCCTCCAGAGGTTCGGCGAGCTAGAGTCGATAAGTTCTTGAATTTGAGGCAAGGAAGCATGAGTGCTTTAGAGTATTGTCTCCGCTTCAATTCTTTGGCCAGGTATGCTTCGGCCATGGTAGCGGATATGGGTGACCGAGTGCATCAATTTGTGAAAGGCCTAGGGCCACATTTTGTTATACCCCGTATTTTTGCATATTCGGAAAACTCGAAATAATTACGATTTGTAAGGAATAAGGTTATATGTGGATTTGAACTTATATATGTAGGTTGTTCATGAAAAATATTGGTGTGGAAGTGTTGGAGAAGGCCAAGGGCAAAAATTGGAATTTTGGAAATTTGTTCGGGAATTACAAAACGAGATTTTAATGAATTGGGCTCAAAGTAAAATAAGAAGAATTTGAAGCCCAAAACAAGGGGGTGGCCGGCCATGCAATGGCCCAAGCCCTTGGAGTTTAATTAATTTTCCATGTGATTAATTATATAAAGGAGGCTAGGTTCAAGAAACTTCAAGAAAAACAAAGTGAAATCAAGGACAAACAAGGAGGAGAAAAACGGCCAAGAGAAAGGAGAAAAGAAAAGGAAGAGAAAAGAAAGAAAAAATTCCCAAGCTTTCAACGTTGATTCAAGACTTATAATTTTCTTGAATTCTTATCAAGTTCAATATTCTCTACAAAGTAGTACAATTATTTTGGCAAGAAACTATCTTTGGTGGCATGGAGAACTTGTTGGAAAAGGTAAGAATTTTTATGTTCTTTTTATGTTATGAAGGTTTGTTTGTGTTGTAGTATATGGAAATGAGTAGAAACTATGAAAATATTGAAGTTTTCAAGTGGATGTGTATGTATGTAGTTGGCCGTATGTGAGCATTTTTGTGTAAGTAATATGAGTTGAATTTTTATGTTGAGTTCTAGTTGTGGATATGGTGTAATTCATATTAGAAATGAAAGTGGAATGAATTTGATGGAAGTTGGAAAAATGGATGTTGGCCGTGTGGTATGGGAATTGAAATGAAAATGAATTAACTTTGTTTGATATGTTAATTGTGTTGTTATGGCCTTGTGAAGTGGATGGAAGAATAATGGTTTAAGCTAAAGAATTTGTTGTTAAGTTGTTGTCGGAAAGTATGTTGTTTTAGTATGATCATATGAAATTAAGAAAAAGAAGTGGTTAAGGTGTAAATTATGATTAATGTTGATGAACTTGGAAGGTGGAAATGTGTTATGAACTTGTATGTTAAAGATTAGAGGAATTGGATAAATTATGGCTTTGATGGAAAGTTCGCATGTTTTGTATATCTTGTGTATATCTTGTGTATATATTGTAGAAATGTTATGATATGCTTCTGAATGGCATTGTAATGATCTTGATTAGTAGTGAATATGAAAATATTGAGATTGGGTTGAAAATGTGAGATTGGAAATGAGAGTTATTACACTATGTTGGAAAGAGGACAAGTTATGCCTTATTGTGTTTCGTAGTTCTTGTTGGTATTGTTGTTGGGTTGGTTGTTGCTATTCTGAGCCGAGTTGTATTCTCGGGGTGTTGCATTTATAGGGGAAGTGCTGCCGAAATTTCGGTAGGCAAGTATTGGTTAAGAATAGAATTTTTAAGTCTCATGAATAGTAATTGGTAAATGTGACCATTTGCAGTTTTTGGACGAAACGGGAATTGAGATTGGACGAGCGTAAGGCGCAACCAAGGTATGTAAAGCCTTGCTCTTTATTCTTTGGCATGTTCTAAACGTAGTAGGCTCGAACGCAAGCCATGGAAACGACCCTGCTCCTCGGATTACGAGATTGAAATTGGCTCCAAATCCTTTAGTGAGATTGAATCAATTTTTCCTAAATTGCCTCCAAACTGACCTATAAGTAGGCAACTTTCATAAATGGAACCGGAATGCCCTAAAACTCTCATGAATGACTCTACAAAGTCTATGATTCATAATTTGAGTTTACCACCTCGATTGAACCGAGGTGGGCCCGCAGATTCCGAGACCTCCTACTATTGCTTTATTTGTCTTATTTCTATATAGTGCTTAAAAGAATCTTTTGATTATTGTTCCGTCTGTCAGATAGTAAATGTGATGAATCTATATTACATTTTGATATGTGCTATGACCTTAGAAACATGATTTGATATAATGAATCGTGCCATCCCCAAAAAGGGGCGTCCATACACACTATGACTAATATCCGACTCCTTTGAAATGATTTGTCATTTAAACAGTCCCATTTGTTACGGAACGACCATTCTGACTATTCAGTCAAACCCTATAGTATATTTATTATGTACGAACAATCTCGGGAGTCTGCTTTGATATAATCCGTCGCAGGTTACGAAAGGTACATCCTATGACTTATCATTTGGTTTGTCTATTAAGTTTGGACTTATATGCATATGTTTCTGCATTACTCTATTCGTGCAAGTCACAGTATGTCTTTTCACTGAGCCCGGGCCAGGACATGATCTCGTGCGCATTTCTCTGCATTTCCCACCGAGTCCCTCGTACTTGCGGGCCGGGACACGTTATCTGTATATGTTTATGATATGATGATACGGGGATGGCGGCCAGGATGGCACTTGATGATTATCCACCGAGACCCGCAGTAGAGGGCCGGGACACGTTATGTATACACAGTACATGATTCTGACATGCATGATTTCACCACCGAGTCCCTTAACAAAGGGCTGGGACACGCTATTTGCATATATGATATCTGATTTTGTTATACATGATTTCATCCACCGAGTCCCTTATCAGAGGGTCGGGACACGTTATATGTGTTTATATGATGTTATACGACTTGGCATGCATCATCTGTGCTTTGACATTACTTTTCTGAGGTCTCGGATAAGGTATTCACCTTTTGTACTTCGGACTCTGACTATAGCTCCGTCTGTCTTATTCTGGATCTACGACTCCGAGTATGATTCTGCTATCTATATCTTTGTACCTCCGACTCTGACTGTGATCCTGACAGTTATCATTCTCTACTTCTGTTCTTGATTATGATTTTATTTGTTGCATTTCCGCTTTACATACTCGGTATATTTTCCGTACTGACCCCCTGTTCTTCGGGGGGCTGCGTTACATGCCCGCAGGTACAGACGCTCCTTTTGATACGCCACCGGCTTAGGACACCTGTTCCGCTACTTGGGAGTGCTCCTGTTGATCCGGAGCTTATATTTTGGTATATATCTTCTGTTGTTTTCATCTTCTGTACATATGGTCATTTGGGGTACGGCGGGGCCCTGTCCCGTCATATGATTCTGTTACGTCTGTTAGAGGCCTGTAGACATGTCTGTGGGTTATGGTCTTTCTGTATGGTTATGTGTATATGTTGTTTGGGCGATCCCATACGCCGAGGCGGCCGGTCCGCATATGTTTATACGTTGCTTTGTTAGCCCTGTGTGGCCTTTGATGGTGTTTGCTGTGTACAGGGCTATTTTGGATAGTTTGTAAAACAAAGGAAACTCTGCCGAAATTTACTAGAAATTATCTAAATTTGGAATATAGCCTTGTCGGCTTCTGCTATATATTTGAATACATTTGATAGATGGGTTTGGGTTCCCAGATCGGGCACTAGTCACAGCCTACGGGGTTGGGTCGTGACAAAAGTGGTATCAGAGTGGTTTGTCCTCGGAATGTCTACAGGCCGTATCTAGTATAGTCTTGTTTATCGGTGTGTTGTGCACCACATCTATAAACAGGAGGCTACAGGACATATAGGATGTTACCCTTTCTTTGGATCTTAGATCGTGCGTTAGAGCTGTGTTATTAGGATGTTTCTCTTTCTGACGAAGTGTTATGTTTTCAGCGATGCCTCCAAAGAAGGCAACGGCCGCCCAGAAGGGCAAAGCGGTGCCAGAGACCGGGGAGACTAGCCGGGCCCAGAGGGTCACCAGAGCCCACCCCCAGACCATGCCCGATGTTGTGCCCCAGTCAGAGAGTTCTACTGTACCACTACCGGAGGGGCCGGAAGAAGCTCCACCCTTAGCCCCGGAGGCCCCAGCTCCCCAGCCGGAGACTGAGAACAGGACTTTGAGGGAGGCCGTGCAGCTATTGACGACGATAGCGGCCGGACAGGCTCGCGGACGCGGGCGGAGAGATGATGATGATGATGACAGGCGTGATAGCCTGAGGGTTCGAGAGTTCCTATTATGTGGCCCTCCAGAGTTTTTCGGGTCTAAGCCCGACGAGGACCCCTATGACTTTATTCGGGGGATGCGGCGCTCACTAGATTTGGTCAGGGCTTCAGCGACTGAGTCTGTTGAGTTGGCTTCGCATAAGCTACGGGATGTTGCCGCTCACTGGTATGAGTCCTGGGAGCTATCCAGGGGTGAGGGTGCTCCCCCAGCTACTTGGGACGAGTTCGTGACTGCTTTCACTCGTCACTTTTTGCCCCCAGAGTTACGGCGAGCGCGGGTTGACCGATTTTTGCATCTGCAGCAGAGAGGTCGGAGCGTTTGGGAGTATAATATGGAGTTTAATTCTTTGGCCCGGTATGCTCCGGCCGTAGTAGCAGATATGGCCGATCGGATGCACAGATAAGTGATGAGGTTAGACCGCTACCTGATTGATGGCAATATGGCGGTGGCATTGCAGACAGACATGGACATTGCCCGACTACAGGCTTATGCCCAAGGGATGGAGGACCGCCATCGAGCAGATCAGCCCAGCAGAGATCGTGATAGGAGGCCGCCCAAGAGGGCCAGATCTGCGGGATATTCCGGAGATTTCCGAGGTGGATGGTCTCAGCAGTAGTCTGGTAGGTCCCTTCCTCCGTCAGGCCGGGGTACCCAGTCCGCCGGCAGACGTTTTGATGGCGCAGGTCCGTTTGGAGCAGGCCAGGGTTCTAGGGCCTTGGATTCGCAACAAAGTAGGGGGTTCAGTCAGACGAGGCTATCTATGCCTCAGTGTCCTCAGTGTGGCAGGTACCACCCGGGAGAATGTCGTCTCGCCACCGGAGCTTGTTTCTCGTGCGGCCGTCAGGGCCATGTTATGAGAGAGCGCCCGTACAGGGGTGGTTCAGGTTCAGTCCAGCCTACTGGGTCAGTTGCCGGCTCATCTTCTCCTTCTGTAGCCATGCGCCCCACGGGGCGAGATATACCGGCACCAGCGAGTCGTGGCAGAGGTCGTGGGGGAGCTTCCAGTTCCGGCGGACCTTCATACCGCGTGTATGCTTTGACCGGCCGGCAGGACCCAGGAGCGTCCTCCAGCGCAGACCCAGGTATATTGTTAATCTTTTCTTGAGAAATATATGTATTGATGGATCTGTATTCTGTTATATTATGTGATTTTCTCTTTCTGGGTGTCAATGAAAGTAAGGTAAAGATCCAAACCAATAGAGCCGCCTGAGATAGTTAAACGTACAGATGAAATGAATATCGACAATTCAGAAAGACGACATGGTTATTGCGCGGATCAGATTGGGGTGGGACCCGCTATGGAAATTTTTCAAAATTTTGCTAAGACACCGATCTGCCCTAAATGATGCGACAAAGGTTGCGTGGGGCAGTCGACACCGTTATATTAGCAATAACGCGCAAAACACATGAAAGTTTCGAAGTTAAGCGTGCTGGAACCAGAGCAATTCTGGGATGGGTGACCCCCTGGGAAGTATACCCAATTTTCACAAATGTCGATATAAAAGGACAAATGGGAACTCTGGGGTAACCTAAAGAAAAGAGAGTCTGTGAAGTTGCTAACACCCTTACAGGGGTCGCGCAGAGCGAAGCGGACCTATGGGTGAAAAGGAGAAAGCGCGATATCGCTCGGGAATTAGGACAAATTCGAATAGCGGTTGGAAACGTTTGTAAGTGAGATAGTAGCGGCGTATATATATGTGTGTGATTCTCACCTGGTGACCAAACTAACTAGGAAGTGATTTCCAGCCACAAACGTTACAATGCACGGAAAGCATTAATGAAAGTGATTTGATTCTGACCATTACTCTGTATGTCATACCTCTGTGCCTCTGGTTTTGACGATGCTCTATCTATTATGCCTCTGTACTTCTGAATCTGATTATGTCTCTGTCTGATGTGTCTCTATATGTCTGACACTGAATATGCCTCTGTACGTCCGACTCTGATCGCAAATCTGTTTGATACATCTCTGTATGTCTGACTCTGACTACGAATCTGTCCGCCATAGTTTAGTCCACCTGACTCTGATTATGGATCTGTCCGATATGCTCTTGTACGTCTGACTCTAGTTATGAATTTGTTTGATATGACGTAGGAATACGATAACGTTGTAAGTAACCGACAAGTATGACAAGAGGTGAGAGATGTTAATGGTTGGCATAGAAAGAGCAAGAAATGGGAAGCGAATGCCCTCATAAGTGATCTGATAAGAGACGAGTATGTAGTTGGTGAGAAAACCTTCCCCGAAGCGCTTGTAAGACGTACAAGGCTAATTTAACATTCGAGGACGAATGTTCTAAAGGGGGGGAGAATGTTATACCCCGTATTTTTGCATATTCGAAAAACTCGAAATAATTACGATTTGTAAGGAATAAGGTCATATGTGTATTTGAACTTATATATGTAGGTTGTTCATGAAAAATATTGGTGTGGAAGTGTTGGAGAAGGCCAAGGGCAAAAATTGGAATTTTGGAAATTTGTTCTGGAATTACAAAACGTGATTTTAATGAATTGGGCTCAAAATAAAATAAGAAAACTTTGAAGCCCAAAACAAGGGGGTGGCCGGCCATGCAATGGCCAAAGCCCTTGGAGTTTAATTAATTTTCCATGTGATTAATTATATGAAGGAGGCTAGGTTCAAGAAACTTCAAGAAAAACAAAGTGAAATCAAGGACAAACAAGGAGGAGAAAAACGGCCAAGAGAAAGGAGAAAAGAAAAGGAAGAGAAAAGAAATAAAAAATTCCCAAGCTTTCAACCTTGATTCAAGACTTATAATTTTCTTGAATTCTTATCAAGTTCAATATTCTCTACAAAGTAGTACAATTATTTTGGCAAGAAACTATCTTTGGTGGCAAGGAGAACTTGTTGGAAAAGGTAAGAATTTTTATGTTCTTTTTATGTTATGAAGGTTTGTTTGTGTTGTAGTATATGGAAATGAGTAGAAACTATGAAAATATAGAAGCTTGCAAGTGGATGTGTATGTATGTAGTTGGCCGTATGTGAGCATTTTTGTGTAAGTAATATGAGTTGAATTTTTATATTGAGTTCTAGTTGTGAATATGGTGTAATTCATATTAGAAATGAAAGTGGAATGAAATTGATGGAAGTTGGAAAAATGGATGTTGGCCGTGTGGTATGGGAATTGAAATGAAAATGAATTAACTTTGTTTGATATGTTAATTGTGTTGTTATGGCCTTGTGAAGTGGATGGAAGAATAATGGTTTAAGCTAAAGAATTTGTTGTTAAGTTGTTGTCGGAAAGTATGTTGTTTTAGTATGATCATATGAAATTAAGAAAAAGAAGTGGTTAAGGTGTAAATTATGATTAATGTTGATGAACTTGGAAGGTGGAAATGTGTTATGAACTTGTATGTTAAAGATTAGAGGAATTGGATAAATTATGGCTTTGATGGAAAGTTCGCATGTTTTGTATATCTTGTGTATATCTTGTGTATATATTGTAGAAATGTTATAATATGCTTCTGAATGGCATTGTAATGATCTTGATTAGTAGTGAATATGAAAATATTAAGATTGGGTTGAAAATGTGAGATTGGAAATGAGAGTTATTACACTATGTTGGAAAGAGGACAAGTTATGCCTTATTGTGTTTCGTAGTTCTTGTTGGTATTGTTGTTGGGTTGGTTGTTGCTATTCTGAGCCGAGTTGTATTCTCGGGGTGTTGCATTTATAGGGGAAGTGCTGCCGAAATTTCGGTAGGCAAGTATTGGTTAAGAATAGAATTTTTAAGTCTCATGAATAGTAATTGGTAAATGTGACCATTTGCAGTTTTTGGACAAAACGGGAATTGAGATTGGACGAGCGTAAGGCGCAACCAAGGTATGTAAAGCCAACGCAAACGGGAAACGACCCTGATCCTCGGATTACGAGATTGAAATTGGCTCCAAATCCTTTAGTGAGATTGAATCATTTTTTCCTAAATTGCCTCCAAACTGACCTATAAGTATGCAACTTTCATAAATGGAACCGGAATGCCCTAAAACTCTCATGAATGACTCTACAAGGTCTATGATTCATAATTTGAGTTTACCACCTCGATTGAACCGAGGTGGGCCCGCAGATTCCGAGACCTCCTACTATTGCTTTATTTGTCTTATTTCTATATAGTGCTTAAAAGAATCTTTTGATTATTGTTCCGTCTGTCAGATAGTAAATGTGATGAATCTATATTACATTTTGATATGTGCTATGACCTTAGAAACATGATTTGATATAATGAATCGTGCCATCCCCAAAAGGGGCGTCCATACACACTATGACTAATATCCGACTCCTTTGAAATGATTTGTCATTTATACAGTCCCATTTGTTACGGAACGACCATTCTGACTATTCAGTCAAACCCTATAGTATATTTATTATGTACGAACAATCTCGGGAGTCTGCTTTGATATAATCCGTCGCAGGTTACGAAAGGTACACCCTATGACTTATCATTTGGTTTGTCTATTAAGTCTGGACTTATATGCATATGTTTCTGCATTACTATGTTCGTGCAAGTCACAGTATGTCTTTTCACTGAGCCCGGGCCAGGACATGATCTCGTGCGCATTTCTCTGCATTTCCCACCGAGTCCCTCGTACTTGCGGGCCGGGACACGTTATTTGTATATGTTTATGATATGATGATACGGGGATGGCGGCCAGGATGGCACATGATGATTATCCACCGAGACCCGCAGTAGAGGGCCGGGACACGTTATGTATACACAGTACATGATTCTGACATGCATGATTTCACCACCGAGTCCCTTAACAAAGGGCTGGGACACGCTTTTTGCATATATGATATATGATTTTGTTATACATGATTTCATCCACCGAGTCCCTTATCAGAGGGCCGGGACACGTTATATGTGTTTATATGATGTTATACGACTTGGCATGCATCATCTGTGCTTTGACATTACTTTTCTGAGGTCTCGGATAAGGTATTCACCTTTTGTACTTCGGACTCTGACTATAGCTCCGTCTGTCTTATTCTGGATCTACGACTCCGAGTATGATTCTGCTATCTATATCTTTGTACCTCCGGCTCTGATTGTGATCCTGACAGTTATCATTCTCTACTTCTGTTCTTGATTATGATTTTATTTGTTGTATTTCCGCTTTACATACTCAGTACATTTTCCGTACTGACCCCCTGTTCTTCGGGGGGCTGCGTTACATGCCCGCAGGTACAGACGCTCCTTTTGATACGCCACCGGCTTAGGACACCTGTTCCGCTACTTTGGAGTGCTCCTGTTGATCCGGAGCTTATATTTTGGTATATATCTTCTGTTGTTTTCATCTTCTGTACATATGGTCATTTGGGGTACGGCGGGGCCCTGTCCCGTCATATGATTCTGTTACGTCTATTAGAGGCCTGTAGACATGTCTGTGGGTTATGGTCTTTCTGTATGGTTATGTGTATATGTTGTTTGGGCGATCCCATACGCCGAGGCGGCCGGTCCGCATATGTTTATACGTTGCTTTGTTAGCCCTGTGTGGCCTTTGATGGTGTTTGCTGTGTACAGGGCTATTTTGGATAGTCTGTAAAACAAAGGAAACTCTGCCGAAATTTTCTAGAAATTATCTAAATTTGGAATATAGCCTTGTCGGCTTCTGCTATATATTTGAATACATTTGATAGATGGGTTTGGGTGCCCAGATCGGGCACTAGTCACGGCCTACGGGGTTGGGTCGTGACACATTTGATGGATAGGTGCTTGACTGCGGCCCTTCAAGACAACATGGATATTTCACGCATTCAAGCCCATGCTCATAATTTAGAAGAAAGCCTACAACAACAAAGAAGTGAGGGTGAGCATGATAGAGGGTATAACAAGAGAGCTAAATCTTCGAGTCCGATGAGTGAGTATAGAGTTGGGCACAGAGAGCAGTTCTCGAGGCATTCAAGCCATTCTATGACTAGTGCGCCTCCACGGTTTTCAGGCCAGAGATTTGATAGATCTACTCATTCTGGGCCGAGTCAGAGGTTTTTCAGTTCTCAGTTTAGAGGTGATTCGGGTCAGGCGAGGGCACCCGTTCCACGATGTTCCCAGTGTGGAAAGTTACATTGGGGTCAGTACCGATTATGTTCGGAGGGTTTCTATTCATGTGGTCGGCCAGGCGATATTATGCGTGATTGCCCCTCAGTTGGTGGCAGAGGTAGGACCCAGCCTTCAGGGTCGGTAGCTGGATCTTCATCATCTATACGCCCTATGGGATAGGTTCACATGCACCAGTCGGCATGGTAGAAGCAGAGGGAGAGTCCCCAGTTCGAGAGGTCCTCAGCACCGTATTTATGCTTTCGCTGGACGTCAAAATCTTGAGTCTTCTCCTGATGTGGTCACAGGTATATTATCGGTATTTTCTCATGATGTATATGCTTTGATAGATCCGGGCTCCACATTGTCATATGTTACTCCGTATATTACGGGTCGGTTTAGAGTCAAACTAGAGTCGATCAAACCTTTTGAGGTGTCTACACCCGTTAGTGAATCGGTAATAGCTAGCCGAGTATATAGAAACTGCATAGTTGTGATTTGTGACCGTCGTCACTATGATTGAATTGCATGAGTTAAAAATGGTGGATTTTGATGTTATTATGGGCATGGATTGGTTGGCTTCTTGCTACGCCAATGTTGATTGTAGAATGAAAATGGTTCGCTTCCAATTTCCGGGAGAACCAGTTTTAGAATGGAAAGGGAATACTGCGTCACCAAAAGGTATGTTTATTTCCTATCATAAGGCAAGTAAAATGATCACAAAATGTTGCATTTATCATCTAGTTCGTGTTCAAGATGTAGAAGCTGAGCCGCCAACTCTTCAGCCAGTCCCCGTAGTGAATGAATATCCGGATGTGTTCCCGGAAGAGCTACCAGGCCTCCCTCCCGGAAGTGTTTTCACTCAAGGTTCATTCCTACACCATCTAAGGTAAGTTTTATGGTATTTCCATGTTGTTTAAGGTATTGAAAATTTTAAACACTTGGATTGTAGAAGGATATAGAAAATGGGTCATGAATGTGGGAATAGTGTAATTTTTGAGTAATAGCTTGGATTGAGTCACGATTCTTGATGTGTTGTGATTATGGTTATGTTATAAATGATGTTAAGAACATGGGATAGACATTGTATATGAATGAATGTAATCATGTGCTATGACCATGGATATGGATGATTGGAAGTGAATTGAGAAGTGAGGATGATGTATGTGAATAAAGAGTATTGTTATGATATTGTGAATGTTATTATTGATGTTTGGGAGTTGATATATGATATGGAGGAAGTCGTATAAATAAAGGCGATGTTGTCCAATTCTTTCTAGATTTAGTAATGTGTGCTAAGCTATCGATTTTCTAATGATAGTATAACTCTAATGAAGGTAGAAACGCGAGCATTGAAGGAGAACATGCAAGTGATAGAATAGTTGAACGGAAAGGTATGTAAGGCTAACCCTTCTTTCATAAGGCATGGTTCTTTGGCCAAATATCTAATCTTCTATGAGCCTATGATGTCCTCCAAATGATGCTATCTTCAAAAGCTACTAAGCTCATGATTGTCGATATGTTACGATTGTACTAAATTCCTTATATGATGAGTAATCCTCTAAGGATAGATGTAATGAACAACGATAGTAATGATGCTAAAGATGTTTATGAGCTTCTATGTATATGTATGACTATTATGAAACCCCGAGCTTATATGGCTGAGTAGAATATATATGTATTGCACGCGCACCACTGCAGTTGGGTACGGATAACCCTGAGCCTTGGTAGGGCCAGGTATGTGTAACTCTGAGCCTTGGTAGGGCTAGGTATGTATAATCACCGAGCCTAGCCATGGTCGGGTACGCGAAACACCGAAACTTCATGGTCGGGTATGCTATGTACATGATATGGATATGTATACGATATAAATATGAGTATAAGTACGAATATGCTATGAATGTAAATGAGTACGGATATGAATACGGATACGAATACGGATGTATGTACACAATCACGCATTAGAAATGGAAAGTCCCTATGAAAAGCAAGTAAGTGTTTATGACGATGATACTACTATCTCCCATCCTATGCTATTTCTTATGTTGTCTATTATGCTTTCATAATTATGTTGACTATGCTTTACATACTCAGCACATTCTTCGTACTGACGTCCTTTTATTTGTGGACGCTGTTTCATGCCCGCAGGTGGCCAGGGAGACAGACTTGATCCATAGCTTTATTACTGAGGGACTACATAGCGGAGCTCCATTTCATTCGGAGTTACAGTTTTTGGTATTTATTCTTTTGTGTATATATTTATAGGCATAGCGGGGTCCTGTCCCGCCTATATGATATGACATACTCTCCTTAGAGGCTCGTAGCCATGTGTATATGGTTAGATGTATTTGGCCTTGTCGGCCTATATTTTGGATGTCATTTTGTTAGCCTCGTCGGCTTATGTACATTCATATGGGCATAGTTTCTAATAATGATATAAATGTATTATTGCCCAATGTGATTAGTATGATTGATGGATAGAAAGTATGATTTAGCTATGTGGCTCACCTAGATGTAAATGTGAAAGTATGATAAGAGGTGCCCGGGTGGGTTTGCACTGGGTGCCCGTGGCGGCCCTCTGGTTGGGTCGTGACATAAATAGGCCTTAATTTCTCGAACGCAAAGGCTATAGCAAGCAGCTCTTGCTTAGTAACAGTGTAATTCATCTGCACCCCATTGAGTGTTCTGCTAGCATAGTAAATCGGGTGCATGATCTTATTATGCCTCTGACCAAGCACATCACCAATAACAAAACCACTTGTATCACACATCAGCTTAAATAGGAGTGACCAATCTGGTGCAACAATAATAGGAGCAGAAGTAAGTCACTTCTTCAACTCTTCAAACGCCTTCAGGCATTTCTCATGAGACTCGAACTTAGCCTTTTTTTCAAGAAGCTTGCACATGGGATTTGTAATTTTGGAGAAATCCTTAATAAAACGCCGATAGAAACCAGCATGCCCCAAGAAACTTCGAACTCCTTTTACAAAGTTAGGTGGAGGAAGCTTGCCAATGACATCAATTTTTGCTTGATCAACCACAATCCCTTCCTTCACCATAAAATGGCACTTCTCCTAATTAAGCATGAGATTAGTCACTTCACATCTCTTCATCACTCGACCCAGTTGGTCAAGACACTCATCAAAAGAGTCTCCTACCACAGAAAAATCATCCATGAAGACCTCCAAGAAGTCCTCAACCATATTTGAGAAAATAGACATTATGCACTGCTGAAAAGTAGCCGGTGCATTACAAAGACCAAATGGCATCCTGCTGAAAGCAAACGTCCCATAAGGACACATGAATGTAGTCTTCTCCTGGACTTCAAGAGCAATGTTAATTTGGTTGTAGCCAGAGTGCTCATCTAGGAAGTAATAATATGACCTTCCCACAAGCCGATCAAGCATCTGATCAATAAAAGGCATGGGAAAATTGTCCTTACAAGTAGCAGAATTCATCTTCCAATAATCCATATAGACAAGCCACCCAGTAGCCGTCCTTGTAGGAATGAATTTGTTCTTAGTATTCCGCACCACAGTGATGCCTCCCTTCTTTAGAACACATTGGACCGGGCTCACTCATGTACTATCTGCAATAGGATAAACCACTCCAGTATCTAACCACTTTATAAACTCTTTCTTGACAACTTCTTGCATAGGTGGATTCAATCTTCTCTGATTTTCAACGCTCGATGTACTGTCCTCTTAAAGCTGAATCTTGTGCTCACAAATACCAGAGGGAATACCCCAAATGTCTGCAATAGTCCACACAATCGCACGTCTATACTCTCTCAAAATCTCAAACAACCTCTTCGTTTGCTCATCATTCAGTAATGCAGACACAATCACTGGAAAAGTATTATCAGCTCCTAGAAATTCATACCTCAGATGTGAAGGAAGCTGCTTAAGCTCAAGCTTCGGCGGCTCCTTGGTTTTGCTGGAGGTGTCTTTCTGTTTTCAAGATCATGGTCAAGCTTCTTTGGTTGATAAGAATAGGAACCCAACCCTACAAGAGAATTCACCATCTCTACATAACGTTCCATATCATCAGAATCAAAGTTCACAAGAATGTCTGCTAGAGCCTCACCCAAACACTCTTCCTCCATTTTGAATTCCACAGCTTCATCCACCACATCAATAGAATCAATAACTGTAACGCTTTCTGTCGCGACCCAAGTTAGTCTCGCGTTGGCACCTACCATTTCCACCTCTGTAGGGGAACCCTCAATCGAAATAAAACATTTCCATGAAAAGAACAAAATTCATTTTCTTCAATATATGAAAAAATAACAACGGAAATCAAATCAATATATTAAACCAAATAGCCGAAGTGATTACAGCAATTAAATAAATACAATGAGTCATTTTTATTCCCATAACTTGGTCTAGACTAGTACAAGAGGGACTAATATGGATCCGGAATACAATAATAACTCTAAGACCCAACCTCCATCCCGGAATGAAGTGGATGGAGGGCTTCGAGATAGGCACCCTGCATCTTCCGAACGTTTCAACAATCAATGACCTGAAACACTCTACACCCCAAAAAGGGATATAGCAAGAGTAGTATCAGTACAAGAAATACGTACTGAGTAAGCATCATAGGCCGACAATGGTTAGAAAAATATATCAGTAAAAGAGTTCACAAAATAAGCACGGTAAGTAAAACTAAGTCAACAACGCACATTCTCTATTGCTCTTCATAACATCAAGGTTCTTTAATTCACTAACTAACCTACATTATACATTCCTTTACCTCACCTACAATACACTAAGAAATTTCACACAAGTATCACAAGTCAAGTATCATGATGCTATTCGATCTTAGTATCGAAGTCTACTCGTCATTCTGATATTCAGTACTTACCTAATTTTAGGAAACCAACACATACAACCGGACCCACAAACAGTCAACGAGGGTAATCCAAGATCACGGTCTATGGTTATAGCAACTAAGCCCAATTATGTCAAGTCTCAATATACTCAATCCAAATCCATATAACACAAGTACATCACAAGAATATCACAACAGAAGCCAAGTACAATGCAATGCAATAATGTATGAAAAAGTACATGCAATGCAATGCAATTTTGTGTACACATATACTCCGAACGGAAGTATCGACGTCTCGGTATCACAACCCATGGGAGACCCGCGAAGTCCATATACTACTCATTTCAGATCTTTGCCCAACGGTCGAACAAGACTCTGGATCTTTGCCCATGAAGGACTTTCATTAGCACAACCCATGGGGACCCACGGAGTCCATGTACGTCACAGTCCGGCAATAACCTCAGATACCGCTACCATAAAACTACGATATAGGGACAATCATTGAATATCGGACCTCACGTCACTCTCATCCAAACTGAGCTCAGTGCATCATAGTGTTTCCTCAAGTATCATCATTGTGTCAATACTATATCATGAAGGATGAGAATGTGTGCAATGTATGAGTTCAATGTCAATTATCAGATCAATGTCACAAGTACCAATCATGGGCACACCAACAATATCATGGAAAGGCTACATAAGCCATATAGAATACTATGCTCATATCAAGTATCAACAAGTAAGACACTACAATATCATGAACAAGATATATCAATAGTCTGCGATAATCAACACGGACAAGTTGCATAACAATAGTATCTCACTTTTTTTTACTACCTATCAACATTAATACATGATAATTTCACTTTCTACTTACAAGACATCACTAATACCCAGTCTAGAATCAATTCACGATCTTTGGTACATTTATCGTTTCAATACCAATTAAGATTCACTATTAATAGCATAGAACAAATTTATGCGCATCATATGGGAACTCCTCATCAAAGGGACATAGTAACTAAGTACCGCACAGCTAATCTTCCAAGTCACATAAAGTCCACCAATACTCAAGGAAAAACCAACATATGAACCTAAGAAATCTACAGGCCACAAGCCCGAACACACAATAGCACAACAGTACTGTCCTAAGAATCCATCCCAAATCCAAATCCTATACATGCATTCTCCATTCCATCCAATACACGAATATGTAAATCTAACCGGAGTTTACCGAGCAGGAAGCCGTAACCTACCTCGAGGCCGAGCGGGTGCCATGACCATCCGTAGATCTTCAATTTGTTCATCACGTCGTAACCCGGATGAAAGAACTTGAGGAAATCATGAGACCCAAGAATACGAATCATTATTAGAGCATTTTATAAGAGGTTCAGATTGATAAGGAAAGTTGGGAATTTAGAACATCTCTAGATTTTCTAGGCCTTTATCACTAAAGAACTCTTCTCCCATCATAATAAAGCTAGGTGATTTATTAACCTCCATTCATGATTAAATTCAACCACTAAAGCTACTAGCTAGGTAAATTCACCATTTTTAACTTTATCTTTTAGAAACCCATTTTCAAGATTCAAGTAAGGAATCCATTTACAAATTTGAGAAAAGATGAAAATCTAAGTTAGTAACCATTCTAGGGTGATGAATATGAGATATTGAGCCAATATAATCCATATTAAGACCATGCTAACCATTTATCCTTCTAGGTCTAGGAATTGATGATACCCATTTTTATTAGCTTTCTAAGTGAAGGCCTTAGAAACAATTAGCTATGTGAAAGAAGAGATTAGAAGAGGTTAGGAAGATTGCCATTCCCAAAAAGATCTGAATTTGGAATCCCAATAGGTTTGAGGGACGGCTAAACTTTAGGGTTTTCAGAAAATGGGTTCAAATCCCGAGATGAACTCTTAAATAGGGAAAATCACTTACGTCACCATTATAGCGGTCTGATAACCGCTTCAGCGTTTCCGCTAAGGCTGTATAGGAACCGCTGTGGCAGTTCCTTGGCCAATCCGTTCACTGCTTTGACGGTAATCCCACCGCTACAGCGCCAACGCTGCAGCGGCGTTCTAGTCGCTATGGCGGTTCTACTGGGCCTGATGGCTCAATTTCAATGCTCTCGCGCAACGCGCACAACGATTTTGATCTAGTTAGCAATTTCCAGAAGTATTACTGAGTCAAAAACATTTTTAAAGAGTCAAAGTTGCGGGTTTTCTCGAAATTCACAACAACCGCTCATCCTCGAACGGCAAGGGAATGAAAAGGTACGAACGGTAACATATTTCACAGCTAGGATCATAAATCGTATCTCCATATGTTCACATCTAGAACTCAACGGAAAAGAAATATAATGAATAACGTAGCCACGGAACTTTTCGTGACTTAGCATAATTGGATATAACTCAACAAAAATCAACCAATTTTATACTAGATCATTTCGAGTTAGCGTACCTAACACTCGTGATTACAACCGACTCTTACAAACCGAGCTCTAAGCACGAACGGTTAGGAGCCGCTGGATTACATAAATTTCCCAAAACAACATATAAGAACAACTCAAGGACAGTGAGCAACAACTAGTGGTCCCCTATGAAAGTGTAAGGCTCGAAGTATTCTGAAACGTATTAAGAATTTTAGGGACAAAATTTGGTCAGGCCGCCACAACGGCTATCAAAATGCCGGGGCGGCGCCACTATGGAGACAAGGCAAATCATTACGGCGATAATAACAAATTGCAAGATACCGCTACAGCGGCATAGTGAACCGCAGTAACGCTGACGTAACGGCAGTAAGGTTTCCGCTACGGCGGCAATTGCGGGGACAGAAATATATAAAGAGGCAGTAGCCTCATCCTCTTCACTTCCCACTACTTACATATACGAAAAACTCTCTCCACATCCCTCAACGCTTAGACTCCCACTCCTAATCTACCCAAATAATACTCTCCCACATCTTTAAACTTCCCACTCAACACAAAACAAGGCTCCCCATTCACAAATTACTCTCAACCACAAGAAGCAAAAGGAAGGTTCAAGGCAAACATCTCAACTTCCATCTACTCTCTCAACATTCAAAACAAAGGTAAGAATTAGTTCCCCTTATCCCATACTTAAACAATAGAATGGAATTTTCCAAGTAAATAAGCTTAAAAGGACCGGATTTAGTAGTACAAAGTTAGGGTTTTTGGGTTTTGGTTGATGAACCTCTAGGATGAAAAACTTAAGAGGAATTGGACTAGTTAATTGTTAGAATAACCTTCTCATCGAATGTAGAGTAGTTATAGCACTGATTTAGACCACAAAACATGAACATAGTAAAGGAAATTCCTTGAAGAAGATTTTTGGACTTTCTCGAAATTCGGGTTGGTTTGTTATTAGAATAGCTCTTCAATAGGGTTAGAACTTCATGCATACTAGTTTCTTCCTCGATCCGTGTTTAAAAACAAGTTTTTGAATAAAACTTGGTGTTGCAAATCTGGAAAAATTCATAGGTTTTCTAGGGACGATGATACCGCTACAGCGATTGGCTGACCGCTACAGTTGTGCCGCTGTGGCGCTTGGTCGACTACTGTAACAGTCCTTAGGAATTCTGTGTCGGATCACTATGGTGGTCAGAGGCCTTTTAGGGCAGCACTGCTATAGTGGTTTGCAGACCGCTACAGCGACACCTTCAGGTTCTGCAGCTGAACAATTTAGCAATAGGAAAAAGATTTCAATCGAGTTTTCAAGCTGTTCTTAATAGAATGTTATGAAACTGATAAGAAATGAATTTAACACATTTCTAATTCTTTTACAGGAAAGATGGCTCAAAATCAAGAAGAGGTACCACAAGACAAGGAGGTGCCCACGTAGGACAAACTTTGCACCCGTCAAAGCAAACACTTACACCTGAGCCAGAAGTCTATTCCTTTACTACTGGAATGGGGATTTGACATGTCCAACGTAGAAACAGTGCTCCGAATTTTTGAAATGGGTTGATAAGGACAAAGCGGACTCGTTTGGTTAAGGATCTGGGTGACGGCAATGAATCCTGGGTGAGGGAGTTTTATGCTATGCTGCCCACAGTTGATTGGGATTCTCCCGATTCAACTATCATAATAAGAGGTACTCCGGTGAAAGTGGGGTTGAGGGCTATCAATCGGAATTATAGGCTACATGATCACCCAGAGGAGCCCTTGGCGGTGAAAGCAGTTGAGAAGGATTTCATGTGGTTAGCCTCCAAACTGGTGCACGAGGATGATATAGAGAAGACCCTTTGGGCTCATGGTAGGGGGCAATATACAGTGACCATTTTACTGCTGATGCGAAGAGATGGTTAAACATTGTCTCCCGCCGGATCTGTCCTTCTTAGAACACCCATGATGTGACCTTTGCTCGTGCTCTTATTGTTACTTGCATCCTAGATGACATACCGGTAAATGTGGGGTCGTACATTATTAAGGAGTGGAAGGAGTTTTGGAGGGTTGGTGGAGGGAGCTTGATGTTCCCATCTCTGATTACTGCCTTATGCTAAAGGGCTAAGGTTCCCAAGGAGGGTGATAATGAATGGGTCCATTCTGATGCTCTGTTTCATCCACTATGGATGAAAGGTCATGGAACTGCAGTCACCAGTCAAAAGAAGAGGAAGGTGGAAAATGCAGGTGAGGGAAGAACTGGAGCCGGGGCCGACACTGAGGCTGGAGATGGGGCTGGGACTGAGGTTCTTCGTATCTAGGGCCCTTCTGAGTGCATGTACTCGTGCTTTAATATGGTGATCGCTATGTTCCGGACGATGTCCATGCCTTCTGACGGGTCCGGTCAGGAGCCGCTACTAGGTACCCTATTCAGGAGGGGATGGAGGGGTATTTTGAGACTCAGAAGAAGATGGGTGAGTCACTCACCACTCTACAGACTGCATAGCACACTGGCCAAAAATCATAGTGAGCTTCGCAATGACTTTGACAGAGCGAAAATGAAGAATAAGTCACGTGACAAGCTTCACATTAGGGCTTGGATGGGTATCAAGGGAGTGTAGGGGTAGTATGCACCCCAATGAGCCAATTGATGTGTCGCGAATGTTACACCTCACACTTTAAGAGCATGAGAATGCCACATATTTCACCGTATTAATGGAGTATCGGAGACGTCCTGTGAAGTGTTGAAAGGTACAAGCCATGGGAAGTATGTAACTATGAAGTAAAGGATGAATTATGATCTCGTAAGTCGTGACTGAGAAGGACAGCCTTGGAACCAAAGGAAATGACCATTATCAATTATGATTAAATATAAATATCATGTATGGAGAGTTTCAAAAGAATCCAGGATCAAGAAAATCAAAGAAAATAAGTTTATCGAAAATTTGGAAAAAGCTGGCAGAATTTTGGATAGAAATTTTGGATCAAATTTAGAGGGGTATATCTCCTAATACATCAGGAGTTATGAAGTGAAACAAAATCCTAAATTAAAGTACAGGAAGTCTAGTTTCCAACGCAACAAACTGTTCATCAGAACGACATAGGAGTAGGGAGTTATGGGCATTTCAAGATGAGCCTCCAAGCTGCCAAATGGCTCCCAGCGGGCCCTAGTTGGAAAGTTGGTGGAACCGACTCTCAAAGGGTATAAACACCCTATTATTCCACTTTTTTCATCATTTACACTTCTTAGGAGTTCTAGACACATCCATACACTTCTCTTAAACACTTATAACCCCTTAAATCAAGAATTCAACAAGATTACACCAAACTAGTTCATGAAAAGTGATTGTTCTTGTTTCTACTTGATGTTGTGGGGAGTTTGGTCTTGAAGAAATTTGGTGTAGCTAAATTTCTTCAAATATAAGGTATGTTCTTCATCCTATCTCTTATGTTGAGTTGATTTGAAGGTTTAGCAAGTCTTAAAAGTGAAAATAGTTATGGAGGAAAGGTCATAAAGTGTTGTGTTGTAGTTGTTGAGTTTATGGACTATTTTGAGCATGTTGTGCCTGCGTTTTTGGGCTAATTCCCATGTATATGGATGGTATCTAATGTTGTTGGTGTGTTGATGAGATTATGCTCCTTGATTTTGGAATAAAAGAAGTGTATATTGTTATTGTATGTTGACAAACATCACATGGGATATTTTATGGAATATTTTAGTATGGATTATGATGTTGTTAGCGTTAGTGTTGTTGTTGTTGTGTTGGTTGTTGATATTATGACTTCGGACTAGGGATATAAACGGGGGAGATCCTGCCCGAATTTCGGCAGATTCTAATGGAGTTTAATTTGAAGACTTTCGGCAGATTCTAACAGTAGTATGAATTCTCTTGAATGTAGATTTGCGAGCTTGGAAGGATAAGCGTTAAGTAGTAGGAGACCAAAAAGGTATGTTAAAGCTAGTCCCTTTCTTTCTAAAGGCATGATTGTTTTCTTATGAACCCATACATGTTTTCCATAATATTCTTATTCCCAAAAGTTAGAAGTTCGTGATTCTTAGAGTTTCTTATGATGCTAAAGATAAGTATGTTCCATGATGATAATGATGATGATGATGATTCCATTTTTGGAGATTCCAAAGCTTATGAATTTGATGCTATTATGAGATTATTGACCTTATTTGATGATTTTCTTGATTTTATTCATTGTTGTTGATCTCACCTTATGTTACTTGTTCCTTCAAGGTGAGATATATGATTGCTCCATATTATAAATCGTATTTTTACCGATCTTACTTCACATCGTTGAGTTTAGGAATGTGTACTTAAGCAATGTTTAGTAGGACATGAATAGAGAGGCTTATGGTGTGTTACACCTCAGAAATTCCGTATGTGTTGCCTTGTGGATAGGCTAATATGAGCTTAAGGTGATTATGAAATCCCTACGAGGTTAAGTGAAGGATTAGATAGATTGAGGTGCATACAATAAGATTCCGAAGTTCTATGAATATGTGAAGATTAGTTTGTTGAAGGGAGCGAAATGTAAGTTGTGTTCGGAAAGGTTCTGCTATAATTGAGCTAATGGTTATGTGGTGATATTTTAAAGGGCTTCTATAGAGCCTATTGTATGGTTAATGAAGTATTATACAAGTGTTAAGAAGGTTCCATAAGGATTGGAGATCGAACGAAACGACGGAAACCATTTCAGAGAAATGGAGTTATACGACCACTTATACGGTCCGTATAACTCCCAGTAGGGAGATGATTTTCTGGCTGGTGAACCACGACCACTTATACGGACCGTACAATATTATACGGAATGTATAAGTGTCCGTGGAAGTCCCGATGATCTGATTTTTAATGTTTGTATAAATAGATGCCTTGGGTTCTTTTACTCCATTTTTCATATTGTACAAGTGTTGAGAGCTCAAAAACCCTTCTCTACGCATGTTCCACTCAAGTCCAACAGAACACAAAGATCAAAGACTAGAATCAAGTGTTTATGTGTTAGAAAGCTTCCAAGGGTTAGAGGACCGCAAGAAATTCCATTGGAGGAGAACTAGGGTTTGGTTCAAGTGAGGTATTTCCACTCAAGACTCATTCCACACCATCTAAGGTATGTTTTATGATATTTCCATGTTGTTTAAGGTGTTTGAAAGTTGAAACACTTGGATTGTAGAAGAATATATAAAATGGGTCTCGAATGTGGGAATAGTGTAATCTTTGATAATAGTTTGCATTGAGTAATGATTCATGATATGATATGATTATAATCATGTTACAATGACATTAAAAACATGAGATAAACATTGTGTATGAATGAACGTAATCGTGTGATGTGACCATGGATATGAATGATTGGAAGTGAATTGAGACATATGGATAATGTGGAAAAATAAAGACTATTTATATGATATTGCGAATGTATTATTAGCATTTGGGAGTTGATATATGATATGGAGGAAGTCGTATAAATAAAGGAGATGATGTCCAATTTTCTCTAGTTTTAGTCGCATATGCTAGCTATTGATTTTCTAATGATAGTATAACTCTAATGAAGGTAGAAATGCGAGCATTGAAGGAGAACGTGCAAGTGATACAACAGTTGAACGGAAAGGTATGTAAGGCTAACCCTTCTTTCATAAGGCATGGTTCTTTGACCAAATATCTATTCTTCTATGAGCTTATGATGTCCTTCAAATGATTCTATCTTCAGAAGCTACTAAGCTCACGATTCCCGATAAGTTACGATTGTACTAGATTCTTCATATGACGAGTAAGCCTATAAACATAGATGTAATGAACGACGATAATAGTGATGATGATAATGAAGACAGTGATAATAGTAATGATGCTAAAGATGCCTATGGGCTTTTACGTATATGTGCCTATCTATGGCTATTATGAAACCCCGAGCTTATATGGCCGGGTAGAATATAAGTATATTTATATGTATGTATTTATGTAGCGCGCGCGCACCTCTGCAGTTGGGTACAGATAACCCTGAAGCCTTTGTAGGGCCAGGTATGTGAACCCTGAGCCTTGGTTGGCCAGGTATGTATGATAACCGAGCCTAGCCATGGTCGGGTACGTGAAATAGTGAACCTTCGTGGTCGGGTATGCTATGTAAATGCTATGAATATGAATAAGAATATGTATATGAATACGACTATGGATACAAAATGTAAGTGAGTACGGATATGAGTACGGATACGGATATGGATGTATGTACACAATACCGCATTAGAAATGGGAAGTCCCTATGAGAAGCAAGTAAGTGGTTATAACAATGATACTACGATCTCCCATCTTATGCTATTTCTTATGGTGCTTATTATGCTTCTATAAAGATATTGATCATGCTTTACATACTCAATACATTTTTCGTACTGATGTCCTTTTGTTTGTGGACGCTGTGTTATGCCCGCAGGTGGCCAGGGAGACAGGCTTGATTCATAGCTATATTTCTCAGGGACTACAGAGCGGAGCTCCATTTCATTCGGAGCTATAGCTTTTGGTATTGATTTTTTTATGTTCATATTTAAGGGCATAGCGGGGTCCTGTCCCGCCTATATGATATGACATACTCTCCTTAGAGGCTCGTAGACATGTGTATATAGTTAGATGTATTTGTCCTTGTCGGCCTATATCTTGGATGTCATTTTGTTAGCCTCGTCGGCTTATGTACATTGCTATGGGCATTGCTATTAATGGTGATATATATATATATATATATATATGTATGTATGTATTGTTGCCCAATGGGAATAGTATGATTGATGGATAGAAAGTATGATTTAATATGTGGCTCACCTAGATTTAAATGTAAAGGTATGCTAATGGGTGCCCGGGTGGGCTAGCACCGGGTGCCCGTCGCGGCCCTCCGGTTGGGTCGTGACAAAAGTGGTATCAGAGCAGCTCTGTCCTAGGGTGTGTCTATGAGCCGTGTCTAGTAGAGTCTTGATTATATGTGTGTTGTGCGCCACACTTATAAACAAGAGGCTGCGTTATGTATTTCATAAATTCCTGTAAAGAGCTATGACATAAGAACTTCTTTTTCCTTAACGGTGTGTTATGTATTTCAGAAATGCCTGTAAAGAGAAAGGCTACGGCAGCCCAAAAAGGCAAGACAGTGGCATAAAAGCGGGCCGAAAGAGCACCACCGGCAGTTGTAGAAGAAAGTGAGTCTCAGAATGCGGCTCATTCTCAGTCCTCCCAGTCAGTGCCTGTTAGTGAGGAGCGTGAGGGAGCCTCAGCCCCAGCTCCTGCACCTCCGGCTCCTCCACCGGATGCTTCAGGCCAAGATGTAAAAGGGGCCATTCATTTGCTTACTCAATTGGTTGCTGCCCAGACTCAGCGGCAAAGTATAGGGCAAGGTGATAGGGTTGTTAGTGCAAGGGCCCGTGATTTCATTAGCTTGAACCCTCTAGAATTCTTTAGATCAAAGCCGGATGAGGACCCTCAGAATTTTATTGGTGGAATGTTGAGGACGCTTCTATTGATACATGCTTCAGACACCGAATCGGTGGAGTTACCGTCCTATAGATTGAGAGATGTTGCGGTTCATTGGTACACGGTTTGGATGGTTTCACGGGGAGCCAATGCGCCTCCCCCGGTATGGAAAAATTTTGTAGATGCTTTCCTTCGACATTATTTTCCTCCAGAGGTTCGGCGAGCTAGAGCCGATAAGTTTTTGAATTTGAGGCAAGGTAGAATGAGTTCTTTAGAGTGTAGTCTTCGCTTCAATTCTTTGGATAGGTACTCTTCGGCCATGGTGACGCATATGGGTGACTGAGTGCACTGATTTGTGAAAGGCCTAGGGCCACATTTGATGGATAGGTGCTTGACTGCGTCCCTTCAGGACAACATGGATATTTCACGCATTCAGGCCTATGCTAAGAATTTAGAAGAAAGCTTACAACAACAAAGAAGTGAGCGTGAGCAAGATAGGGGACATAACAAGAGGGCTAGATCTTCGGGTCCGATGAGTGAGTATAGAGGCGGGAACAGACAGCAGTTCTCGAGGCATTCAGACCATTCTATGATTAGTGCACCTCCACGGTTTTCAGGCCAGAGATTTGATAGATCTACTCGTTCTGGGCCGAGTCAGAGTTTTTCGGGATCCTAGTTCAGAGGTGATTCGGGTCAGGCGAGGCCACCCGTACCACGATGTTCCCAGTGTGGGAAGTTACATTGGGGACAGTGCCGATTAGGTTCAGAGGTTTGCTATTCATGTGGTCGACCAGGACATATTATGCGTGATTGCCCTTCAGTTGGTGGTAGAGGTAGGACCAAGCCTTCAGGGTCGGTAGCCGGATCTTCATCATCTATACGCCCTATGGGGCCAGGTTCACATATGCCGGTCGGCCATGGTAGAGGCAGAGGGAGAGTCCCCAGTTCTAGCGGTCCTCAGCACCGTGTTTATGTTTTGGCTGGATGCCAAGATCTTGAGTTTACTCTTGATGTGGTCACAGGTATGTTATCGGTTGTTTCTCAAGATGTATATGCTTTGATAGATCTTGGATACACATTGTCATATGTTACTCCGTATGTTGCGGGTCAGTTTAGAGTCAAACCGGAGTCGATCAAACCTTTTGAGGTGTCCACACCCGTTGGTGAATCGGTAATAGCTGGTCAAGTATATAGAAACTGCATAGTTATGATTTGTGATTGTCGCACTATAATTGACTTGCATGAGATAAAAATGGTAGATTTTGATGTTATTACGGGCATGGATTGGTTGGCTTCTTGCTATGCCAATGTTGATTGTAGAATGAAAATGGTTCGTTTCCAATTTCCGGGAGAACCAGTTTTAGAATGGAAAGGGAATATTGCGTCACCAAAAGGTAGGTTTATTTCCTATCTAAAGGCAAGGAAAATGATCACAAAAGGTTGCATTTATCATCTAGTGCGGGTTCAAGATGTAGAAGCTGAACCGCCAACTTTTAATTCAGTTCACGTAGTGAATGAGTTTTCGGATGTATTCCTGGAAGAGCTTCCAGGCCCCCCTCCTGAGCGGGAGATTGATTTTGCTATTGATGTGTTGCCAGACACCAAGCCTATATCTATTCCTCCTTATAGAATGGCTCCCACAAAATTAAAAGAGTTGAAGGACTTTCTTGAGAAAGGCTTTATTAGGCCTAGTTCATCCCCGTGGGGAGCACCCGTATTGTTTGTCCGAAAGAAAGATGGTTCCTTGAGAATGTGCATTGACTATTGGCAATTGAATAAGGTGACGATTAAGAACAAATATCCTCTTCCGAGGAATGATGACTTATTTGATCTATTACAAGGTGCCAAATGGTTTTCCAAGATAGATTTGAGGTCCGGGTATCATCAAATGAGAGGTAGGGAGAAATATATCCCTAAGACAGCCTTCAGGACAAGATATGGACATTTTGAGTTCCAGGTGATGTCGTTTGGACTAACTAATACACCGGCAGTATTTATGGATTTGATGAACAATGTGTTCAGGCCCTTCTTAGATCTATTTGTGATTGTATTCATCGACGATATGTTGGTGTATTCTAGATCCGAGGCAGAACACGCGAATCATTTGCGTACTATCCTTAGAGTTCTTCAAACTCGAGAGTTGTTTGCAAAATTTTCTAAGTGTGAGTTCTGGTTGAACTCGGTGACATTTCTGGGGCACATTGTTGCAGCCGATGGTATTCAGGTAGATAGCCAAAATATTGAGGCCGTGAAGACTTGGCCAAGGCCCACAACTCCTACGGAGGTTCGTATCTTTCTAGGTTTAGCAAGTTATTACAGGAGATTTGTTAAAGGGTTTTCTTCTATTTCTGCACCACTCACAAAGCTGACCCAGAAATCAGCTAAGTTTCAATGGACATATGCTTGTGAACGTAGTTTCCAAGAGCTAAATGATAGATAGACTTCTGCCCCAGTACTGACACTTCCTGAGGGATTAGAAGGTTATGTTGTTTATTGCGATTCTTCAGGCATTGGGCTAGGATGTGTGTTGATGCAACATGGTAAGGTGATTGCGTATGCTTCAAGGCAATTACGAAAACATGAGAAAAATTATCCAACCCATGATCTAGAATTGGCTGTAGTGATTCATGCATTAAAGATATGGAGACATTATTTATATGGTGTCCATGTGGATATTTACACAGATCATAAGAGCCTTCAGTATATCTTCAAGCAGAAAGAGTTGAATTTGCGGCAACGACGATGGTTGGAATTGCTAAAAGATTATGATATTGATATCATATATCACCCTAGAAAGGCAAATGTTGTGGCTGATGCTCTTAGCCGCAGATCCATGGGAAGTTTGTGTGATGTACGACCAGAGAAAAGAGAAATGGCTCGTGAGCTCCAGCAGTTAGCTAGTCTAGGAGATCGAATATTGGACTCAGGTAGCAGGGGAACTACCATTCAAAATTCAGCGATCTCGTCACTAGTAGTGGAAGTGAAGGAGCGACAATACGAAGATCCCATGCTAATGTGTTACAGAGATACACTCCCTCAGAAGGTGAAGTCATCATTTGAGATTGCAGGAGATAGAGTTCTCCGATGCCGAGGCAGATTATGTGTTCCTGAGGTGGCAGGTCTACGCCACAAAATATTGAGAGAAGCTCATTGCTCCCGTTATTCTGTCCACCCCGGAGCAACGAAAATGTACCATGATCTTAAATCTATATATTGGTGGAATGGGATGAAGAAAGATGTAGCAGAATTTGTAGCTCAATGTCCTAACTGTCAACAAGTGAAAATCGAGCACCAAAAGCCAGGCGGATTGTTGCAAGCCAAAGAAATTCCAACTTGGAAGTGGGAAGTGATTAACATGGATTTCATTATAGGTTTAGCCCGTTCTCGACGTAAGTATGATTCTATATGGGTGATTGTGGATAGACTTACGAAGTCAGCTCATTTCTTACCAGTTAGAACGACATATGTGGCGGAAGATTATGCAAAGCCTTATGTTAAAGAGATAGTGCGACTCCATGGTGTCCCAGCATCTATTATCTCAGATAGAGGAACTCAGTTTATAGCTAATGTTTGGAAGTACTTCTAAGAGGGTTTGGGAACTCAAGTGAGCCTTAGCACGGCATGTCACCCGCAGACTGATGGACAAGCTGAACATACTATTCAGACTCTTGAGGATATGTTACGGGCATGTATGATAGATTTGGAGGTAATTGGGATGATCACTTACCCCTCATTGAGTTTGCTTATAACAATAGTTATCATTCTAGCATCCAAATGGCACCGTATGAGGCTTTATACGGGTGAAAGTGTAGATCCCCAATTGGGTGGTTCGAGGTAGGAGAGACTAAATTGATAGGGCCGGACTTGGTACAACAAGCCATAGAGAAAGTTAAGCTCATACAAAATCGGTTATTAACAGCCCAAAGTCGTCAAAAGTCCTATACGGATAATCGATGGAGGGACTTAGAGTTCCAAGTGAAAGATTGGGTATTCTAAAAAGTGTCACTAATGAAGCTGTAATGAGATTTGGCAAAAAGGGGAAGCTTAGTCCTCGGTACATTGGGCCTTATGAGATTGTGCGCAAAGTAGGCAAAGTGGCCTATGAATTAGATCTACCTCCCGATTTGGAGTCAGTTCACCCAGTTTTCCATGTCTCGATGCTTCGTAATGTGTTGGAGATCCTACTAGGATCATGCAAATGAATGATGTTCAAGTGACAGAAAAGTTGACTTATGAAGAGGTACCCATTGCCATATTAGATAGGCAAGTACGGAGGCTTAGAAACAAAGACGTGGCCTCAGTTAAGGTTTTGTGGAGGAACAATAACCGAAAAGAGATGACATGGGAAGCGGAAGAAAATATGAAGTTCAAATACCCGCATTTATTTCAGCCCCTAGAAGAAATCCAAGACGAGACATCAAGATCATAAGGTATGTATGTTTTCCTTTTATGCTTTTGGGTCGTGTGTGGCCAAACTCTATTGCTATTATGTTGTGACCTTGTGAGGCATTGTTATTATGGGATGTTGTGATAGGATGGTAGTGCCATATTACAAGGGAAACTCTAGCAAAATTTTCATAGAAACCCCAATGACTTAACATTTGAGGACGAATGTTCTTAAGGGGGGAACAATGTTACACCTCGGAAATTCCATATGTGTTGCCTTGTGGATAGGCTAATGTGATCTTAAGGTGATTATGAAATCCCTATGAGGTTAAGTGAATGATTAGATAGATTGAGGTGAATACAATAAGATTCCAAAGTTCTATGAATATGTGAAGTTTAGTTTGTTGAAGGGAGCGAAACGTAAGTCGTGTTCGGAAAGGTTCTGCTATAATTGAGCTAATGGTTATGTGGTGATATTTTAAAGGTCTTCTATAGAGCCTATTGTATGGTTAATGAAGTATTATACAAGTGTTAAGAAGGTTCCATAAGGATTGGAGATCGAACGAAACGACGGAAACCATTTCAGAGAAATGGAGTTATACGACCACTTATACGGTCCGTATAACTTTATACGGTCCGCATAAGGTGGTCGTATAACTCCCAGCAGGGAGATGATTTTCTGGTTGGTGCACCACGACCACTTATACGTATCGTACAATACTATACGGACCGTATAAGTGTCCGTGGAAGTCCCGATGATCTGATTTTTAATGTTTGTATAAATAGATGCCTTGGGTTCTTTTACTCCATTTTTCATATTCTACAAGTGTTGAGAGCTCAAAAACCCTCTTCTCTAAGCATATTCCACTCAAGTCCAAGAGAACACAAAGATCAAAGAATAGAATCAAGTGTTTATGTGTTAGAAAGCTTCCAAGGGTTAGAGGACCGCAAGAATTTCCATTGGAGGAGAACTAGGGTTTGGTTCAAGTGAGGTATTTCCACTCAAGACTGATTCCACACCATCTAAGGTATGTTTTATGATATTTCCGTGTTGTTTAAGGTGTTTGAAAGTTGAAACACGTGGATTGTAGAAGAATGAACGTAATCGTGTGATGTGACCATGGATATGAATGATTGGAAGTGAATTGAGACATACGGATAATGTGGACAAATAAAGACTTTTGATATGATATTGCGAATGTATTATTGGCGTTTGGGAGTTGATATAGGATATGGAGGAAGTCGTATAAATAAAGGAGATGCTGTCCAATTTTCTCTAGTTTTAGTCGTATATGCTAGCTATCGATTTTCTAATGACAGTATAACTGTAATGAAGGTAGAAACGCGAGCATTGAAGGAGAACGTGCAACTGATAGAATAGTTGAACGGAAAGGTATGTAAGGCTAACCCTTCATTCATAAGGCATAGTTCTTTGGCCAAATATCTATTCTTCTATGAGCTTATGATGTCCTTCAAATGATTCTATCTTCAGAAGCTACTATGCTCACGATTCCCGATATGTTACGATTGTACTAGATTCCTCATACGACGAGTAAGCCTATAACGATAGATGTAATGAACGACGATAATAGTGATGATGATAATGATGACGGTGATAATAGTAATGATGCTAAAGATGCCTATGGGCTTTTACGTATATGTGTCTATGTATGGATATTATCAAACCCCGAGCTTATATGGCCGGATAGAATATAAGTATATTTATGTGTATGTATTTATGTAACGCGCGCGCACCTCTGCAGTTGGGTACGGATAACCCTGAAGCCTTGGTTGGCCAGGTATGTATGATAACCGAGCCTAGCCATGGTCGGGTACGTGAAACAGTGAACCTTCGTGGTCAGGTATGCTATGTAAATGCTATGAATATGATACGAATATGAATAAGAATATGTATATGAATATGACTATGGATACAAAATGCAAGTGAGTACGGATATGAGTACGGATACGGATATGGATGTATGTACACAATATCGCATTGGAAATGGGAAGTCCCTATAAGAAGCAAGTAAGTGCTTATGACAATGATACTACGATCTCCCATCTTATGCTATTTCTTATGTTGCTTATTATGCTTCTATAAAGATATTGATCATGCTTTACATACTCAGTACATTCTTCGTATTGACGTCCTTTTTTTTGTGGACGCTGCGTGATGCCCGCAGGTGGCCAGGGAGACAGGCTTGATCCACAGCTATATTTCTCAGGGACTACATAGCGGAGCTCCATTTCAATCAGAGCTATAGCTTTTGGTATTGATTCTTTTATGTACATATTTATGGGCATAGCGGGGTCCTGTCCCGCCTATATGATATGACATACTCTCCTTAGAGGCTCCTAGACATGTGTATATGGTTAGATGTATTTTTCCTTGTCGGCCTATATCTTGGATGTCATTTTTGTTGCCTCGTCGGCTTATGTACATTGCTATGGGCATTGCTATTAATGGTGATATGTATATATGTATTGGTGCCCAATGGGAATAGTATGATTGATGGATAGAAAGTATGATTTAATATATGGCTCACCTAGATGTAAATGTAAAGGTATGCTAATGGGTGCCCGGGTGGGCTAGCACCGGGTGCCCGACGCGGCCCTCCGGTTGGGTCGTGGCATGGTGTATCTTAGGATTTAATTAATGTTTAGTTAAGCGAGAAGAAGTTCTAACGGCCCAGAACTGTGCTTATAAGTCTTATGTGATCATGAGAAGTGCATAGAGATTACTCATGGAGGCCGGGTCATGATGTTGATTATATGTACCACTGGTCTATGACCAGTTAGGTAGCTATGTATTTACCACCATGCTACGGCTGGTTGGGCAGTTACCAACGTGCTATGGCCGGTTGGGCAGATATGTATTTGCCACCATGCTACGGCTGGTTGGGCAGTTACCACCGTGCTACGGCCGGTTGGGCAGATATGTATTTACCACCATGCTATGGCCGGTTGGGCCGGTCGGGCAATTACCACTGATCAGTTGGGGAGGTAGCGCCAAGTCGATAAGTAAGTTAGAGACACAGTATTGTACAAAGATGTAGTTAAATATATGAGAATATAGAGAGATATGCATACTAGATTCTCATTGGTAAGTCAGAAGTGCTTGATTGATTCTTATCCTTCTTCTTGCAGTATATGTTTACTGTGTTACATTTCTGCCTTACATACTTAGTACACTATTCGTACTAACGTCCTTTTGCTTGGGGACGCTACGTTCATGCTCGCAGGTATTGACAGACGAGACGAGGACCTTCCACAATAGGTTGCCTCCAGGTACTAATCTTGATTGGTGGGCGTCACTTCTTCCTCGAGCATTGCTGAGTCTAGGTTCGTGTATGTATTCTTGTGTGTTATGGGTATGTTAGGGGCCCTATCCCGACTTGTATACTTTCGTATGTTCATAAAGGCTTTGCAGACAGTTTTGTGTATACAACTTAGTTATGTCTTGTTAGTGGTTACATCAGAATCGTGGGCCCATTGTACATATACATACGCACGATATTATATTTATAGTTAGCCTCCTTGGCTGTATTATGCCATGCGAGACATAGAAGACGCAAGTTACAGGTTGGTTCGCTCGGCCCCAGTAAGGTGCCGAGTGCCAGTCACGCCTTACCAAGGTTGGGGTGTGACAGCAAAATTCCGGCACAATTAATGCTTTTTGACAACGAGTTCTACTTGTTTTTCAGGCAAGTTTGGGCCTTTTGATTTGTTTTTGTTATGTTACAGGTATTTATTGTGTTTATGGCGAAAGTCAGGAAAATGGCTTAAACAGATGTTCAAGAAAGAGAAGTAACTGAAGCTGGGATTTTACAGAGCAAAAAGACGGACTATATAATATTTACGGGGCGTCAATTCCATCGTAGATCAGTGATAGAGAAGTCTGACATTGAGAGGAAATTCACGGCAGAAAGTACGGGCCATATATTATTTGTGGTCCGTAAATCCCACCGTAGATCAATTACAGGAAGTCTCATATTGGAGGAAGATTTTATGGACCAGTTCTACGAACCGTAAAATATTTACGGTCCATCAAAATGGAGCGTAAATCTAGGCAGCAGGATGAAATTTTATGGACAGGATCTGAAGATTTTACGAACCGTATAATATTTACGGTCCGTATGTTGATCCGACGGGAGCAATTTTGTCAACTTATTTTTCACGACTTAGACCATTATAAATACTTGATGTAGGGTTTTGTAGACTAGAATTCACCATATTTCAGTCTTAATTTCCTTAAGGATTGAATACTCATAGTTTTTGGAAGTCTTTTTGGATTATAAACAATTGCAATTATTTTCTCTTCAATTCCAATCAATCATTCGTAAGCATTATGATCTCAACTATTTGTTATTGTTCTTCTTCTTCTTCTTCTTCTATGAGTAGCTAAATTCTTGACTGAGGTTGTGAACCCAAAGATGGGTGTTATGTGATTGAGAATTGGGATTGATATATGCACAATGGATTGTTAGGGTTTATTTATTATTTGTTCTTCATTCATAATTAATACTTGCAAACATTAGTTAAAGCCATCAACTTTCTTTAACTTGGAAAAGTACTTAGGGTTGGGTAAGAATAAATAGCAAGAACTCAAAGCTTTAAACTTTGTTTAATAAATTCACTTAGGAATAAGAAGAATTTACTTGGCATAATTAACCGTTCTTCATATCAGCTTTCTTATATTTGGGAAAATCATAGAAAGAAATAATCTTTATTTATTGGAAATTAGTAGAGATTCACGTAGAGGATAAGTGCATTCGTATAACGATCGATTAGAAGTATATCAAGATCAATACCCATGATCATACACTTTATCTAGCGGGGACACAACCTTGGTTTCTTTTTCCATACATTGCAATCCAAAAAATTAGTTAGCAATTAGTCACAAACAACCAACTTTTTACAAAACCCATCGGATTAAGACATTAGACCTAAATTAAGCATTCTACGATTTTAGTAACCTTTTCACACCATATTTCCTGTGGGATTCGACCCCAACCTGTTGGGTTATTATTTTTGACATCGTCCGCTTTACGCTAATTAAAGGTGTAATTTGAGCGTATCAAATTTTGTCGCCGTTTTCGGGGAATAAGGTTTTTAAATTACTAAATAGTGTTTGCTTTGATTGAAGGTTGTTTCTTATTCCATCACACCTTGTTTGCTATTCCTTATGAATTAGGTGAACATGAATTAGAATCAGCAAAACCAACGTGCAGCAGCTGGAAACCAGGGTGTTCAATTGAATGATCACGCGAATGAAACAGATGACGAGAATTTCTTCGCTGACCTTGTACCAGAGAAGGACTATGCATCTGCTATTGTTCATCCTCGGGTTTGAGCTACTGGTTGCAAAATTGACACATTTCTCTACCGGTTGTTGAAGATTGAGGGCTAATTTCGGAACTCTACCGAGAATGATCCTCAAAGTCATTTGCAGAACTTTATGGATGTATGTGCTTAGTACATCCAAAACAATATGTCACAAGATGCTATTCGGCTAAAGCTCTTCAAATATTCCTTAGCTGGAGAAGCAAGAACGTGGTTTGAGAAGCTGCCCCGGAATTCTATTACTTCATGGGTAGAGATGGTAGCAGTCTTTCTGAAAAAGTGGTATCCTTCTAGCAAGAAGGCTGAGATCCGTGACAAAATCTATGAATTCAAGAAGCGATCGGGGGAATAATTATACGAAGCTTGGGAGAGATTTAAAGAATATTCGCAGAAGTTTCCGACTCATGGTTTTTCGGATAACATATTAATGGAAAAGTTCTACCGAGGGCTAGATCTTGTAACACAGTCAATTGCAAACAATGCAGCCGATGGTTGTTTTATGGATAAATCTTATACTCGAGTTACTAATATACTTAATAGATTGACTACGTACAACCCAGCTTGGCACTCAAACAATGCTAATATTGTACCCTACGGGAATGCTATGATCCCAAATATGGTGAAGGAGAATCAGGATACTCAGCAGGCATTGGAGCAAGTTGCAACAAATATATTTGTTGTGCAAGAAAGTTGATGACAACCAGATCAAGAAGGTAAATGTTTGCGAATATGCTTCAGGTATGCTGAAGGGGATGTACCGAGTCCAAGAGGGTAAATGTTTGTGAAGATGCTTCAGGTATGCCGAAGGGGATGTACTAAGTCCAAGAGGGTCCATACCACGAGGAACCTCCTATGCAGATTGAAGATGCTAACTATGTGAACAACTCTCAAGGGGGTTATCAAAGGCAAAATTACCAAGGGGGTTACCAGAATTAAAATCAATGGAGACCTCAGCAGGGCCAAGGTACTTACAACAACAGCTAGGGGAACTACAATAATAATTATGGTGGCGTGAAACAAGGGAACTACAACAACAATAGGAATTTTGGAAATAAGAATTCCCATCCATATATCCCTCCAAAAGGGCAGTCAAACGATCAAAGTAGTTCGAGGGTTGAGGCAATGCTGGAGAAGGTTCTAGCAAATCAAATCAAGTCTAATAAGACGTTGTCTGAGATAACAGAGACAGTGGGATCTCATACAGCTGCTATTCAAAAGCTCGAGTCGCAGATGTGTGATATTTCTAGAGAGCAGGACCCTCCTAAACATAAAGGACTCCCTAGTGACACTTTTCTGAATCCGATGAATAGGGGAGGTAGTGTTGACCAGGTGTTTGCTATTAGTACTCAGAGTGGTAAAATACTCTAAAGTGGTGAAAAGAAGGTTGTTGATCTTGAGCCAATTAATGAAGAGGAAGAGGTGTAGTCTGATGCACAAATTATTGATGATGAGCTTCCTAGTAAAGAGAAAGTTGTTAATATTCCAGAAAGTTCGAAGGTGGCTGATGACAAGAGCAAGCAGACTGTAATAGGGGCTCTCCACTATTTGACTCAACTTTTCAAATCTAAACCTCCCTTTCCTTAGAGATTGGTGAAGAAGAAGGAAGAAGCTAAGTTCAAAAATTTTTATGATTAGCTGAAGCAGTTATCTCTGACCTTTCCATTCTTAGATGTTGTCAAGGAGATGCCCAGTTTTGCTAAGTACTTCAAAGACCTATTGACCAAGAATAAGACGGTGTAACATGAAACCGTGAGTTTGACTCACACCGTGAGTTCCATTTTTCAACAACTATTGTCCAGATAAAGGGAGCTCTTTGGATGTTCACCATTCCTTGTTCTGTTGGGTATCTGATTTTGCTCACGCTTTGTATGATAATGGGACGAATATAAATTTTATGCCACTTGCTATTTATAAGCAATCAGGTTTTGGGATGCCAAGGCCGACTACTATGAGATTAAAGCTGGCTGATGGATCTCTTAAGTGGCCGGTTGGCGTGGTTGATGAAGTTCTTGTGCGAGTTGGTAAATTTATGTTGCCGCTAATGTTTGGAAGTACTTCTAAGAGGGTTTGGGAACTCAAGTGAGCCTTAGCACGGCATGTCACCCGCAGACTGATGGACAAGCTGAACATACTATTCAGACTCTTGAGGATATGTTACGGGCATGTATGATAGATTTGGAGGTAATTGGGATGATCACTTACCCCTCATTGAGTTTGCTTATAACAATAGTTATCATTCTAGCATCCAAATGGCACCGTATGAGGCTTTATACGGGTGAAAGTGTAGATCCCCAATTGGGTGGTTCGAGGTAGGAGAGACTAAATTGATAGGGCCGGACTTGGTACAACAAGCCATAGAGAAAGTTAAGCTCATACAAAATCGGTTATTAACAGCCCAAAGTCGTCAAAAGTCCTATACGGATAATCGACGGAGGGACTTAGAGTTCCAAGTGAAAGATTGGGTATTCTAAAAAGTGTCACTAATGAAGCTGTAATGAGATTTGGCAAAAAGGGGAAGCTTAGTCCTCGGTACATTGGGCCTTATGAGATTGTGCGCAAAGTAGGCAAAGTGGCCTATGAATTAGATCTACCTCCCGATTTGGAGTCAGTTCACCCAGTTTTCCATGTCTCGATGCTTCGTAATGTGTTGGAGATCCTACTAGGATCATGCAAATGAATGATGTTCAAGTGACAGAAAAGTTGACTTATGAAGAGGTACCCATTGCCATATTAGATAGGCAAGTACGGAGGCTTAGAAACAAAGACGTGGCCTCAGTTAAGGTTTTGTGGAGGAACAATAACCGAAAAGAGATGACATGGGAAGCGGAAGAAAATATGAAGTTCAAATACCCGCATTTATTTCAGCCCCTAGAAGAAATCCAAGACGAGACATCAAGATCATAAGGTATGTATGTTTTCCTTTTATGCTTTTGGGTCGTGTGTGGCCAAACTCTATTGCTATTATGTTGTGACCTTGTGAGGCATTGTTATTATGGGATGTTGTGATAGGATGGTAGTGCCATATTACAAGGGAAACTCTAGCAAAATTTTCATAGAAACCCCAATGACTTAACATTTGAGGACGAATGTTCTTAAGGGGGGAACAATGTTACACCTCGGAAATTCCGTATGTGTTGCCTTGTGGATAGGCTAATGTGATCTTAAGGTGATTATGAAATCCCTATGAGGTTAAGTGAATGATTAGATAGATTGAGGTGAATACAATAAGATTCCAAAGTTCTATGAATATGTGAAGTTTAGTTTGTTGAAGGGAGCGAAACGTAAGTCGTGTTCGGAAAGGTTCTGCTATAATTGAGCTAATGGTTATGTGGTGATATTTTAAAGGTCTTCTATAGAGCCTATTGTATGGTTAATGAAGTATTATACAAGTGTTAAGAAGGTTCCATAAGGATTGGAGATCGAACGAAACGACGGAAACCATTTCAGAGAAATGGAGTTATACGACCACTTATACGGTCCGTATAACTTTATACGGTCCGCATAAGGTGGTCGTATAACTCCCAGCAGGGAGATGATTTTCTGGTTGGTGCACCACGACCACTTATACGTATCGTACAATACTATACGGACCGTATAAGTGTCCGTGGAAGTCCCGATGATCTGATTTTTAATGTTTGTATAAATAGATGCCTTGGGTTCTTTTACTCCATTTTTCATATTCTACAAGTGTTGAGAGCTCAAAAACCCTCTTCTCTAAGCATATTCCACTCAAGTCCAAGAGAACACAAAGATCAAAGAATAGAATCAAGTGTTTATGTGTTAGAAAGCTTCCAAGGGTTAGAGGACCGCAAGAATTTCCATTGGAGGAGAACTAGGGTTTGGTTCAAGTGAGGTATTTCCACTCAAGACTGATTCCACACCATCTAAGGTATGTTTTATGATATTTCCGTGTTGTTTAAGGTGTTTGAAAGTTGAAACACGTGGATTGTAGAAGAATGAACGTAATCGTGTGATGTGACCATGGATATGAATGATTGGAAGTGAATTGAGACATACGGATAATGTGGACAAATAAAGACTTTTGATATGATATTGCGAATGTATTATTGGCGTTTGGGAGTTGATATAGGATATGGAGGAAGTCGTATAAATAAAGGAGATGCTGTCCAATTTTCTCTAGTTTTAGTCGTATATGCTAGCTATCGATTTTCTAATGACAGTATAACTGTAATGAAGGTAGAAACGCGAGCATTGAAGGAGAACGTGCAACTGATAGAATAGTTGAACGGAAAGGTATGTAAGGCTAACCCTTCATTCATAAGGCATAGTTCTTTGGCCAAATATCTATTCTTCTATGAGCTTATGATGTCCTTCAAATGATTCTATCTTCAGAAGCTACTATGCTCACGATTCCCGATATGTTACGATTGTACTAGATTCCTCATACGACGAGTAAGCCTATAACGATAGATGTAATGAACGACGATAATAGTGATGATGATAATGATGACGGTGATAATAGTAATGATGCTAAAGATGCCTATGGGCTTTTACGTATATGTGTCTATGTATGGATATTATCAAACCCCGAGCTTATATGGCCGGATAGAATATAAGTATATTTATGTGTATGTATTTATGTAACGCGCGCGCACCTCTGCAGTTGGGTACGGATAACCCTGAAGCCTTGGTTGGCCAGGTATGTATGATAACCGAGCCTAGCCATGGTCGGGTACGTGAAACAGTGAACCTTCGTGGTCAGGTATGCTATGTAAATGCTATGAATATGATACGAATATGAATAAGAATATGTATATGAATATGACTATGGATACAAAATGCAAGTGAGTACGGATATGAGTACGGATACGGATATGGATGTATGTACACAATATCGCATTGGAAATGGGAAGTCCCTATAAGAAGCAAGTAAGTGCTTATGACAATGATACTACGATCTCCCATCTTATGCTATTTCTTATGTTGCTTATTATGCTTCTATAAAGATATTGATCATGCTTTACATACTCAGTACATTCTTCGTATTGACGTCCTTTTTTTTGTGGACGCTGCGTGATGCCCGCAGGTGGCCAGGGAGACAGGCTTGATCCACAGCTATATTTCTCAGGGACTACATAGCGGAGCTCCATTTCAATCAGAGCTATAGCTTTTGGTATTGATTCTTTTATGTACATATTTATGGGCATAGCGGGGTCCTGTCCCGCCTATATGATATGACATACTCTCCTTAGAGGCTCCTAGACATGTGTATATGGTTAGATGTATTTTTCCTTGTCGGCCTATATCTTGGATGTCATTTTTGTTGCCTCGTCGGCTTATGTACATTGCTATGGGCATTGCTATTAATGGTGATATGTATATATGTATTGGTGCCCAATGGGAATAGTATGATTGATGGATAGAAAGTATGATTTAATATATGGCTCACCTAGATGTAAATGTAAAGGTATGCTAATGGGTGCCCGGGTGGGCTAGCACCGGGTGCCCGACGCGGCCCTCCGGTTGGGTCGTGGCATGGTGTATCTTAGGATTTAATTAATGTTTAGTTAAGCGAGAAGAAGTTCTAACGGCCCAGAACTGTGCTTATAAGTCTTATGTGATCATGAGAAGTGCATAGAGATTACTCATGGAGGCCGGGTCATGATGTTGATTATATGTACCACTGGTCTATGACCAGTTAGGTAGCTATGTATTTACCACCATGCTACGGCTGGTTGGGCAGTTACCAACGTGCTATGGCCGGTTGGGCAGATATGTATTTGCCACCATGCTACGGCTGGTTGGGCAGTTACCACCGTGCTACGGCCGGTTGGGCAGATATGTATTTACCACCATGCTATGGCCGGTTGGGCCGGTCGGGCAATTACCACTGATCAGTTGGGGAGGTAGCGCCAAGTCGATAAGTAAGTTAGAGACACAGTATTGTACAAAGATGTAGTTAAATATATGAGAATATAGAGAGATATGCATACTAGATTCTCATTGGTAAGTCAGAAGTGCTTGATTGATTCTTATCCTTCTTCTTGCAGTATATGTTTACTGTGTTACATTTCTGCCTTACATACTTAGTACACTATTCGTACTAACGTCCTTTTGCTTGGGGACGCTACGTTCATGCTCGCAGGTATTGACAGACGAGACGAGGACCTTCCACAATAGGTTGCCTCCAGGTACTAATCTTGATTGGTGGGCGTCACTTCTTCCTCGAGCATTGCTGAGTCTAGGTTCGTGTATGTATTCTTGTGTGTTATGGGTATGTTAGGGGCCCTATCCCGACTTGTATACTTTCGTATGTTCATAAAGGCTTTGCAGACAGTTTTGTGTATACAACTTAGTTATGTCTTGTTAGTGGTTACATCAGAATCGTGGGCCCATTGTACATATACATACGCACGATATTATATTTATAGTTAGCCTCCTTGGCTGTATTATGCCATGCGAGACATAGAAGACGCAAGTTACAGGTTGGTTCGCTCGGCCCCAGTAAGGTGCCGAGTGCCAGTCACGCCTTACCAAGGTTGGGGTGTGACAGCAAAATTCCGGCACAATTAATGCTTTTTGACAACGAGTTCTACTTGTTTTTCAGGCAAGTTTGGGCCTTTTGATTTGTTTTTGTTATGTTACAGGTATTTATTGTGTTTATGGCGAAAGTCAGGAAAATGGCTTAAACAGATGTTCAAGAAAGAGAAGTAACTGAAGCTGGGATTTTACAGAGCAAAAAGACGGACTATATAATATTTACGGGGCGTCAATTCCATCGTAGATCAGTGATAGAGAAGTCTGACATTGAGAGGAAATTCACGGCAGAAAGTACGGGCCATATATTATTTGTGGTCCGTAAATCCCACCGTAGATCAATTACAGGAAGTCTCATATTGGAGGAAGATTTTATGGACCAGTTCTACGAACCGTAAAATATTTACGGTCCATCAAAATGGAGCGTAAATCTAGGCAGCAGGATGAAATTTTATGGACAGGATCTGAAGATTTTACGAACCGTATAATATTTACGGTCCGTATGTTGATCCGACGGGAGCAATTTTGTCAACTTATTTTTCACGACTTAGACCATTATAAATACTTGATGTAGGGTTTTGTAGACTAGAATTCACCATATTTCAGTCTTAATTTCCTTAAGGATTGAATACTCATAGTTTTTGGAAGTCTTTTTGGATTATAAACAATTGCAATTATTTTCTCTTCAATTCCAATCAATCATTCGTAAGCATTATGATCTCAACTATTTGTTATTGTTCTTCTTCTTCTTCTTCTTCTATGAGTAGCTAAATTCTTGACTGAGGTTGTGAACCCAAAGATGGGTGTTATGTGATTGAGAATTGGGATTGATATATGCACAATGGATTGTTAGGGTTTATTTATTATTTGTTCTTCATTCATAATTAATACTTGCAAACATTAGTTAAAGCCATCAACTTTCTTTAACTTGGAAAAGTACTTAGGGTTGGGTAAGAATAAATAGCAAGAACTCAAAGCTTTAAACTTTGTTTAATAAATTCACTTAGGAATAAGAAGAATTTACTTGGCATAATTAACCGTTCTTCATATCAGCTTTCTTATATTTGGGAAAATCATAGAAAGAAATAATCTTTATTTATTGGAAATTAGTAGAGATTCACGTAGAGGATAAGTGCATTCGTATAACGATCGATTAGAAGTATATCAAGATCAATACCCATGATCATACACTTTATCTAGCGGGGACACAACCTTGGTTTCTTTTTCCATACATTGCAATCCAAAAAATTAGTTAGCAATTAGTCACAAACAACCAACTTTTTACAAAACCCATCGGATTAAGACATTAGACCTAAATTAAGCATTCTATGATTTTAGTAACCTTTTCACACCATATTTCCTGTGGGATTCGACCCCAACCTGTTGGGTTATTATTTTTGACATCGTCCGCTTTACGCTAATTAAAGGTGTAATTTGAGCGTATCAAATTTTGTCGCCGTTTTCGGGGAATAAGGTTTTTAAATTACTAAATAGTGTTTGCTTTGATTGAAGGTTGTTTCTTATTCCATCACACCTTGTTTGCTATTCCTTATGAATTAGGTGAACATGAATTAGAATCAGCAAAACCAACGTGCAGCAGCTGGAAACCAGGGTGTTCAATTGAATGATCACGCGAATGAAACAGATGACGAGAATTTCTTCGCTGACCTTGTACCAGAGAAGGACTATGCATCTGCTATTGTTCATCCTCGGGTTTGAGCTACTGGTTGCAAAATTGACACATTTCTCTACCGGTTGTTGAAGATTGAGGGCTAATTTCGGAACTCTACCGAGAATGATCCTCAAAGTCATTTGCAGAACTTTATGGATGTATGTGCTTAGTACATCCAAAACAATATGTCACAAGATGCTATTCGGCTAAAGCTCTTCAAATATTCCTTAGCTGGAGAAGCAAGAACGTGGTTTGAGAAGCTGCCCCGGAATTCTATTACTTCATGGGTAGAGATGGTAGCAGTCTTTCTGAAAAAGTGGTATCCTTCTAGCAAGAAGGCTGAGATCCGTGACAAAATCTATGAATTCAAGAAGCGATCGGGGGAATAATTATACGAAGCTTGGGAGAGATTTAAAGAATATTCGCAGAAGTTTCCGACTCATGGTTTTTCGGATAACATATTAATGGAAAAGTTCTACCGAGGGCTTGATCTTGTAACACAGTCAATTGCAAACAATGCAGCCGATGGTTGTTTTATGGATAAATCTTATACTCGAGTTACTAATATACTTAATAGATTGACTACGCACAACCCATCTTGGCACTCAAACAATGCTAATATTGTACCCTACGGGAATGCTATGATCCCAAATATGGTGAAGGAGAATCAGGATACTCAGCAGGCATTGGAGCAAGTTGCAACAAATATATTTGTTGTGCAAGAAAGTTGATGACAACCAGATCAAGAAGGTAAATGTTTGCGAATATGCTTCAGGTATGCTGAAGGGGATGTACCGAGTCCAAGAGGGTAAATGTTTGTGAAGATGCTTCAGGTATGCCGAAGGGGATGTACTAAGTCCAAGAGGGTCCATACCACGAGGAACCTCCTATGCAGATTGAAGATGCTAACTATGTGAACAACTCTCAAGGGGGTTATCAAAGGCAAAATTACCAAGGGGGTTACCAGAATTAAAATCAATGGAGACCTCAGCAGGGCCAAGGTACTTACAACAACAGCTAGGGGAACTACAATAATAATTATGGTGGCGTGAAACAAGGGAACTACAACAACAATAGGAATTTTGGAAATAAGAATTCCCATCCATATATCCCTCCAAAAGGGCAGTCAAACGATCAAAGTAGTTCGAGGGTTGAGGCAATGCTGGAGAAGGTTCTAGCAAATCAAATCAAGTCTAATAAGACGTTGTCTGAGATAACAGAGACAGTGGGATCTCATACAGCTGCTATTCAAAAGCTCGAGTCGCAGATGTGTGATATTTCTAGAGAGCAGGACCCTCCTAAACATAAAGGACTCCCTAGTGACACTTTTCTGAATCCGATGAATAGGGGAGGTAGTGTTGACCAGGTGTTTGCTATTAGTACTCAGAGTGGTAAAATACTCTAAAGTGGTGAAAAGAAGGTTGTTGATCTTGAGCCAATTAATGAAGAGGAAGAGGTGTAGTCTGATGCACAAATTATTGATGATGAGCTTCCTAGTAAAGAGAAAGTTGTTAATATTCCAGAAAGTTCGAAGGTGGCTGATGACAAGAGCAAGCAGACTGTAATAGGGGCTCTCCACTATTTGACTCAACTTTTCAAATCTAAACCTCCCTTTCCTTAGAGATTGGTGAAGAAGAAGGAAGAAGCTAAGTTCAAAAATTTTTATGATTAGCTGAAGCAGTTATCTCTGACCTTTCCATTCTTAGATGTTGTCAAGGAGATGCCCAGTTTTGCTAAGTACTTCAAAGACCTATTGACCAAGAATAAGACGGTGTAACATGAAACCGTGAGTTTGACTCACACCGTGAGTTCCATTTTTCAACAACTATTGTCCAGATAAAGGGAGCTCTTTGGATGTTCACCATTCCTTGTTCTGTTGGGTATCTGATTTTGCTCACGCTTTGTATGATAATGGGACGAATATAAATTTTATGCCACTTGCTATTTATAAGCAATCAGGTTTTGGGATGCCAAGGCCGACTACTATGAGATTAAAGCTGGCTGATGGATCTCTTAAGTGGCCGGTTGGCGTGGTTGATGAAGTTCTTGTGCGAGTTGGTAAATTTATGTTGCCGCTGATTTTGTGATTCTTGACATTGTTGTTGATCGGGATATTTCTATTATTCTGGGGAGACCTTTCCTTGCAACGTGAAGAGCTCTTATGGATTCGAAAAGAATGAAATAAAATTCTGAGTCAACGGTGAAGAAGTTACTTTTCAGGCGAGCAAGGGGATGAAATTACCAAGTGCTTACGAGAGCATTTCAGTGATTGATTCGTTTGATGTTATTGATGAAGTTGTGGAGTTCAAGATGGAAGAAGAAAGCTTGTGCCACGACCCGACCCGAGGGTCGTGACAGGCACCCAGTGCTAACCCACCTGGGCACCTCTTATCGTACATTCATATTTACATCTAGGTGAGCCACACAGCTTAGTCATAACTTCTATCCATCATTCATGCTAATCTCATTGGGCAACAACGCATTCATATCATCATTAACAACTATACCCATATCAATATACGTAAGCCGACGAGGCGATCAAAATGATATACAAAATATAAGCCGACAAGGCTAAAGATATTTAATTATACACAACTATCTACGAGCCTCTTTGGAGAGTATGTAATATCATATAGGCGGGACATGACCCCGCTATGCCCATATGTGTGTACACAAAAGAATAATACCCAAAAGTTGTATCTCCGGATGAGATGGAGCTCCTCTATGTACTCCCTGAAAAGAAATCTACGGATCAAGCCTTTCTCCCAGTCCACCTGCGGGCATGACGCAGCGTCCACAAATCAAAGGACGTCAGTAAGAATAATGTAATGAGTATGTAAAGCATATCAACATCATAATATGAGCATAAGAGATAGTATAAGGAATAGCATAAGATTGGAAAATAAAGAGATAGTAGCCATCATCGTAATTACTTACTTGTCTTTCATAAGGACCTTCCATTTCTAATGCGTGCTCGTGTACATACATATATACATACATACATATACATATATACATACATATATATATATATATATATATATATATATATATATATATATATATATATATATATCCATATCCGTATCCATATTCATATCCGTTTTCACTACCTATTGGTATCCATAGCATACCCGACCATGAAGGTTCGGTGGTCTCACATACCCGGCCATGACAAGGCTTGGTGTCATACATACCTGGCCCTACCAAGGCTCAGTGTTATTCGTACCCAACGGCAGTGGTGTGCGTGCAATAGACATCATATCCGGCCATATAAGCTCGGTGTCATATAATAGTCATACATTCTTAAATCCGTATACGTAGGAGTTCATGAGTATCATCGTCATCATTGACATCATCATTTTCGTTATATCTATCCTTAGAGGATCAACTATCATATAAAAGAGGCAATAAAATTGTGAACGTATCGAGAATCGTAAGCTTTGGTAATCTTGGTGATAAAGTCATTTGGAAGACATTATGGAACTCATGAAAGGATACATATAGCAAGGGAACCATGCCTCAAAGAAAGAAGGGTTAGCCTTACATACCTCTTCGACTTCTTAACTATTTAGCGTTCACCGTTGAAGTTTGAATAATCTACATTTAGAAGGATTCATTAAACGTTTAAGCCTTGATGATACTCTTAAATTCAAACTAGAATAATTCATGATCTAATGAAAATTGAGCAGCATTTCCCCTATTTCATCGACTTCCACCATATCACAAAACAACTCCCAACAACCGCAATAACATCCATAATATACTCATAATATCATAATCAAGTGATTACACTTCATTAAGCCTACAAAATTCATCCTTATGTTCAACTTAGGCTAGCACCTTAATCCCCATTTTAGCACATTTTCATATAATGCTTCTTCATCACCATTATTACCTTGCATAGAAAGATTATATCCATATCATACTAAGAATCATAACTCAAGTTAGCTTACTACTCAAAAACATCATAAAAACTACATTTAGAACTCATTTTCTACTTTCTTCTTCTACCCAAGTTGTTCAACAACTAAACATTCTTGATAACATGTAATAAGTATGAAAACTAACCTTTTACCTCATAAGAATGAGATTTGTAGCAAGCTATCAAATTATATGAAAACCCTAGCTTCAATATCCAAAGAATTCTTGGAGTCTACTAACCCTAGCAAGACTTCTAACACATGGGTATCTTGATTCTTGCCTCTTGATATTTAATCTCTCTTGGATTTTGGCTTGGATTAGTTTATGGAGTTGAAAAGTGGGTTTTTAGAGAGCTTTTGGATCTGATTTGGTGAAATAAAATGTCCAGATGAAGTGGAGTGAAATATATAAAGTGGAACTTCAAATCCCGTCGGGCATTTCTGCGCCCATTTTGACGAGCCGTCAAAATTCCTACGGACAGTCAAAATGGTTCGTAGAACTGCCCAGTAAAATATGGTTCACTGTAACCATATTACGCTGGGCTTGTGCAGTTTGACGGGCCGCAGAATTTTCTGCGGGTCGTCAAAATTCATGCGGGCCGTCAAATGGTCCGTAGAAAATATCTGCTCAGACAGTCTGTCTTGAAACACCCATAAAGTTTTACTCCGACATCACATTGACGAACGGCTTGTTGCGTTGGAAAATAGACTCGATGAAATTCGATTTGGATAAAAGAAACACACCAAAACGCCTTATATTATAGGAGATATGCCTCCCCCAATTTTGACCAAAATCGTGTCCGAATATTTTGCCAAGTTTTCCCAAAGTTCTGACAAACTCCATTCATTAATTTACTTGTTCTTAAATACTTCTGTAGCTTATTTCATGGGCTTAAACCCCATAACCATAATATGGGATAATATATAATCTCATATATCCTAAGGTAACTCCAGTTTCCACGATTAGGACAACTAACACCTAACGAATCTCAACGGACGAAACTACGAGGTGTAACATTCTCCCCCTTTTAGAAAAATTCATCCCCGTAGCATATCCTCAAGAGCCTGAATGGTACGTTCAGCTTGCCCATCCGTCTGTGGGTGAAATGCCATTCTAAGGCTCACCTGAGTCCCCAAACCTTCTTGGAAAGACTTCCAAAAATTAGCTGTAAACTAGGTCCCTCTATCGGAGATAATCGAAACTGGAACATCGTGAAGTCGCACTATCTCTTTAACATAAAGCTTTGCATAATCTTTTGCTACATATGTAGTTCTGACTGGTAAGAAATGAGCTGACTTCATGAGTCTATCAACAATCACCCATATAGAATCATACTTACGTCGAGAATGGGGTAAACCTGTAATGAAGTCCATGTTAATTACTTCCCATTTCCAAGTTTGAATTTCCATAGCTTGCAACAATCCACCCGACTTTTAGTGCTCAATTTTCACTTCCTGACTGTTAGGACATTGAGCTACGAATTCCGCTATATCTTTCTTCATCCCATTCCACCAATATATAAATTTAAGATCATGATACATTTTCGTTGCTCCTGGGTGAACATAATAACGGGAACAATGGGCTTCTCTCAATATTTGGTGGCGTAATCCTGCAACATCAGGAACACATAACCTGCCTCGGCATCGGAGAACTCCATCTCCAGAAATCTCAAATGATGACTTCTTCTTCTGAGGGAGTATATTTCTGTAATGAATTAGCATGGGATCTTCGTATTGACGCTCTTTCACTTCCACTACTAGTGACGAGACTGCTGCATTTTGAATGATAGCTCCCATACTACCTGAGTCCACTACTCGAACTCCTAGGATAGCTAATTGCTGGAGCTCACGAGCCATCTCTCTTTTCTCTAGCTGAACATCACATAAACTTCTTATAGATCTACGGCTAAGAGCATCAGCCACTACATTTGCTTTCCCGGGATGATATAGGATGTCAACATCATAGTCTTTCAACAATTCCAACCACCGCCATTGCCGTAAATTCAATTCTTTCAGCTTAAAGATATACTGAAGGCTCTTATGATCTGTATAAATATCAACGTGGATGCCATACAAATAATGTCTCTACATCTTCAATGCATGAATTACTGCAGCCAATTTAAGACCATGGGTCGAATAATTTTTCTCATGTTTCCGCAACTGTCTTGAAGCATACGCAATCACCTTACCATGTTGCATCCACACACAGTCTAACCTAACGTCTGAATCATCACAATAGACAACATAACCTTTCGATCCCTCTGGAAGTGTTAGGACTAGGGCAGAAGTTAATCTATCCTTTAGCTCTTGGAAACTACGTTCACAAGCATCTGTCCATTGAAATTAAGCCGATTTCTGGGTCAGCTTCATGAGTGGTGCAGAAATAGAAGAAAAACCTTTTACAAATCTCCTGTAATAACCTGCTAAGCCCAGAAAACTATAGAACTCCGTCGGTGTTGTAGGCCTTGGCCAAGTCTTCGCCGCTTCAATGTTTTGGGTATCTACCCGAATACCATCGGCTGAAATAATATTCCCCAAAAAGTTCACTGAGTTCAACAAAAATTCACACTTAGAAAATTTGGCAAATAACTCTCGAGTTTGAAGAACTCCAAGAACGGTACGCAAATGATCCGCATGTTCTGCCTCGGACCTAGAAATACCAGGATATCATCAATGAACACAATCACAAATAAATCTAAGAAGGGCCTGAACACATTGTTCATCAAATCAATAAATACTGCCGGTGCATTAGTTAGCCCGAATGGCATTACCCGCAACTCAAAATGGCTGTATCTGGTTCTGAAGGCTGTCTTAGGAATATCTTTCTCCCTAACTCGTACTTGATGATACCCGGATCTCAAATCTATCTTTGAAAACCATTTGGCGTCTTGCAATTGGTCGAATAAATCATCAATCCTCGGAAGAGGATATTTATTCTAAATTGTCACCTTATTTAGCTGCCGATTGTTAATGCACATTCGCAAGGAGCCATCTTTCTTTCGCACAAACAACACGGGTGCTCCTCACGGGGAAGAACTAGGCCTAATAAAGCCTTTCTCAAGGAATTCCTTCAATTGCTCCTTCAACTCTTTCAACTCCGCGGGAGCCATCCTGTAAGGAGGAATGGATATGGGTTTTATGTCCGGTAGCATATCAATAGCAAAAGCAATCTCCCGTTCAGGAGGGAGACCTGGAAGCTCTTCCGGGAATACATCCGGAAACTCATTCACCACGGGGACAGACTGAAGAGATAGCGATTCAACTTCTACATCATGAACCCGAACTAGATGGTAAATACAACCTTTTGCGATCATTTTTCTTGCCTTGAGATAGGAAATAAAACTACCTTTCGGGGATGTAGTATTTCCTTTCCATTCTAAAACTGGTTCTCCTGGAAACTGGAAGCGAACCATTTTCTCTCTACAATCAACATTGGCATAGCAAGAAGCCAACCAATCCATGCCCATGATAACATCAAAGTCCACCATTTTTAACTCATGTAAATCAACCATAGTACGATGGTCACAAATCACAACTACACAATTTCTATATACTCGGCTAGCTATTACCGGTTCACCAAGGGGTGTAGATACCTTAAAAGGTTTGATCGATTCCGGTTTGACCCCAAACCGACCCGCAATATATGGAGTAACATATGGCAACGTGGAGCCCGGATCTATCAAAGCATATACATTATGAGAAAATACCGATAATATACCTGTGACGACATCGAGGGAAGATTCAAGATCTTGGCGTCCAGCCAAAGCATAAATACGGTGTTGAGGACCACTAGAACTAGGAGCTCTCCCTCTACCTCTACCATGGCTGACCGGCTCCTGTGAACCTTGCTCCATAGGGCGTATCAATGATGAAGACCCGACTGCCGATCCTGAAGGCTGGACTCTACCCCTACCACCAACCGAGGGGCAATCACGCTTGATATGGCCTAGCCGACTACATGTATAGCAAACCTCTGAACCTAGTCGACACTGGCCCCAATGTAACTTCCCACACTTGGAACACGATGGCACGGGTGGCCTAGCCTGACCCGAATCACCCCTGAACTGAGAACCCGAAGCCCTGAAACTCTGACTCGGCCCGGAATGAGTAGATCTATCAAATCTCTGGCCTGATAACCGTGAAAGCGCACTAGTCATAGAATGGACTGAATGCCTAGAAAACTGCTGTCTTGGCCCGCCTCTAAACTCACTTGTTGGACCCGAAGATCTAGCCCTCTTGTTATACCCTCTATCATTCTCACGCTCACTTCTTTGTTATTGTTGGCTTTCTTCCAAATTCTAGGCATGGGCTCTAATGCGTGAAATATCAATGTTGTCCTGAAGGGACGCAGTCAAGCACCTATCCATCAAATGTGGCCCTAGGCCTCTCACAAATCGGTGCACGCGATCACCCATCTTCGCTACCATAGCCGGAGCATACCTAGCCAACGAATTGAAGTGGAGACTATACTCTAAAGAACTCATACTTCCTTGCCTAAGATTTAAGAACTTATCGGCTCTAGCTCACCGAACCTCTGGAGGCAAGTAGTGTCAGAGGAAGGCATCCACAAATTCTTGCCATACTGAGGGAGGTGTATTGACTCCCCGTGAAGCCATCCAAACTGTGTACCAATGAACCGCGACATCCCTCAATCTATAGGATGCTAACTCCACCGATTCAATGTCCGAAGCATGCATTAACCGAAGTGTCCTTAACATCCCATCAATAAAATTCTGGAGATCCTCATCCGGCTTCGACCCGAAGAATTCCGGAGGGTTTAAGCTAATAAAATCATGGGCCCTTACACTAATAGCCCTATCACCTTGCCCTGTACCTTGCCACTGAGTTTAGGTGGCAACCAACTGAGTAAGTAAATTGTTATGTCTCGTGTTTTCGCATAATTTGAAATCTTGAAAATAATTAAGACTTGTATGTTATAAGGCCATATCTTTGATTTTAGTTAATATGCCTATGTCGTTTATGAAAGTATTGGTGCAAAGACGTCGGGGAAGGCCGAGGGCAAAATTTGGAATTTCGGAAATTACAAATGAAATCTCTAACGAATTGGGCCAAGAAAAATTGGAAGAAAATTGAAGCCCAAATGCTAGGGGTGGCCGGCCAAGGAGCCAAGGCCCAAGCCCCACTTTAAGTGGTCATGTGAGTTCCATGTGACCATATGAGCAAGATATATTCATGCTCATCTTTTAGAATATTCTAGAAAACCAAACAAACAAAAAAAAATTGAAGAACACCTCAAAAGAGGCTCTCGGCCGAACCCTCCAAAACAAAAAAAAAAATCTCTAGCCTTGCTTTGTTCCTAAAAATCTTGTTCTTCTTGTAATTGTAGTAAGTTCAAGACGCTCTCCGACGGGATACAATTAGTTTAGCGAGAGAGCGACGTTTGCGGCAAGTCGGAATTTCAAGAAAAAGGTAAGATTTCTATGTTTTTATGTTATGGAATGGATATATATGTTATAGTGATTAGAGTTGCATGAAGATTATGGGATTGTGTTGTGTTGAGCATGGCCGTGTGTGTGTGTGAAGGGTGTGTTTGGCCGTGAGCCATGTGGTGTGGAAGGGGAGGTGAATTTGATTTTGTTTAGTTTGTTAGTTGCGTCGTTGTGGCATTTATGACGTAAATGAACGTTTAGCGAGTCGAATTGGCATTGAAGATGGTTGCGGGTTTTTATGGGAAATTATATGATTTTTGTATATTCTTATATAATTGTGGAAGCAAGACTTAAAATGCAGATTATGGTTGTTGTTAATAAATTTGGAAGGAAATAATGCGAGTTAGTATGTTCGTCGTAGTTGTGGACATTTTGAATAGAATATGGAAAGTAGCGGATTGCTTAAATTCATGTATATCGCTTGGGATATTATTGGAATGTGTTTGAATAACTTTGAATGAGTAAAAGAATATGATAATGTTGATATTGGTTTGATGTTGTGAAGTTTGGATGAAAGTTGTTGAATTATGTAGAAAGAACGAATATTGACGTTAGAGTGATTTTGTTATGACTTGTGATGTTTGTGATATTGTGGGTTGTTGTTGTTGTTGTATATGGAGCCGAGCTAAGTCTCGGGGTGTTATATATATAGGGGAAATGCTGCCGAAATTTCGGTAGACAAAAATGAGGTTAAGTGAATTCTTAAGCCTTGAAATCCCTAATTGGCAACTTTGACCATTTGCAGATTCTGAGCGAAACGGGACTTGAGTTTTGGGCGAGCGTAAGACGCATATAAGGTATGTAATGCTACCCATTCCTTCTTTTGGCATGTCTTAGGTATACTAGGTCGATATTGGAGCCCCGAGGGCAATTCTATTCCTAGAAATCCGAATTGGGAATTTAGTATTATTCATTCAATTGAATTGAATTATAAAACTCATATTATATTGAAAAGTGATCTAATGTCCGAAACTTTTGTAAACGTAATCAAGTTGCCTAGAGACTTCCATGTATGATTCCATAGACCCCAAATGTCTATGATTCATGTCCGCCACCTCGACTTGACCCGCGGTGGGCCCGCTAGCATCGAGACTTCTTTGTTTGCTCTATTATGCCCATTCTTGTATAATGTCGGCAAAACACTTTTGGTTATGAATTTGGCTATCATAAAATAATGTTTTGACTACCACGATATTCTAAACTATATTTTGAACCATAAATACTATGTTGGAAATACTTTTGTGAAACGAACCCCGTATTGACTAGTTATTCGAACTATTTGATTAATGAGTTAGCATATGATATTATTAAGTTTCAAAAGGTGTTTTGACTTATAAGTTGCATTGTTTGCTCACGACTCCGCTCGTGCCCTTATTATGACTTCATTCACCGGTTCCCGGGCCGGTTATGATTCGTGCGCGCTATGATACATTCGGCCGTATGCTGTGTTACGGTTCCCGAGACCTCGCCATAGGGCCGGGTTCCGTTTGGAGTTATGCTGTGATATGGCTGGTGATATGCTATGCTGATATGTGTGCTCGGGGATGTACGGAGATTTGAACCTTCCGGTGTTATGCTGTGTGTGGCACCAGCGTCGGAGTGGTGACCACGTTCCTGAGCTTTGCATGATTTTAATTGCATTATATATATATATATATATATGTTTGATACAAATTTTGATATATCATTCAGTACTTCCCTTTGTATCTTGTTTGCTTTCAGTTGTGGCCTATATATTTCTGTACTCTATGCTTTACATACTCAGTACATTTTTCGTACTGACCCCCTTTCTTCGGGGGCTGCGTTTCATGCCCGCAGGTACAGACACAGGTGATCCATCACTGTAGGCTCCACTTTCTGCTATTTCGCAGTACTCCCTTTTGATCCGGAGTCCACTTTTGGTACATACATCTTTTGTTATGTATATATTTCGGTATATCTGACTATTTGGGTACGGCGGGGCCCTGTCCCGTCATATGATTCTGTCGGTCTGTTTAGAGGTCTGTGGACATATTTGTGGGTTGGGTCTTTCTGTACGGATGTGTGTATATGATGTGCTTGGGCGATCCCATTCGCCGCGGCGGCCGGTCCGCATATGTTTACATGTTGCCTTGTTGGCCGGTGTGGCCTTTGTTGGTATTTTCTATGCATAGGGTTATTTTGGATAGTCTTTAAAACAAAGGAAACTCTACCGAAATATTTCTGGAAATTATCAAAATTTAGAATATAGCCTTGACGGCTTCTGCTATATACTTGAATGCATATGATAGATGGGCTTGGGTGCCCAGATCGGGCACTAGTCACGGCCTACGGGGTTGGGTCGTGACAAAAGTGGTATCAAAGCAGTCTGTCCTCGGAATGTCTATAGGCCGTGTCTCGTAGAGTCTTGTTTATCGGTGTGTTGTGCACCACATCTATAAAGGCTACAGGGCATTTAGGGTGTTACCTTTCTTTGGGATCTTAGATCGTGCGTTAGAGCTGTGCTACTAGGATGATTTTGATCTGATTCGTTATTGTGTTTGCAGTGATGCCTCCGAAGAAGGCAACGGCGGCCTAGAAGGGCAAGGCAGGGATGGCAGGCACTAGTCAGGCACAACGAGTTACCCGGGCTCGTGTTTATGATTTGCCCGAGGTTGTGCCCCATTCAGAGGGATCCGCTACACCACCACCGGCGGAGCCTGGAGCAGGTCCATCAGCAGCTCCAGGGGCCCGAGTACCCGCACCCGAGCCTCCAGCTCCTCAGCCAGGGGCGGAGGACAGGACACTGAGAGAGGCTGTACAGTTATTGACCACACTGGTAGCGGGGCAGGATCGCAGACGCGGGCCGAGAGATGATGACGATGACGACAGGCGTGACAGCCTGAGGGTTCGAGAGTTCCTATTATGTGGCCCTCCAGAGTTTTTCGGGTCTAAGCCCGACGAGGACCCCCATCACTTTATTCGGGGGATGCGGCACTCACTAGATTTGGTCAGAGCTTCAGAGACTGAGTCTGTTGAGTTGGCTTCGCATAGACTACGGGATGTTGTTGCTCACTGGTATGAGTCCTGGGAGCTATCCAGGGGTGAGGGTGCTACCCCAGCTTCTTGGGACGAGTTCGTGACTGCTTTCACTCACCACTTTTTGCCCCCAGAGTTACGACGGGCGCGGGTTGACCGATTTTTGCATCTGCAGCAGAGGGGTCGGAGTGTCCGTGAGTATAATATGGAGTTTGATTCTTTGGCCCGGTATGCACATGCCATAGTAGCAGATATGGCCAATCGGATGCACAGATACGTGATGGGGATAGACCGCTATTTGATTGATGGCTGTATGGCGGAGGCATTGCAGGCAGACATGGATATTGCCCGACTACAGGCTTATGCCCTGGGTATGGAGGACCGACATAGAGCTGATTATTCCAGCCGAGATCCGGACAGGAGGCCGCCCAAGAGGGCCAGATCCACAGGTTATTCTTTGGATTCTCGAGGCGGACAGCCTCAGCAGCAGCAGTCAGGCAGACATCCTCCTCCGTCAGGCCGGGGTACACAGCCAGCCGGTAGGAGATTTGACAGTGCAGGACAGTCTGGGGCCGGTCAGAGCTCCAGAGCATCAGGGTCACAGATAGCCAGAGGTCCCAACTAGCCCAGACCACCCAGGCCCCGTTGTTCCCATTGCGGGGAATCGCACCCGGGAGAGTGTTATTGACTTGCTGGAGCCTATTTTTCATGCGACGGTCAGGGCCATATTATGCGAGATTGTCCGTTGGCGAGCGGTTCCGGTAGTGTAGCTCAGCCGACGGGATCAGTCGCTGGTTCATCATCTGCTCCATCAGTTGCGCGCCCTGCGGGGCGAGGTATGCCAGCGGGACGCGGTCGAGGCCGTGGCAGTGCTTCGGGTTCTAGCGGTCCCTCGAACCGCATATACGCATTGGCCAGCCGCCAGGATCAGGAGGCTTCGCCGAATGTCGTCACAGGTACATTACTGGTTTTCTCCAGATCTGTATATGCACTGATTGATTCTGGTTCTACTTTATCATATATTTCCCCGCTCGTTGCTAGTAAAATTGGGATAGTGTCTGAGCCTATACAGCCATTTGAGTTAGCTACCCCGGTCGGGGATTGTATTATAGCGAGGCAGGTATACAGGGATTGTTCTGTGACTATATGTGATCGCTGCACTAAAGCTGATTTGATAGAATTAGATATGCTGGAATTTGATGTCATTATGGGTATGGACTGGTTGGCTTCCTGTTATGCTAATGTTGACTGCCAGAAAAAGGTAGTCCGTTTTCAGTTTCCAGGGGAACTAGTTATAGAGTGGTTCGGGTCTACAGCATCGCCGAGGGGTAAGTTTATTTGGTACCTCAAGGCTAAGAAGATGATTCAGAAAGGTTATATCTATCATTTGGTTCGGGTGCACGATACTACAGCCGAGACACCTACTCTTCAGTCTGTTCCGGTTGTTAATGAGTTCCCAGATGTGTTTCCAGATGAGCTTCCGGGTCTTCCGCCTGAACGGGAGATATATTTCACTATAGACTTGTTGCCAGATACGCAGCCTATATCTATTCCTCCGTATAGAATGGCACCGGCTGAATTGAAGGAATTGAAAGAGCAGCTGAAGGATCTGTTGGGTAAAGGCTTTATCAGACCCAGCACATCACCCTGGGGAGCGCCGGTATTATTCGTAAGAAAGAAAGATGGGTCATTGCGAATGTGGATTGATTATCGGCAATTAAATAAGGTGACTATAAATAATAAATATCCCCTCCTCCGGATTGATGATTTGTTTGATCAGTTGCAGGGTTCCAAATATTTTTCAAAGATAGATTTGCGCTCGGGTTATCATCAGGTGCGAGTGCGAGAATCAGATATCCCGAAGACTGCTTTCAGGACCCGGTACGGGCATTATGAATTCAGAGTTATGTCTTTCGGGTTGACTAATGCTCCAGCAGTATTTATGGATCTGATGAATCGGGTATTTCGGCCTTTCCTGGACATGTTCGTGATTGTGTTTATCGATGATATTTTGATTTATTCACGAACAGCGGAGGAGCATTCGGATCATTTGAGGACAGTACTTGGCACTCTCCGGCAACAGAAATTATATGCTAAATTTTCCAAATGTGAATTCTGGTTAACTTCTGTGGCTTTCTTGGGGCATATTGTCGGAGCAGACGGTATTCGGGTCGATACGCAGAAAATTGAAGTTGTACAGAATTGGCCCAGGCCTACTACACCGACAGGGGTGCGCAGTTTTCTGGGGTTAGTCGGATATTATCGGAGGTTCGTGGAAAAATTTTCTTCTATTGTCGCACCACTGACGAAGCTTACTCAGAAAGCAGCAAAATTTCAGTAGACCGATGCCTGCGAGCGCAACTTTCAGATGTTGAAAGAAAAATTAATTATAGCACCAGTATTAGCTCTTCCAGAAGGATCAGACGGGTATGTTGTCTACTGTGATGCCTCTGGTATTGGGATAGGTTGCGTGTTGATGCAACACGGTCGAGTCATAGCCTATGCTTCCCGGCAGCTCAGACCGCACGAGAAGAATTATCCCACTCATGATCTTGAGTTAGCCGCGGTGATTCATGCTTTGAAGATTTGGCGGCATTATTTATATGGGGTCCACGTTGATATGTATACGGACCATAAGAGTCTCCAGTATATTTTTAAATAGAAAGAACTAAATTTGCGGCAGAGAAGATGGCTTGAGTTATTGAAAGACTATGACGTTGATATCCTGTACCATCCTGGGAAAGCCAATGTGGTAGCGGATGCACTTAGCCGCAAGTCCATGGGCAGTTTAGCTGATGTACCATCTGACAAGAAAGACTTGGTTCATGAAATTCATCAGTTGGCCAGCCTTGGAGTTCGTTTGGCGGATTCTGGAGATTCTGGGATTTCTGTTCGTGCAGTTGTTGAATCATCTATTATAGCAGAGGTAAAGCAGCGTCAGTTTGAAGATCCTATCCTGGTTCAGTATAGAGATGTGGCCCTTAATAAATAAAAGGCTCCGTTTGAAATTTCGCCTGAAGGGGTATTATTATATGAAGGCAGATTCTGTGTACCAGATGTTGCAGGCCTACGGCGACAAATTATGGGCGAGGCGCATAATGCACGGTATTCTGTTCATCCTGGTTCCACTAAAATGTATCATGATCTCAGGTGCTTGTATTGGTGGGATGGTATGAAGAAAGATATTGCCGAGTTCGTTAGTCAGTGCCCGAATTGTCAACAAGTTAAAATTGAACATCAGAAGCCTGGTGGGTTATTGCAGGAGATGGAAATTCCAGCCTGGAAATGGGAAATGATTAATATGGATTTCGTTGTTGGGTTACCGCGCACTCTACGCAGGTATGATTCTATTTGGGTTATTGTTGACAGATTGACGAAATCAGCCCATTTTCTCCCCGTCTGGACTACTTATTCGGCTGAGGATTATGCTAGATTATATATCAGAGAGATAGTCAGACTTCACGGAGTCCCTGTATCTATTATTACTGACCGAGATGCCCAGTTTACGGCAAATTTCTGGAGGTCATTTCAGGAGGGATTAGGGACTCAGGTGAGCCTCAGTACAGCTTTTCATCCTCAGTCCGACGGGCAGGCCGAGCGCACTATTCAGACGCTGGAAGATATGTTGCGGGCCTGCGTTATTGATTTCAGAGGCAGCTGGGATGACCATTTGCCGCTTATTGAATTTGCCTATAATAACAGTTATCACTCCAGCATTCAGATGGCACCGTACGAAGCTCTTTATGGCAGGAAATGCAGATTTCCTATTGGGTGGTTCGATGTGGGCGAAACTAAATTAATTGGGCCAGATGTGATCCAGGAAGCAGTAGATAAAGTGAAACTTATTCGGGAGCGATTGTTGGCTGCACAGAGTCGACAGAAGGCATATGCAGACAGACGACGTCGACCATTAGAGTTTTAGATTGGCGACTGGGTATTTTTGAAGGTGTCGCCTATGAAGGGTGTTATGAGATTCGGTAAAAAGGGTAAGTTAAGCCCGCGGTATATAGGGTCGTATCAGATCATTCGGAAGATAGGCGAGGTCGCCTATGAGCTAGACTTACCATCCGATTTGGAGGCAGTGCACCCGGTATTTCATGTGTCCATGCTGTGAAAATGTATTGGTGATCCTTCCAGAATATTCCCAGTAAATGACATTCAGGTAACGGAGCATTTGTCTTATGAAGAGCAGCCTATAACTATTCTGGATCGGCAGGTCAAGAGACTACGCACTAAGGATGTCACACCCCGATCTTGCTAGGGTGTGATGGGCACCCGACCCTTACTTAGGATCGAGCGAACCCTCAGACTCTTGCTACACATAAAATCACGTCAAACTTTTTAAAATAAATAAGTTAAAGCACATAATTGTTTTTTTCAGAAATATTCTTTTTCGTAGCTTCCAAGGCGAACAAATCTAAAGTCATACAAAATTCAATACATAACACAGACCGACATATCGGCTGACGGAGCCGCTTACAGACTGACAACTAATACCCACGACGCTGTCTGCAAAGTCTCTAACATAAGTCCAGAAAGCATAACATACAAACTCTAACTCGGCAGCACTCCGGGAACAAAAGAAGCTTGCCATCTGCACTGGAATATCTTCTATACTGGCTTCAACTCAGCTGGGAGTACCTGCGCGGCATGGAACGCAGCCCCCGAAGACAGGGGGTCAGTACGGAATATGTACTGAGTATGTAAGGCATACATTACAAAGAAACAGAACCATAACTGAGACAGATAGAACTAACAAATAAGAACAGTATTCAGAGTACCAGACGCTTATTATTTTTCAGACACAAAGCATGCATACCTGTTTCACATGTCAGTGGAAGTACAGAAGGTAAGTGTTTTAGCCAAAGTACCAAAATACTTATTCTACAATTACAGATCGCTTGTCCGAAGAGGTACAGAAAATACAGAATACAGAACGGAGTACCGAACGTACCGAATGCTCAGGTGATGTCATATATCGGACATAATACAGAACGTACAGAATACTCAGATGATGTCATATATCAGACGGAATACAGAACGTACAGAATGCTCAGATAGTGTCATATATCGGACGGAATACAGAACGTACAGAATACTCAGATGATGTCATATATCGGACGAAACACAGAACGTACAGAATACTCAGAGTGCTTACTTTCCGGACACAAATTATGCATATCGGAATCATGTAACATCTTCACAGATAACAGATCCCGGCCCTGTGATAAGGGACGCGGTAACAGAATCATCATATGTCAAAATCATGTGTCAATATGTACATATGCAGATAGCAGATAACAGATCCCGGCCCTGTGATAAGGGACGCGGTAACAGAACCCGGCCCTCAGGGAAGAGACGCGGTGAACAGAATCATATGCCATCCCGGCCGCCATCCCCATATCATCATATACAGATAACAGAACCCGGCTCTCCCACCGAGGGGCGCGGTGAACAATGCAGAGGAAACGCACGGTAACAGAACCTGGCCCGGGACGCAGTGAAAGAGACATTAACTCATGCACGAAGCAGAAGAAGGGCACGATAACAGAACCTGGCCCGGGACGCAGTGAAAGAGACATTAAGTCATGCACGAGCAGAGTCATGAGAAACCATATGCACATAAATCCAGACTCAATGAATAGGTACACTTGCCGACATTCGAAGGCTCAGAAACGAGTTTCGGGTTCTTCCTAGTTAGTATTAGGAAGTTATGAGCATTTAAAATACAGAAACCTCTTCGGACTTCTAAGAGATCCGAGATCGTACATAAAAACATTAAGGCTTACAAAGAATACTCATATCAGAATACTCGGATCAGAAGACTCATAACCAGATCTTCATAGCCGAATACTTATATCGGAATACCCGTATCAGAACACTTATACTAGACACTCGTACCAGTATACCTAACTCAGAATACTTATATCAGAATATTTATATCGGATTATTTATATATTGGGTGCTTATATCAAAATACTTATATCGGAATATTTACATCAGAATGCTTATATCAAAATATTCGGATCAGACCGTTCGTATCGGAGTGTTCATATCAGGATAGTCGAGTCAGAATACTTATATCTGAGTTACTAGATACTTATAGCAAACTCGGAACATTAGCCAAAGTTTCTCTTAATTATCATACGGAAATAGGGCAAATAAAACAATACAAATAGGTCTCGGGGGTTGTGGGCCCACCTTGGGTCAAGTCGAGGTGACATACGTAAAACTATAAACATTTGGTCTTATACGGTCATCTACGAAAGTTTCAGGGTAATCCAGTTCCGTTGGTGGAAGTTGCGTATGTTCAAACTACCTTTTCACTAAACATAATATAATCAATTCAATTATACTGAATGAAAAAGGGTTAAATATAAGTTCGGATTTCTAAGAGTAGAGTCATCCCCGAGGCTCGAGTCATAGCCTATCACATCTAGGACATGCCAAGAGAAAGAGGGGGTAAGCCTTACATACCTTAGCTGCGCCTTACGCTCGCTCAATTTCAATTCCCGTTTCGCCCAAAATCTACAAATGGTCATGTTTACCAATTGTCAATAGTAAGACTTTTAGCATTCAAATCTTTAACTCATCACTTGTCTACAAAAATTTGGGTAGCATCTCCCCTATACATATAACATCCCCGAGATTTAACTCGGCTCCAACATCAATAACCAAACCAACAACAATAACAAGCACCACAAAACACAACATAGCATAACTAGTCCTCTTTCCAACATAGTACAATAACTTTCATTTCCAACGTCATATTTCCAAACCAACCTCAATGTTTTCACATTCATTACTAATCAAGATCATTACAATACGATTCGGAAGCATTTCATATCATTTCTACAAGCTATTCACACGATATACAAAATATACAAACTTTCCACCAAAACCATAATCCATACGAAACTTCTAATCTTCAACATACATATTCATAACACATTTCCATCTTCCAATTTCATCAACAATAATCGTAATTTGCACCTCAACAATTTCATTTTCATCATTACATAAATATTCCATAAAATCACAAAATTCCCCATAACAACATACCAACCAATCTTTCATGAATTCTTTTCCTTTCTACATTCCACAACACAACAACAATCAAAATACTAAATAAAATTAGCTCATCATGCCCCACCAAAACAGCCCCCTATACGGCTACCACATCAACACCGACAAACGAATTTATATCGCTATTTCTTCAGTCCTAATCCGTTAAATCTTTAAATAAACTTGTTAACAATGAAAAGGAACCTTCATATTACCTTAAGTAGGTAGCCACCACGTTATCACTCTCCTCCTTGGTTGATTTTTAGCTCAAATTGAAGACAACGTGACGTACAACACTTTTCTCTTCATGGGCTTCGGAATTCGGGGATCGGATTTTGGTCAAAAATTGATTTTTCTCTCTAGGATATTTTCTCTCTTTTCCTCCAGAAATTTCTGGATGTTTAGGTGTGAAAAATGAGGGGGGAAACGCTGAAATGTTACTTAAATAACATGGGTCATGGGCCTAACCCGGTTGGGCCTAGCCCACTGACCTTTCGACCTTAAAACGTCCATATCTCCTTGTACCGACGTCACCTGGGAACCCACGACCTATGGTTGGAAAGCTACTTCAATTATGTACAACTTATATTTCTTGGTAATTTTCCAAATTCCGAACTTATAATACCGTTTTGGCTCCTCGAAGTCAGGTTACCCGAAAACGTTTTCTTAACAATATTCGTTTGGGGGGCTTCCACTTTGATTTGGCCCAAGGGTCCTTCTTTTCAGATGTTCCAAAAAAAATCTCGATGTGTGGGCCCCACCTTAGCAAATAATCCGACGTTCAAAAATACGGGATATAACAAAAATGATATCCAAAATATAGGCCGACAAGGCCAAATACATCTAACCATATACACATGTCTACGAGCCTCTAAGAAGAGTATGTCATATCATATAGGCGGGACAGGACCCTGCTATGCCCATAAATATGTACACAAAAGAATAAATACCAAAAACTGTAACTCCGAATGAAATGGAGCTCCGCTATGTAGTCCCTCAGTAATAAAGCTATGGATCAAGTCTGTCTCCCAGGCCACCTGCGGGCATGACGCAACGTCCACAAACAAAAGGACGTCAGTACGAAGAATGTACTGAGTACTGAGTGCCTTGCCCATAATTTGTCGTCGTAACCCTGCAACGTCCGGTACACATAATCTGCCTCCGTATAATAATACCCCTTCAGACGAAATTTCAAATGAAGTCTTTTCTTTATTAAGGGCCACATTTCTATACTGTGCCAAGACAGGATCTTCGAACTGACGCTGCTTAACCTCTTTCATAATGGATGATTCAGCAACCTCCCGAACCGAAACCCCAGCATCTCCAGAATCTGCCAAACGAACTCCAAGGCTGGCTAACTGATGAATCTCACGAACCAATTCTTTCTTAACAGGCTGTACATCAGTCAAACTGCCCATGGACTTGCGGCTAAGCGCATCCGCCACCACATTGGCTTTCCCAGGATGATACAAAATATCAATGTCATAATCCTTCAATAATTCAAGCCATCTTCTCTGCCGCAAATTCAGCTCCTTTTGCTTAAAAATACACTGGAGGCTTTTGTGATCCGTATAGATATCAACGTGGACCCCGTATAAGTAATGCCGCCAAATCTTCAAAGCATGAATTACCGCGGCCAATTCCAGATCATGAGTGGGATAATTTCTTTCATGCGGTCTGAGCTGCCGGGAAGCATAGGCTATGACTCGACCGTGCTGCATCAACACACAACCTATCCCAATACCAGAGGCATCGCAATAAACAATGTACCCGTATGATCCTTCTGGGAGAGCTAAAACTGGAGCTGTAATTAATTTTTCCTTCAACATCTGAAAGTTGCGCTCACAAGCATCAGTCCACTGAAATTTTGCTACTTTCTGAGTGAGCTTCGTTAATGGTGCCGCGATGGAAGCAAAATTCTCCACAAATCTTCTGTAATATCCGGCTAACCCCAGAAAACTGCGTACTTCTATCGGTGTAGTAGGCCTAGGCCAATTTTGTACAGCCTCAATCTTCTGCGTATCGACCCGAATACCATCTGCTCCGACAATATGCCCCAAGAATGCAACTGAGGTCAACCAAAATTCACATTTAGAAAATTTAGCATATAATGTTTGTTGCCGTAGTGTGCCAAGTACTGTTCTCAGATGATCTGAATGCTCCTCTGCTGATCGCGAATAAACCAAAATATCATCGATAAATACAATCACGAACATATCAAGAAACGGCCGGCATACCCGATTCATCAAATCCATGAATATCGTTGGAGCATTGGTCAGCCCAAAAGACATCACTCTGAATTCATAGTGCCCGTACCGGGTCCTGAAAACAGTCTTTGGAATATCTGACTCTCGTACTCGTACCTGATGGTAGCCCGAACGTAAATATATCTTCAAAAAATATTTGGCACCCTGCAACTGATCAAATAAATCGTCAATCCGGGGAAGGGGGTATTTATTCTTTATAGTCACCTTATTCAGCTGTCGATAATCAATACACATTCGCAGTGACCCATCTTTCTTTCTGACAAATAATACCGGCGCTCCCCAGGGCGATATACTAGGTCTGATGAAGCCTTTATCCAATAGGTCTTTCAGCTGCTCCTTTAATTCTTTTAGTTCTGCCGGTGCCATTCTGTACGGAGGAATAGATATGGGCTGCTTATCTGGCAACAGATCTATAGTGAAGTCTATCTCCCGTTCAGGGGGGAGACCTGGAAGATCATCTGGGAATACATTTGAGAATTCATTGACAACTGGAAATGACTGGAGCGTAGGTGTCTCGGCCTTAGTATCGTGCACACGGACCAATGATAAATATACCCTTTCTGAATCATCTTCTTAGCCTTGAGGTATGAAATAAACTTACCCCTCGGCGACGCTGTACTCCCTGACCACTCTAAGATTGGTTCCCCTGGAATCTTGAAACGAACTACTTTTTTCTGGCAGTCGACATTAGCATAACAGGAAGCTAACCAGTCCATACCCATAATGACATCAAATTCCAGCATATCTAACTCTACCAAATCAGCTTTAGTGCAACGATCATATATAATCACAGAACAATCTTTATATACCTGCCTCGCTATAATAAAATCCCCGACCGGTGTAGCTACTTCAAATGGCTCTATAGGTTCAGGTGTTATCTAAATTTTACTAGCAACGAGCGGGGAGATATACGATAAAGTAGAGCCAGGATCAATCAATGCATATACAGATCGGGAGAAAACCAGTAATGTACCTGTAACAACATTTGGCGAAGCCTCCTGATCCTGGCGGCTAGCCAATGCATATATGCGGTTCGAAGGACCGCTAGAATCTGAAACACTGCCATGGCCTCGACCGCGGCCCGCCGGTGCCGGCAAACCCCGCCCTGCAGGGCGCATAGCTGTGGGAGTAGAAGATGAACCAGCGGCTGATCCCGTCGGCTGAACTGTGCTACTAGAACCACTCGCCATCGGATAATCTCGCATAATATGGCCCTGACGGCCGCAGGAAAAACAAGCTCCGGTGGCTCGGTAGCATTCCCCCGGATGTGATCTCCCACAATAAGAACAACGGGGCCTGGGTGGTCTGGACTGGCTGGAACCCCTGGTCATCTGCGAACCTGATGCTCTGAAACTCTGACCGGCCCCAGATGGTCCTGCACTGTCAAATCGTCTGCCGGCAGACTGTGTACCCCGGCCTGACGGAGAAGGATATCTGCCTGACTGCTGTGACTGAGGCTGTCCGCCTCGGAAATCTCCAGAATACCCTGCTGATCTAGCCAGCTGGGCGGCCTCCTATCCCGATCTCTGCCCGACCAGTCCTCTCTGTGCCGGTCCTCCATACCCTGGGTATAACCCTGTAATCGGGCGATGTCCATATCAGTCTGCGATGCCATCGCCATACAGCTGTCAACCAGGTAGCGGTCCAACCCTATCACGTACCGGTGCATCCGATCAGCCATATCCGCTACTATAGCAGGTGCATATCGAGCCAAGGAATCAAACTCCAAATTAAACTCACGAACACTCCGACCTCTTTGCAGAAGCTGCAAAAATCTGTCAACCCCCGCCCTCCGCAACTCCGGGGGAAAAAGGTGGCGGAGAAAAGCGGCCACAAACTCGTCCCATGTAGCTGGGGAAGCACTCTCACCTCTGGACAGCTCCCAGGATTCATACCAATTAGCAGCAACATCTCGTAACCTGTGCGAGGCTAACTCAACGGACTCAGTCTCTGAAGCCCTGACCAGTCCCAATGAGCGCCGCATCCCCCGAATGAAGTCGTGGGGTTCCTCTTCGGGCCTAGACCCGAAAAACTCTGGGGGACCACATGTCAGAAAGTCACGAACCCTCAGGCTATCACGCCTGTCATCATCATCATCACCTCTCAGCCCGCGTCTGCGAGCCTGTCCTGCTACCAAAGTAGTCAATAGCTGTACGGCCTCCCTCAATGTCCTACCCTCAGCCCCTGGCTGAGGAGCTGGAGGCTCAGGCGCTGGAGCCTCAGGAGCTAATGATGGACCTGCTCCAGGCTCCTCCGGTGGTGGTGTAGCAGAACCCTCTGAGTGGGGCACAACATCAGGCAAATCCTGAGCACGAGCCCGGGTAACTCTCTGCACCTGGCTAGTCTCTCCTACCACCGCCTTGCCCATCTGGGCAGCCGTTGCCTTCTTCGGAGGCATCACTGAAAAACACAACAACGGATCAGAACAGAATCATCCTAATAGCACAGCTCTATCGCACGATCTAAGATTCAAAGAAAGGTAACACCCTAAATGTCTGTAGCCTACTGTTTATAGATGTGGTGCACAACACACTGATAAACAAGACTCTACGAGACACGGCCTGTAGACATTCCGAGGACAAACCGCTCTGATACCACTTTTGTTACGACCCAGCTCCGTAGGCCGCGACTGTTGCCCTATTTGGACACCCCAAACAGACTTTCATACTAACTCATCATATTCTACTTTAATTGCGATTTCATATTAATCATTTTTAAACAGATTTGAAATCAAATATCATCTTAAGCGGTCTCGCGTGCAAAAATATCATATCAAATCCAGAAGGGACGGCGGAATACACATCGCCGAACATATATATACATATACAAACATATGGGCCGTTATGGCCGCCATAACAGACGGGACCGCATTAAGACGCAAATCAGAAACAAAACGAACACACATAGGACCCACGACCCACATATATGACTATAGGCCTCTACAAACCAAAACGGAAACATATGACGGGACAGGGCCCCGCCGTACCCCAAATAGTCAAATATACAAAAGCATATGTGCAAAAGATATATACCAAAAGATGAGCTCCGGATCAAAGGGAGCAATCCAAGATAGCAGAATATGTAGCCTACACTGGCGGGTCTCCTGCACGTATGTCTGTACCTGCGGGCATGAAACGCAGCCCCCGAAGAAAGGGGGTCAGTACGAAAGATGTACTGAGTATGTAAAGCATAGAGTACAGAAATCCAACCATAACTGACATAAAAGGTACAGGAAGCAAATACCGATCCGGTATATCAAGGTCTGTGCTGAAAGCATATGTATATATATATATAATGCAAATAAAAATCATGCATAAAGCTCAGGAACGTGGTCACCACCCCGAAGCTGGTGCCACAACACAGCATAACTCCAGAAGGTTTCAAATCTCCGTACAACCCCGAACATAACACATCATCACAACATATCATAAGCCATATCACAGCATAACTCCATAAACGGTACCCGACCTTATGGCGAGGTCTCAGGAACCGTAACACAGCATACTGCCGAATGTATCATAATACGCACGATCACAAAACCAGCCCGGTAACTGGCGAACGATATCATAGTAGTAGGCACGAGCAGAGTAGTGCGGAAACTAATGCAATTTACATATCAAAACGTTTATGAAACTTTATATAATCATATGACAACCCGTTGGGTATACTAGTCTGAACAACTTATCAATACGGAGTTTATCTCACCAACAATACTTCTGAAATCGTATTTATAGTTCAAAATATAAATCAGAATATCATGGAGCAATTAAAACGTTATTATATAATAGCCGAAGTCATAAGCAAAAGTCTCTTTCCGATATCATACAAAGATAAGTCTATTAGGGCAAACGAAGGGGTTTCGGAGTTAGTGGGCCCACCTTGGGTCAAGTCGAGGTGGCGTATGTGATTTAAGAACATTAGACCCTATGAAGTCACCTATGAAAGTTTCAAGGGGATTCGGTTACGTTTATGACAATTATGGATATTTGAACATTTCTTTCCAACAAAACAAAGGTTCTAATTCAATTTTGTTGAATGAAATAATACCAAAAGGAAACTCAGATTTCTATGAACGGAATAATCCCCGAGGCTCAAATCCAAACCTAGTACATCTAGGACATGCCAAAAGAAGGAAAGGGATAGCTTTACATACCTCACTTGCGCCTTACGCTCGTTTAAGCTCAAATCCCGTTTACTCCAGAATCTATAAATGGTCACAATTACCAAATGTAAATCATAAGCTTTAGTGACTCTATCTTAAACCATACTTGTCTACAAATATTTGGGCAACACCTCCCCTATAAATTCAACACCCCGAGAATTTAACTCGGCCAAAATTCCAACAACAACACCCACAACAATCACAACAACATCAAGAATTACTACAAGATACATTCTAACATAAATGTTCTTCCTTTCTACATTATGCAACAATTTCCATCCCAACTTCACAATATCGAACTAATATCAACATTCTCATATTCATTTATTCATTTATTAATTCAAGGTTATTCAAACATAATTCAATAACATTTCAAGAAATACTCATGGATTCAAGTATTCTTGCCAATTCTACATTCCATCCGAAACATCAACGAGTGCCACAACACTACCAACTCGCATTGTTTTCGTCCAAGTTCATTAACAACAACCACATTTCACACTTAGAATCCTACTTTCACAATTATATAAAAATCATATAAAAATCACATAATTTCCCATAACAACATACAACCAATTTCAATGCTAACTCAATTCGTTAAACCTTTATTTACGTCATACCTACAGTAACGACGCAACTAACCAACTAAATGAACTTCACTTCAACCTCTCTTCACCACACCATGGCTCACGGCCATGCTCCACCCCACACACACACATCACAACTCTATAATTCTCACCTAATTCCAATCATTACAACATGTATACTTATTCCGTAACATGAAAGAATAGATTTCTTACCTTTTTCCTTCAAATTTCAATCTTGCCGCAAACGTTGCTCTCTCACTAAACCAGTTATATCACGTCGGAGAGCGTCCTGAGCTTAACAAGAATTCAAGAGAAATAAGATTTTTGAATCAAGATTGGAAGCTAGGAAATATTTTTTTTTTGAAATGGGGTTCGGCCGAATGGCTTAAGCCCTTGCTCTCTCTTTTGTTGCTTTTATTGTCTTGAAGCTTCTCCAAATGATGAACAAGGGACTCTTATATTTAATTGTCACATGCTTATCATGTGACTTGGGCATGGGCCAAAGCATGTTGGCCGGCCACCCCCTTAGTTTGGGCCTAAGTTTTTCTTGTATTGTGTTGAGCCCAATCCACTAGAAATCTTATTTTGTAATTCCCGAACTAATTTTCTAAAATTCTAATTTTTCCCCTAGCCTTCCTCAACACTTCCTCACTAATATTTTTCTTTCATGAACAACTCATATGTTGAATAAAATTAATTATGACCTTATTTCTTACAAGTCAACATTATTTCAAATTTTCCAAATACGCAAAACATGGGATATAACAGTAATATATGAGAAGGTAGAACCTGGATCAATCAGAGCATACACGTCACGGGAAAATATAGTCAAGGTACCTGTGACAACATCTGGGGAAGACTCAAGATCCTGTCGCCCAGCTAAAGCATACACACGGGGCTGAACAGCACCTAAAGTGGATGCTCCCCCTCTACCTCTGCCTCTGCCTTCTGTAGTCTGAGGAATCTGTGATGTCGGGCGCGCTTAAGAAGAACCCACTGCTGAACCTGTGGGCTGATTCCCCGCTCTATCTCTCGCTGAAGGGAAATCTCTCATCATATGACCAACCTGCCCGCAAGCATAACAAGCATCCGAACCCTGACGACACTGTCCGGAATGTAATTTGCCACACTGGCTACACCGCGGTACTGGAGGTCTCCTCTGGCTAAAGTCTCCCCTAGACTGCGAATCTGAGGCCCTTGAACTCTGCCCCTGGCCTGACAGAAAAGAACAGTCGAATCTCCTATCCGAGAATCTGGGAGGTGCACTGGTCGCTGACTGACCTGAGTGCCTAGAATGTGTCTGTCTCGGTCCCCCTCGGTACTCACTGCTCTCCCCCATATATCTAGCCCTCTTACCTTGTCTTCTGTCACCCTCATGATCACTTCTCTGTTGTCGTTGTCGTTCCTCGAGGTTCTGAGCATGGGCCTATATCCGGGAAATATCCATCTCGTCTTGCAAAGAGGCTGTCAGGAAATCTCTAAAAAAGTGTGGTCCTAAACCACTCACAAATCTATAGACTCGGTCCCCCATGTCAGCCACCATAGTCGGAGCAAACCGGGCCAATGAGTTGAATTGCATACTATACTCTCGGGCACTCATGCCTCCCTGTTTCAAATTCAAAGAACCTGTCTGCTCTAGCTCGGCGGACTTCAGGTGGTAAGTAGTGACGAATAAAGGCATCTACAAACTCTTGCCACACGGGAGGTGGTGCATTCTCCCCTCTCGTTATCACCCAATTCTTATACCATAGTACCGCCACGTCGCGAAGTCTATATGAGGCCAACTCCACGGATTCGGTCTCAGAAGCATGCGACTTTAAAACCTTGTGGGTCCTCATCCGGCTTCGACCCGAAAAATTCTGGAGGGTTTAGATTAAGGAACTCACGGGCTCTTATACTAGCCGAACGATCACTTGGGCCCGCATTCTGTCGCTGTGCCTGAGTGGCAACCAACTGTGTCAATAAATGTATGGCCTCGGACACTTGTTGACCCGAAGCACCCGGTGGAGGAATCAGAGCTGAGGCTCCTCCCTGCCCTTCTACATTGGGCGCGGCCTCACTTTGCGATTCACTTTCCTCTACATTTGCCGGAGGCTCTCTTTCCGCCTGCCCCTTTGTCGTAGCTTTGTCTTTCTGGGCAGCTGTAGCTTTTCCTTTCGGCGGCATTTTTCTGAAACCATAACGCACTTTTAGGAACGATATAATCCTAGACATGGCTCTATCGCACGATTTCATGAGAAGAAGGATGGTCATTTTCCTAAATGCCCTGTAGCCTCTTGTTTATTAGCGTGGCGCGCAACACACCATAAATAAGACTCTACTAGACACGGCTCGTAGACACTTCCTAGGGCGAACTGCTCTGATACCACTTCTGTCACGACCCAGCTAGGGGCCGCGACGGGTACCCGGAGCTAGTTACCGAGCACCGCTCACTCTACTACTTGTCTCGCTCATGTAATCCTCTTTTATCAATTTTACATACCAATTGTAGGAAAATCATATTTAATCAAAATATGAATACTTTATATACATTTGCCTCTTGGCCATCAAAATAATATATATACATTTGAAAACATCTTGTGAGACCATCTAACCCACACTGCGTATCTACGAGCCTCTACTAACATAATGAATACATAGATGGAACAAGACTCCGTCATGCCCAAAATATGCATATGTGAATGTACATCAAAAGAATAGCCATAAGCACCTCCGAACAATGGAGTACTATCTATCAGCTGACAGCTACTGAGGACCTGGACCAAGCTCTCCTCCCTGTCTACCTGTGGGCATGAACACAGCGTCCGAAGAAAGGACGTCAGTACGAATATTGTACCGAGTATGAGAGGCATACATAATGAAAGGAACATCAATAATATGAGGATAACATCAACATGAGACATCTGGATCTGACTGATAATCATAAACGAAGTAATGCATGCTACCTTACTCATACTCATCATCATAACATGTATGCATCATATGCAAGTTGCTCGTCCATGTCGGAACAGTGTGATGATCAATAATATTAGCAAGCGTCCAGGCCTCCCGCGTCCGGGGTACCATGTCATGCCGCCCACTAGTGGTGTCTGCCCACGCCCGTAGGTCGTGGTGTATCCGTATCGCCACCCGCCGAAGCGGTGTCTGCCCGGACAACTAGGCCCGGTGTGAATGCAATCATAACATGCTTATGGAAATGCTCATAGTAGTATGCTTATCATAAAATACTTATCTTATCATAATGCGTATATAAGACTCATGATCAACTTTACTCTATCGGGGTGACGTAAAGTCGTGATCCCCCGATTACGTTATGGAACCATCATGGACATTCTGCCTCACCTTGAAAGGACTAGTACATAAGGTGAGTGTAGGCAAGGAATAACATCATCGTCATTCTAGTGTCATCATATCGTATAGCTTATCTCATATAGACATTCATGGGCATAAGCTTTTAATTTCTTAGAAAGTAAGAATTCATGAAAGGAATAGGGATTCAAGCTAAAAGATTCATGCCATTAGAAATAAGGACTAGCCTCACATACCTTGGTCGTTTAGCTAAGACATCGCTCACTTGTTCTCCGTCGATCTCACGTCGTTACCTTCATAAGAGAATCTGTATCAACATTAGTAAACTAACTACAAGAACGCATCGCTAATTCTAGGAAAAGTTGGACAACGCTTCCTTCGCTCATACCATTTTCTCATGTTTTATATCAACTCCCAACATTCATAATATTACTCGCAATATCGTAATCGACAATCGTCATTTACGTACATTTGGCAAAATCCACCATTTTCCTCCAATTTTCCCTTATGTCTGCTTCTAGCTCATCCTTGCGTTTTCATGCATTTAATGCTTGTTTCATGATATAAACATCATTTATAACGTATTAGTACTCACAACACTTCAATATTCATAGTTCAATTCCACTATCATTCATTTATGTCACTATTCACTCAATAATGACCCATTTCGATGTTCTTCTACATTTCAAGTGTCTAGGCTTTCCAATACTTCAAACAACATGGAAAAATCATGAAACTTACCTTGGATGATGGTTGAACAATCCTTAAGTTGAAATACTTCACTTAGCCAAAACCGTAGTTCCACCTTCTTTGAAATTTCTTCACTTAGATGGTCCTTTATTGTGTTCTTACACTTGATTCCATGAAATTAGTGTTGTTGGTCTTGATATTCCCTTTAATTCTCTTGAATTCTTGTGGAGGAATTATTTGGAATTTTCTAGAGGTCTCTTGAGTTGTTGGATGAATAATGAAATAATATGAAGTCTAAGTCCCTTTTTAAAATCACAAAATCTGGTCTTTAATGAATTCTTGTTGGGATGAACAGTGGTCGTAAACCACCATATACGGACCGTATTTTGATTTACGGTCCGTCCACTGTGGTCGTTTTTAAGCATATGAAAAACAGAAAGTTTTGGCTGAAGAACATGGTAGTTTACGACCTGGTTTACGGACCGTAAACCAGTTTACGGGCCGTAAACTGGGTTGTATTTAACCATATCAACACTTTGACAGAAACTCAATTTTTTTTGCAAGCTGAAGGACGATTGCACTATACGGTCCGTAAATCACTTTACGGGCCGTATAGTGCCATATACGACCACTGGACAAAAAAAAATTCCGCGACTTTCTTATTTCCAAAAATTCTTAATTAGCCATTCCCGACTTAACAAAACATCATACACTCAAACTCTTCCTCATTCCACTCATCATACAAGTACGGAGAAATTTTCGAGGTGTAACACGAGCAATAAAAGGGAACGTCAGTACATTGAATGTACTGGTATGTAAAGCAACTGAATGACATAGACATGGCACATGAAATAACATGGTAGGACTGAAACTGAAACTGAATTATGGTCATGAACATGGATTCGTATAGATATAACATGAGTAAAAACATTATAAGTAGGGATAGCATAATTATGACCGACAACATGGTTTTGGTACTTGCACCCCACCAGCATAGCTCCCATACCTTGCTTGGGATATGAGATATAAATATAACATGAAAGGATTCAATCAATATTAAGGAATCGTCCTGAAAATGGGCGGAGCGATCCTTATCCTACAATGACTGCGTAGTTTCAGGCTGCTTGAAGCCTTCTCGGTAATTAGTGCAACTCCCAAAAAACATGAACATGGAAAATAGGTGGCACTTGAGCCCATGGTTTTCATAAATCTTAACTTGCATGTACATGGATATCACTTCATAGCATTCTTGTATGAAAACGTGTAAAGCATGTAGAATATTTTCTTGAAAATAAACATAATAATTTATAACTTGCATGTAAGAACCCATGGAATGCAAAGTATGGGTTTTCATGGATTACAGACAGATTCTCAATAATCATAATGAAATATCAAGAACTCAATAATGGATTAATAATACTTCAATACTTAGTATAGCATGGTACATAGACCTAGAGTTATCATGAGCATGGTTAATGTCACGACCCGCCTAGGGGGCCATGACGGGTACCCGGAGCTGACTACTGAGCATCACTCATGCTAATCATCATATTCATCTTAAATGCATTTACTATTCTCGACACGACTAGCCATAAGGAAACCTTTATCACTTCCAAAACATATCTACAATTATATGCATACGGCCCTCGGACTATCAAAATAAGATACAAATATACAATGTGATCATCCGGGGACATCTGCTACCCACCCGTATGTACCTATGAGCCTCTACTAGAGTACTATACATAAGGACGGGACAGGACCCCGTCATGCCCAAACATATACACAAAAGAATATGATCATAAGTAGCACCTCCGAAATAGTGGAGTGCTCCTGTGAGTCCACTAATAAGCTCCTACGGGACTGCACCATCTCTCTGTCTACCTGTGGGCATGAACACAACGTCGAAAAGGAAAGGACATCAGTACGATAAATGTACCGAGTATGTAATTCATGAATAATACTAACACAATAAAGGAATCATGAACATGAGGAAAAGATATAACCGGCTTAACCCTTTAAAGAAAACACATGTCATACACATCACATATACCATCATCGTTAACCCGCGTCCGGGTAACCATCACACGCCGCGCACTAGTGGTGTCATGTCCGGCCATCTAGGCACGGTGTAATCATATGCAGCCCGCCTTAGCGGTGACATGCTGGGATATCTAGGCATGGTGTAATCGTATGCAGCCCGCCTTCGTGGTGACATGTCCGGCCATCTAGGCACGGTGTAATCTCATCCTCATAGACTTATCATAAAACATGCATTAGAACTCAAAGATAATCTATAACTATGTCGGGGTGACGTAAGGTCGAGAACTCCTGATTCCATTATGAAATCATCATAATCATCACAACTCACCTTAAAGGAACTAGCATCATAAGGTGGGTCTAGCAACAATAAATAACATCGAAGAATTGTATAAGGATCATTAGCTTCGTGGCAATATCATATCATAAGCTTTAGGGTCTTTATAAACTTTGACTCGTATTTTCCGGAATGTAAGAAGGTCATGGAGAATAAGGATAGTCATGTCACAAGAATCATGCCTTAGAAAATAAGGGACTAACCTTACATACCTTTACGTTTCGCTAACTTTATCGCTTGAACGCTTCCTTCCAATATTCACGTTTCTACCTTCAAGTGAGTTCGTACTAAAATTAGATAATCGAAGACATACCTAGGTTTAAGCTAAAGCTAACAAAAATTGGGTAACACCTTCCTTTATTTCGATGACTTCCTTCACATAATAAATAACTCCCAATATCAATAACAACACCCACAATATCTTAATCAACAACTTCAATAAGCTAGACATTTTTGAAAGCTCAACATTTCCTATCAAACTCCTTTATAACCCTAACTATAGCACCATACCTTATCCGTCCAAATACAATACCTCTAGATGAGCAGTTCGACGTGCAGGTCGACGGTCACGTTGACGTGTCGACGATCCATTGACTTGCTCCGTCGACATGTTTCTGTAGATCAAAAGCTGCAGAGTCATATCGATGGCGGAGATCGACGGCCCGTCGACGTGTCGACGGTCCGTCGACGTGTCTTGTGGATCAGTTTCTGCAGATAAGAATTCTTAGAACATAATGATAGTTCATATTGATGGCCTGTCGACGTGATCGATGGTCCGTCGATAATGTCTGGTGTTTGCAGATTTCCCTGAATCTGCTCAGCCTGCGTTGGTTCAATCCGTTCAACTTCTAATCCCGTAATGTACCTGGAATACCCGCTAGTACCTCCATACACGGGGTAAAATGGTTAGCATCTCAATACTCGGGTATAATTTTCCATTTCAAGGTATACTTGACTAGGAAACCATAAGTTCTTCCCACCATAAAAGCGAGAGGGGTAACATTCTTCCCCCCTTTATAACCATTCGTCCTCGAATGTGAAGTTCTCGGGAATCCTACAAAAATTTCGTCTGAATTTCCCCTGTTACATGGCACTACTATCCTGTCACAATAGCCCATAATAACATTGCCTCATAGGGCCACAACACAGTAGCAAGAAATTATTGCCACACACAACCAAAAACGTAAAAGAAAGCATACATACCTCATAATATTGATGTCTCATCTTGGATCTCTTTCGGGGGTTGAAATAAGTGGGGGTACTTGGACTACATATTTCCTTCCACTTCCCAAGTCATTTCCTCTCGATTATTGTTCCGCCACAAGACGTTAACTGAGGCTACCTCTTTGTTTCTAAGTTTTCGTACTTGCCTGTCTAGTATGGCTATAGGCACCTCTAAATAAGCCAACTTTTCTGTAATTTCAACATCTGCTACCGGCACAATCCTAGTAGGATCTTCGACACACTTACGGAGCATTGATACGTGAAAGACTAGATGGACTGATTCAAGTCCTGAGGGTAAGTCCAGTTCATATGCTGCTTGGCCTATCTTGCAGACAATCTTGTAGGGTCCAATGTATTGAGGACCTAACTTTCCTTTCTTACGAAATTTCATCACGCCTTTTATCGGTGATACCTTTAAGAATTCCCAATCATCAACTTGAAACTCTAAGTCTCGTCGACGATTGTTCGCACAAGACTTCTGACGGCTTTGGGCTGTCAATAGTCGGTCTCGGATAACCTTGACCTTTTTGTCACGACCCGACTAAGGGCGATGACTGGTACCCGGCGCGAACCACCGAGCACCGCTCATACCATTATCCATCATATTCATCAACCGTTCATTCATTAATCTTATACACAAGTCATAGGAAAACCCATTTTTCACTTTGAAACATAATTACCATTATATACATAAGCCCTTCGGCTATCAAAATAATGTACATACGATAAGGACATGGTGAGACAATACTACCCACACATACGTATCTACGAGCCTCTACTAGTGTCACGACCCAACCCCGTAGGCCGCGACTGCTGTCCGAGCTGGACACCCGTACGTACCCAATAACCCAAACCAGCATATCAACGAGGTACACGAATGTAGAAATCAGACGGCATCGCTAGTTATCACAGATAAACAGATGTACCGCACGGAAGCCGGTAAGGCTGTCACAAAATACACAATCCCAGAATGTATGCACAACCCACACGTATGTATACAGACCTCTACGAACAATAACAGAATCATAAGACGGGACAGAGCCCCGTCGTACCCCTAAATAAACATATACATATACAACAGAAAAGTCTATACCAAAACGTGGGCTCCGGACAAAGGAGCACTCCAAAACCGCAGAGTAGCTGTCCTAAGCGGGCGGATCTCCAAAGCTGGTATTTGTACCTGCGCGGCATGAAACGCAGCCCCCGAAGAAAGGGGGTCAGTACGGAATATGTACTGAGTATGTAAAGCATGAAGTATAATAAACAGAATCATAACCGGAATAGGAAGTACAGAAAATGAATGCAATAACCAGAGTATCAAAAATGCTTACTCATAAAACATAGATAATGCATGTCAAACATATGCCATATCCGGCCCCACTATGGGACTCGGTGAACAGAACGTGGTCGCCACCCCGTCACTGGCGCCACAACACAGCATACTACAGAGTAGGGAATAGCTCCGTATATATCATAACATATCAGATGGCCATATCATATCATATCATCAAATATCAGAACATATATGTACATGGCACATCATACTCCGGACCCATGTACATGTCATACCTGCCCCCTCACATCGAGGAACGGCGAACAATGCAGTGGATTACGCTTGATAACATATCCTGGCCCGGGCTCAGTGAAGGAAGCTTTGAGGCATCCACGAGTAGAGTAGTGAGAAACTATATGCATCATAAAACATTTAAAAAGACTCGACAAAGTAATCCGAACGATAGGTCATTTAGAAAAAGAATCAGACGATAGTCATAGTACGTATCTTTCAGATGTTACGATGGATTATATTAAAACCAAACTCATGAGATCGTTTGTACATATCAAAATTCATCATGGGACTCAATGGAATAATTAAAACAACTATCGTTTAGTAGCCGGAACAATAGCCAAAAGTTTCCTTTAATTACCGTATGGAAATAAGTCAAATAGATTAATACAAAAAGGTCTCGGAAATTGTGGGCCCACCTCGGGTCAAGTCGAGGTGGTGTACATAAATTACGAACATTAGACTTTATGGAGTCATCTACAAAAATTTTAGGGCAATACGGTTCTGTTTGTGAAAGTTACGGATGTTTAAACTAATTTTTTTCTATCAAAGCATAAAGTACCTAATTCAATTACATTGAATGAATAAGGGTCAGAATTAGGCTTGGATTTCTAGGAATAGAGTTTTCCCCCGAGGCTCGTATCATAACCTATTATGTCTAGGACATGCCAAAAGAAGGAAAGGTAAAGCTTTACATACCTTGTTCGCTCCTTACGCTAATCCAAACTCAAGTTCCGCGCTTCACAAAATCTACAATTGGTCACAAATACCAATCATTAACCATAAGCCCTTAGGAGTTGAATCCTAAGTTAACACTTTTCTACAGAAATTTGGGCAGCATCTCCCCTGTAAATACAACATCCCCGAGAATTCAACTCGGCTAAACATACAACAACAAATCCGAGAATTTAACTCAGCCAACTTAGCAACAACAATGCCAACAATTAAGCCAACAATGTCGACAATCAATTCAAAACACATTCCAATGTTCATAACTTCTCTCTACAACTTTGACAATTTTCCATTTACGTTCAGTTCATAATTGTTTACATATTCAAATACTAATCCGCAACCATTCACGCACAACATCCACGAATATTTCAAAAAATCCGTACAACATTTAAACAATTCAACGAACACTCTTCTTTATCCGAAACCTTCCAAATGCAACAAAACCCATAACAACACATTTCCTTCATTGAAATTCATGAACTACTCCAACAATTTACACACTAACAACATTATCTTCCACGAATACAAGAAGACTACTTTCAATTCACATTAACTTCTAACACAAGTCTCCAACCATTACAACTTCACTAGGATCATTAAGCTTTTATTATCAACATGAAATCCATGACAACAACAACTAAAATGCTAAGCAAAATTGGTCCCATAATATCACATACACACACGGCCACACACATACATATACACGGCCACACACTATATCCATATTAACATTAATTTCACTTATTTCTACGCACTACAACATACACAAACCTTCCATAACACATAAGAGATGGCTAATTCTTACCTTTTTCCTTTGATTTTCTCCTTGTCTTGAATTATGAACTTGCAACCAAGAGTAGCTTTCTTGCTATAATAATTATACCACGTTGAAGAGGGCCCTCAAATTAGTGGGAATACTAGAAAATATAATTTTTTTGATCAAGATTTTTGATCTTCTTTTTCTCCTACCCTTGGCCGAATAGGCCTTGCTTGTTGGCTATCTCTTTTCTTTCTCTTGAAGCTTCTTGAATTCATGAATAAAAATGGCCCTTTTTCTCTTTTTAATTGCACACTTTGGCCCCTCCATGGGCCTTGGCCCAACCGGCCACCCTTGGCCAAACTTTCAAGCCCAAAAATTTTTTCCTTCTTTTTATTCCAAGCCCAATTTTGTTGTATTTCATGAAACAAATTTCCAAAATTCCAATTTTTCCCGTAGCCTTCCTCGATATTTCCACATCAATATTTTTCATGAACAACATATATATTAAATTAGATCAAATATGGCCTTACCTCTTACTAATCGTAATTATCTCAATTTTTTCCGAATACGCAAAATACGGGATATAACATCCTCCCCCCCTTTAAAACATTCATCCTCGAATGTTGGATTGGCCTCATGGGGTATTACAATGCTTTGGGGAGGTTTCCTTTATAGCTGTCGCACACGATCATTTAGCGCATCCATTTTTGAAGTATATTGTTTTGCCGCAATACTTTAACTGAAACCATGTCGTTGGTATATAACTTTCTCACCTGACCATCCGTTGTAGACACAGATCATTCCTTATGTGGTAACTTCTCTGTCACTTAAATATCATTTATATGAACACTTGGGATGGGTTACCAACACATTTGCGAAGCATAAACATGTGGGAGACTGGATGTACCGCTTTTAATTCGGTAATGTATCTGATCCATGGGTGACTTTCCAATGTTACAGACAATTGGATAAAGCCTACTATATTTCAAATTGAGTTTCTCCTTTTAATATTACATCCTAAGCATTCGTCCCATCATGACTTTGTCGCTAACGAGCATAATGATCATATTTCCCTCCAAGGCTAGTTATATCCACATCCAAAACGTATACGTGATATTGCTTTGCCATTTCTTTCCCTTCGCAGTCCGACTATACTCATGATGACTTGTGATTCGAGTCCAGTTAATTTCTTAACTCGTAACCTCTCTGGGTTCCTGCTGCAACTTTTCCTTATTCCCTTTCTTTACTCACCCCTTTAATATATTTTTTTCCTACTATCTTTGTCACCTATAAGTCGCACTATCATTAATAAATAACTCTGTAGCCAACATCTTGGCCTTTAATCCGGCATAGTATCGCTATCTTTTGTAATATCCTCTTAAGTTACTCGTTGTTATTCTCTCGCCGTATCCTTTCCTTTTTACAAGCATCCACTTCCTGATATCATATTATCCCAGGTCTTTACCAATAATCCCCAGCACTACCGTAAATATCGTCTTAGCTCTTATCCGTTTGTTGTCGGTTTTCGGATTTCACCAACCGATTTCGGCTTGGGATCTCGTTGGAAATTTAAGTGTTCACACCCAGTATGCTGTAATGTCAGTTGATTCCAGCTTGCCCTCGCATTTCTCTTATCCGCTTCCCCCTTTAGGGTGTTCCCATAGCATTACCTATTTATATTCCATTCTATGTCCCCGTTTAAATTCTTCAACTCATATAATTCTTTTCCAATCTATCTCGTACACTGTACCGTATCCACGTCCTCCTTTATATCACCTGTAACTTAGATTATCCCTGTATGAAGTCCTAACACAATCACGAGGCAACAAGAACTTTCGATATCTCGTACAACATCTAACCTGATGGTTAGTGCTCGAGTAATGTCATTACGGTAGCAATATGTCCAAGCCATATTCCATTAATTCCCGTCTATAGGTAGTTAGTGCCAATAATCATCTCAAATCCTCCATCTAGTAACCTTTATATTTTGACAATAAATGTTCCAAGCTTTCTTGTAACACCATCTTCCTCCCAATGGATACCGTCTGTTCTTTCTGATACTTACAACATATCAGTTGTTTCGTAAATTCCCAATCCTTGTCTCTTAAGGATTTCATTACTCCCGAGGTGAGGTCATATATACGCAGTATGTAGGGTTCCTTTATGTCTCATGCTCTTTCGCTCTTCTCGTATACTCATTGCTAACTTCCAATCTCACTCGAATTCATACTAACTTTGTCTTAGTAGAGGTCTTGTCTTATGGCCTTTTGTCGTGCTACACCTTCGGTCCATAACTATATATATTTCCCTTTTAGCCTATACTCATAGTCAATTAGCTCCACCTATATTGGGTACTACTGTTATAACCCGTGTTTTCACACGTTTGGAAAGACTTGAATTATATTGGATCCTTGAGATATAAGGTCAAATTTGATATTTTGTTGAACATAGGAGTTATGCATGAAAGAATAGAGTCATGAAAGTGTGGGACAAGGCTAAGGGCAATTTTAGAATTTTGGAAATTAGTTTCGGGAATTACAAAACGTGGACTATAAGTCATTGGGCCAAAAATGATGGAATAGAATTTAAGGCCCAATGCACTTGGAGTGGCCGGCCATGGTATGGCCCAAGCCCAAATGTGTATTAAATTTTCATGGGATTAATTAACTTGAGGCCTTGATCCAAGCCCAATTAATTAGTCATGTGCATGGTCGTGTGACAATTAATATAAGATGCCTAAAGTCTTCATTATATGCATTAGAACATTCAAGAAAACTAAGCAAGAAAGAAGTCAAGAACAAGAGAAAAACCAAGGAGGGTTTCGGGTTTGGCTAGGAAAAATAGCCACCAAAAATATTGCTCCAAAAATTTATTTCTTGTTGATTCCCTACTAAGTCAAGGTCCCTTTGTAACTTGGTGTAGTTGGATTGGAGTGGGGAGCATTAGAATCACCAAAGTAATCATACCTCCAAGTGAAGAAGACTTGAAGAAAAGGTAAGAATTTCTACCTTTTTATTGTGTTATGAAGTTTTGATTGTGTTGTAGTATATAGAAATGAGTTGATTGTATGGAAAAATAGAAGTTTACAAAGTGGGTATGTAGTATATATGTATGGCCGTGTATATGCATGCCTTATATGCTAATGAAGAATTGAAATTATGTTGTATTCTAGTTGTAAGTATGGTGGAATTCATATTGAGAATGAAAGTTGAATAAAATTGGATGAATTGATGAAAATAACATTTGGCCGTGTGGTATGGAGTGGTATGGAATGGAATGGATTAAGTTTGTTTAATGTGTTAGAGTGTTGTTGTGATGTTTGTAATGTAAATGAAGTTAGAATGATATAAGTTTGTATTGAATTGGAATGTAGAAACTTATGTCGTTTTAGTATGATTTTCCGACATTAAGGAAATGAAGTTGTTTGGTTGTTGGTTGTGATGATCATTGATGAATTTGGAAGTTGGAAACATGTTATGAAGTTGTATGCCAAAGATTTGATGTTTTGCATAAGTTATGACTTTGGCGGAAAATTGTATATTATGTATATCGAGTGTATAACTTGAGGAAAACGATATGAAATGTTTCTAGAACTATATGGTGATGATCTTGATTGTTGATGAATGTGAAATTATTGATATTAGTGAAAGTTTGGGTTGAATTGAAGATTATGTCAACTTCTGAGAAAAATGACTAGTTGAAGGATATTTGTTTTTAATGTTCATTGTTGATATTGATGTTGTCGTTTGGGTTGTTGTTGATGATTTCTAGCCGAGTTGAATTCTCGGGGTGCCATATGTATAGGGGAAGTGCTGCCGAAATTTCGGTAGCCAAAAATGCTTAAAGTTGTAATAATGGCATTAATAACTCACAATTGGTAAACTTGACCAATTGCAGTTTTTCGACGAAACGGGAAGTGAGTTTGGAAAGGCTTAAGGAGCGTGAAAGGTATGTAAAGCAAACCAAATTCTTCCCTTGGCATGCCCTTAGTATATTAGGGTCGGATCCGGGCCTCGAAGGACCTCTTGGCCCTCGGAATCCGCATGACAAAATTTCAATTTTTCCTTCAGTAGAATTGAACCATTTTGATACGCTTTTTCGGAAATTATGCAATTGTGCTCTAAATTACTCAGAAAGTCATAGAATGTCTGTATAACCTTCGTAGATGATATTATATGTTTAGAGGGCACAATTTGAGCCCGCCGCCTTATTAGTTCTGAGGCGGGCCCACTATTTACGGTTTTGCCCCTAATGTGTTAAAGCTTCCTTTTTAAGCGATTTTTGAAAGAAATGTTTTAATTACCCTACTAATCGCTTAACGAATATTATTTTAAATATTCTGTTAAATATTATAAATTATTTTGACACTCGGAATGACTTCGGGAAAGTTATACTTCTGTAATTTATTATGATATCCGAAATACATTTATTATGATTCCGTCCGACCCCATTGGATTTGTTTGTCTTTGATACGCTTCATCGAGTCTTTGAAAACATTTATTATATTTTTAAATTGCATTAGTCTCTCACTACTCCATTCGTGGATGTCCCAATGTTTCCCACACTGAGCCCGGGCCAGGATATGTTGTCAAGCGTAATTCTCTGCATTGTTCGCCGCGTCCCGATGTGAAGGGGCAGGTATACGCGTACATGGGTCTGTGGAGTATGATGTGCCATGTCCGCCTATTCTGATCTGATCTGTTATGGCCATTTTGATATGACATTATATGATACGGGGCCACGCCCCTTTTTCTGATTCCTCTGTATAGTGGCACCAGCGTCGGGAGGGTGGCCACATTCTGTCTGCCGAGTCCCGTGGCAGGGACCGGATATGATATGATATGACATATGTTTCTGTACACATTCTGTCGGTTTTGGAAATATGCATTTGACACTCTGGATTTTGTACTCATTTTCTGTAATCATTGTGATTTGACTTCTGTGATTCCGCTTTGCATATTCAGTACATATTTCGTACTGACCCCCTTTCTTCGGGGGCTGCGTTTTCATGCCGCGCAGGTACAGACGACAGGTTTGCTGATCCACACGTTTAGGATCCCGTTTCTGCTATTTTGGGGCGCTCTCTTCTTCAGAGCCCATCTTTTGGTACAGTCTGTCACTGTTATCTGGATATGTATATTGTTCTGGGTATGACGAGGCCCTGTCCCGTCTTATGATTATGATATGTTCTGTAGAGGTCTGTGGATACATCTGTGTGGGTTCTGTATATATGTTTGGGATGTTTTGTTTTATGATAGCCTTATCGGCTTCTGTGTGCCAAGTCTACTCTTCTGCTAAATTCTGTAGCATCCACTAATGTTATTATTATATTATTATTCTGTTAATATGCTAAATTGGGGTATCAGGTACGTATAGGTGCCCAGCTCGGGCACTGGTCGCGGCCCACGGGGTTGGGTCGTGACAAAAGTGGTATCAGAGCAGTTCGTCCTTGGAATGTCCACAGATCGTGTCTAGTAGAGTCTTGTTTATCGGTATGTTGTGCACCACGCCTATAAACAGGAGGCTACAGGGCATTTAGGATACTACCCTTCTTTCTATCTTAGATCGTGCGATAGAGCTGTGTTATCAGGATGACCCCTCCCTAACGAGTGGCTATGTTTGCAGATATGCCTCCAAAAAAGGCAACAGCGGCCCAAAAGGCCAAGTCAGCAGCCTTGGGAGAGACTAGCCGGGTCCAGAGGGTTCGTCTACACCGCCACTCGTAGAGGAGATTGGGGCGGCCGCAGCCGCAGATCGGGGGGCGGCCACACCGCCAGCCCCCGCAGTTCCAGTACCTGAGCCTCCAGCTCCACGGCCAGGCACTGAGGATCAGTCTATGAGGGAGGCAGTCCAGTTGCTGACTAGACTTGTGGCAGGGCAGGTTCAGGGGCATGGACTGGGAGGTGACCGGGCAGTCAGACGTGATAGTTCGAGAGCCCGTGAGTTTTTGACTTGTAGTCCTCCAGAGTTCTTCGGGACAAAGCCCGAGGAGGATCCTGAGGAGTTTATCAGGAAGATGCGACGCACTCTAGATTTGATTAATGCTTCCGAGACAGAGTCAGTCGCGTTAGCTTCGTACCGGTTATATGATGTGGCGGCAAACTGGTACGAGTCATGGGGGCTATCCAGGGGGGACGGCGCTCCTCCAGCAGTTTGGGGCGATTTTTCTCAGGCATTTCTTGGACATTTTTTGCCCCCAGAGTTGCGACGAGCCAGATCTGATAGATTCTTATTATTGAGGCAGAAGGGCCGCAGTATCCGGGACTATAGTTTGGAGTTTGATTCCTTGGCCCGATATGCACCTACTGTGGTGGCTACTATGGCGGACCGGATGCACAGATATATTATGGGGCTGGATCGGTATTTTGTTGATAGCTGCTTAGTATTGGCTGCTCAGCCCGGTATGGACATTGCCCGTATCCAGGCCCATGCCCAGGGCATGGAGGATCGGGGCAGAGGAGGACACCAGCCTGACAGGGGCCAGGATCGGAGACAGCCCAAGAGGGCCAGGTCATCTGGAGATTTTCGGGGCAGACAGCCCCAACAGCCGCAGCAGCCTAGCAGATTTCCATCTCAGCCGGCGCAGAGCGCGCCTCCCTAGCCTACAGGTCGCAGATTCGATAGCCCAGGGTATTCAGGAGCAGGCCAGAGCTCTAGGGCTTCAGGTTCGCGGACAGATAGGGGTTCTGGTCAGATGAGGCCACCCAGGGTTCAGTGTTCTTTTTGCGGCAGATACCATACGGGAGAGTGCTACAGAGCCACTGGTGCATGCTTTTCTTGTGGCCGTCAGGGCCATTCTGTGAGAGATTGCCCGTATAAGGGTAGTTCGGGTGGTGCAGCGCAGCCTACCGGATCAGCCGCTGGGCCTTCATCTTCGTCAGTGGCTATGCGCCCTACGGGGCAGGGTATTTCGGCACCAGCGGGTCACGGCAGAGGCCGTGGTGGAGCTTCTGGTATTAGCGGTCCTTCGAACCGCATTTATGCTTTGGCCAGCCGCCAGGATCAGGAGGCATCTCCTAATGTCGTTATAGGTACTTTATTGGTCTTCTCTCGGTCTGTGTATGCATTAATTGATCCAGGTTCGACTTTATCATATATTTCACCTCTTGTTGCGGGTAAAATTGGTATTATGTCTGAACCTATAGAGCCATTTGAGGTAGCCACACCGATAGGGGACTTTATTGTAGCGAGACAGGTTTATAAAGACTGTTCTGTGATTGTATGTGGCCGTGATACTAAGGCAGATCTGGTAGAGTTAGATATGACTGAATTTGATGTTATTATGGGTATGGACTGGCTAGCTTCCTGTTATGCTAATGTTGACTGCCAGAATAAGGTGGTTCGCTTCCAGTTTCCCGGGGAGCCAGTTTTAGATTGGGCTGGAAATACAGCATCGCCGAAAGGTAAGTTTATTTCATACCTTAAGGCAAAGAAAATGATTAGAAAGGGTTATATCTATCATCTGGTACGGGTGCAAGACTTGGACGTAGAGACGCCGACACTTCAGTCAGTCCCCGTGATTAACGAGTTTCCAGATGTTTTCCCCGACGAGCTTCCAGGTCTTCCTCCAGAGCGGCAAATAGATTTCTCTATTGACTTACTCCCAGACACTCAGCCTATCTCTATTCCTCCGTATAGAATGGCGCCTGCAGAATTAAAGGAGTTGAAGGAGCAGCTGAAAGATTTGTTGGATAAGGGCTTCATCAGACCCAGTACTTCGCCTTGGGGAGCCCCGGTATTATTTGTGTGTAAGAAGGACGGGTCGCTGCGTATGTGTATTGATTATCGGCAGCTGAATAAGGTAACTATAAAGAATAAATACCCCCTCCCCAGGATTGATGATTTGTTTGATCAGCTGCAGGGCGCTAAGTGTTTTTCGAAGATAGATCTTCGATCCGGTTACCACCAGGTGCGAGTACGAGAGGCCGATATCCCTAAGACAGCTTTTCGGACCCGATATGGGCATTACGAGTTCAGGGTTATGTCTTTTGGGCTGACAAATGCTCCCGCAGTATTCATGGATTTGATGAACCGGGTATTCAGGACATTTTTGGATATGTTTGTAATTGTATTCATTGATGATATCTTGGTTTATTCTCGGTATGAGGCGGAGCACGCAGATCATCTGAGATCGGTATTAGGGGTACTCCGGCATCAGAAGTTATATGCGAAATTTTCTAAGTGCGAATTCTGGCTGTCTTCAGTGGCCTTCTTGGGGCATATTATTGCAGCTGATGGTGTCCGGGTGGACACACAGAAGATTGAGGCCGTGAAGAATTGGCCCAGACCTACGACGCCCACAGAGGTACGCAGTTTCCTGGGGTTAGCAGGTTATTACAGGAGGTTTGTGGAGAAGTTTTCTTCGATTTCAGCGCCTTTGACAAGGCTGACTCAGAAGGGAGCTAAGTTCCAGTGGTCTGACGCTTGTGAACGGAGCTTCCAGTTGCTGAAGGAGAAGCTGACTACAGCCCCAGTTCTGACTCTTCCAGAGGGACCGGACGGGTATGTTATTTATTGTGACGCTTCTGGCATGGGGTTAGGCTGTGTATTGATGCAGCACGGCAGAGTTATAGCGTATGCTTCCCGGCAGCTCAAAAAGCATGAGAAGAATTATCCTACCCACGATCTGGAGCTCGCAGCGGTGATTCATGCTCTGAAGATATGGAGACACTATTTATATGGTGTTCATGTGGATATCTATACTGATCATAAGAGTCTCCAGTATATTTTCAGACAGAGAGAGCTTAATTTGCGGCAGCGGAGGTGGCTGGAGCTTCTGAAAGATTATGATGTAGATATTCTGTATCATCCGGGTAAGGCTAATGTTGTTGCGGATGCACTCAGTCGGAAGTCTATGGGCAGTTTAGCCGACTTACAGCCAGACAGGAGAGAGATAGCCCGTGATATTCAGCAGTTGGCTAGTCTCGGGATTCGTCTGGCCGATTCTGGAGATACACGGATTTCTGTTCGAGGGGTTTCTGAGTCATCCCTCAGGGACGATATTAAGCGGCGTCAATACGAAGATCCTATCTTAGCTCAGTACAGGGACACAACCTATGATAAGGAGAGGACTCCGTTCGAGTTTTCACCGGACGGTACTTTGTTATACAGAGGCAGGTTGTGTGTACCTGATATTGCAGGCCTTCGGCAGCAGGTTATGAGCGAGGCACATTATGCTCGCTATTCGGTCCATCCTGGGTCTACGAAGATGTACCATGATCTTCGATGCTTATACTGGTGGGACGGTATGAAGCGGGATGTTGCAGAGTTCGTCGCCCAGTGCCCTAATTGTCAGCAGGTCAAGATTGAGCATCAGAAGCCGGGTGGACTGTTGCAGGAGATGGAAATCCCGACTTAGAAGTGGGAGGTTATTAATATGGACTTCATTACAGGTTTGCCTCGCACTCCACGGAAGTATGATTCCATCTGGGTCGTCGTTGATAGGCTGACGAAATCAGCCCATTTTCTTCCCATCAGGACTACCTACTCCGCCGAGGATTATGCCAGGCTCTATATTAAGGAGATTGTGAAGCTTCACGGAGTTCCTATATCTATTATTTCTGACAGAGGCGCCCAGTTTACAACGTATTTCTGGAGATATTTTCAGGAGGGACTAGGGACTCAGGTGAGTCTAAGCACCGCATTTCATCCTCAGAGCGACGGGCAGGCCGAGCGCACTATACAGACGCTGGGGGATATGTTGCGGGCCTGCGTTATTGATTTCAGAGGCAGCTGGGATGATCACTTGCCATTTATTGAGTTTGCATATAATAATAGTTACCATTCCAGCATCCAGATGGCTCCGTACGAGGCTCTATATGGCAGGAAATGCCGATCGCCGATTGGCTGGTTTGATATTGGCGAGTCAGAGTTGATTGGCCCAGATATGGTCCAGCAGGCCGTGGACAAGGTAAAACTTATTCGAGAGCGACTGTTGGCAGCCCAGAGTCGACAGAAGTCATACGCGGATAAACGGCGTCGACCGTTGGAGTTTCAGGTAGGCGATTGGGTATTTCTGAAGGTATCGCCTATGAAAGGCGTGATGCGGTTCGGCAGAAAGCGTAAGCTCAGTCCGCGTTATATTGGGCCTTATCAGATTGTTCGGAAGGTTGGAAATGTCGCCTATGAGTTAGATTTGCCATCTGATTTGGAAGCGGTACATCCGGTATTCCATGTGTCTATGCTCCGCAAATGCATTGGTGACCCTTCCAGAGTATTCCCTGCTGATGATATTCAGGTGACGGAGCAGTTATCGTACGAGGAGCAGCCCGTATCTATTCTGGATCGTCAAGTAAGGAGGCTCCGGAATAGAGATGTAGCCTCTGTTAAGGTTCTGTGGCAGAACGATAATAGGGAGGAAATGACATGGGAGGCAGAAGAGGAAACGAAGAAAAAATATCCTCAATTGTTCCCTATGCCCATAGGTAACCTTAAATTCCTGCTTAATTTCATTTCAATATCAATCGTATGTCATATGTGTCGTTTATAAGCATGAACTCCCCCAGAGTATTTTTCCAACCCTATAAGGCTAATTTTACATTCGAGGACGAATGTTCAAAAGGGGGGGAGGATGTTATAACCCGTGTTTTCACACGTTTGGAAAGACTTGAATTATATTGGATCCTTGAGATATAAGGTCAAATTTGATATTTTGTTGAACATAGGAGTTATGCATGAAAGAATAGTGTCATGAAAGTGTGGGACAAGGCTAAGGGCAATTTTGGAATTTTGGAAATTAGTTTCGGGAATTACAAAACGTGGACTATAAGTCATTGGGCCAAAAATGATGGAATAGAATTTAAGGCCCAATGCACTTGGAGTGGCCGGCCATGGTATGGCCCAAGCCCAAATGTGTATTAAATTTTCATGGGATTAATTAACTTGAGGCCTTGATCCAATCCCAATTAATTAGTCATGTGCATGGTCATGTGACAATTAATATAAGATGCCTAAAGTCTTCATTATATGCATTAGAACATTCAAGAAAACTAAGCAAGAAAGAAGTCAAGAACAAGAGAAAAACCAAGGAGGGTTTCGGGTTTGGCTAGGAAAAATAGCCACCAAAAATATTGCTCCAAAAATTTATTTCTTGTTGATTCCCTACTAAGTCAAGGTCCCTTTGTAACTTGGTGTAGTTGGATTGGAGTGGGGAGCATTAGAATCACCAAAGTAATCATACCTCTAAGTGAAGAAGACTTGAAGAAAAGGTAAGAATTTCTACCTTTTTATTGTGTTATGAAGTTTTGATTGTGTTGTAGTATATAGAAATGTGTTGATTGTATGAAAAAATGGAAGTTTACAAAGTGGGTATGTAGTATATATGTATGGCCGTGTATATGCATGCCTTATATGCTAATGAAGAATTGAAATTATGTTGTATTCTAGTTGTAAGTATGGTGGAATTCATATTGAGAATGAAAGTTGAATAAAATTGGATGAATTGATGAAAATAGCATTTGGCCGTGTGGTATGGAGTGGTATGGAATGGAATGGATTAAGTTTGTTTAATGTGTTAGAGTGTTGTTGTGATGTTTGTAATGTAAATGAAGTTAGAATGATATAAGTTTGTATTGAATTGGAATGTAGAAACTTATGTCGTTTTAGTATGATTTTCCGACATTAAGGAAATGAAGTTGTTCGGTTGTTGGTTGTGATGATCATTGATGAATTTGGAAGTTGGAAACATGTTATGAAGTTGTATGCCAAAGATTTGATGTTTTGCATAAGTTATGACTTTGGCGGAAAATTGTATATTATGTATATCGAGTGTATAACTTGAGGAAAACGATATGAAATGTTTCTAGAACTATATGGTGATGATCTTGATTGTTGATGAATGTGAAATTATTGATATTAGTGAAAGTTTGGGTTGAATTGAAGATTATGTCAACTTGTGAGAAAAATGACTAGTTGAAGGATATTTGTGTTTTTAATGTTCATTGTTGATATTGATGTTGTCGTTTGGGTTGTTGTTGATGATTTCTAGCCGAGTTGAATTCTCGGGGTGCCATATGTATAGGGGAAGTGCTGCCGAAATTTCGGTAGCCAAAAATGCTTAAAGTTGTAATAATGGCATTAATAACTCACAATTGGTAAACTTGACCAATTGCAGTTTTTCGACGAAACGGGAAGTGAGTTTGGAAAGGCTTAAGGAGCGTGAAAGGTATGTAAAGCAAACCCATTTCTTCCCTTGGCATGCCCTTAGTGTATTATGTCGGATCCGGGCCTCGAAGGACCTCTTGGCCCTCGGAATCCGCAAGACAAAATTTCAGTTTTTCCTTCAGTAGAATTGAACCATTTTGATACGCTTTTTCGGAAATTATGCAATTGTGCTCTAAATTACTCAGAAAGTCATAGAATGTCTGTATAACCTTCGTAGATGATATTATATGTTTAGAGGGCACAATTTGAGCCCGCCGCCTTATTTGTTCTAAGGCGGGCCCACTATTTACGGTTTTGCCCCTAATGTGTTAAAGCTTCCTTTTTAAGCGATTTTTGAAAGAAATGTTTTAATTATCCTACTAATCGCTTAACAAATATTATTTTAAATATTCTGTTAAATATTATAAATTATTTTGACACTCGGAATGACTTCGGGAAAGTTATATTTCTGTAATTTATTATGATATCCGAAATACATTTATTATGATTCCGTCCGACCCCATTGGATTTGTTTGTCTTTGATACGCTTCATCGAGTCTTTGAAAACATTTATTATATTTTTAAATTGCATTAGTCTCTCACTACTCCATTCGTGGATGTCCCAATGTTTCCCACACTGAGCCCGGGCAAGGATATGTTGTCAAGCGTAATTCTCTGCATTGTTCGCCGCGTCCCGATGTGAGGGGGCAGGTATACGCGTACATGGGTCTGTGGAGTATGATGTGCCATGTCCGCCTATTCTGATCTGATCTGTTATGGCCATTTTGATATGACATTATATGATACGGGGCCACGCCCCTTTTTCTGATTCCTCTGTATAGTGGCACCAGCGTCGGGAGGGTGGCCACATTCTGTCTGCCGAGTCCCGTGGCAGGGACCGGATATGATATGATATGACATATGTTTCTGTACACATTCTGTCGGTTTTGGAAATATGAATTTGACACTCTGGATTTTGTACTCATTTTCTGTAATCATTGTGATTTGACTTCTGTGATTCCGCTTTGCATATTCAGTACATATTTCGTACTGACCCCCTTTCTTCGGGGGCTGCGTTTTCATGCCGCGCAGGTACAGACGACAGGTTTGCTGATCCACACGTTTAGGATCCCGTTTCTGCTATTTTGGGGCGCTCTCTTCTTCAGAGCCCATCTTTTGGTACAGTCTGTCACTGTTATCTGGATATGTATATTGTTCTGGGTATGACGGGGCCCTGTCCCGTCTTATGATTATGATATGTTCTGTAGAGGTCTGTGGATACATCTGTGTGGGTTCTGTATATATGTTTGGGATGTTTTGTTTTATGATAGCCTTATCGGCTTCTGTGTGCCAAGTCTACTCTTCTGCTAAATTCTGTAGCATCCACTAATGTTATTATTATATTATTATTCTGTTAATATGCTAAATTGGGGTATCGGGTACGTATAGGTGCCCAGCTCGGGCACTGGTCGCGGCCCACGGGGTTGGGTCGTGACAACTACCTTTGGTATTCCTTCCATTTCCCTCGTCTATGTCTATTTTCTTCCTTCCAGGAATTCCATTTCCAACTAGTTGATCGCAATTTAATAAGCTGTTATTAGGGAACATTCTTCAACCACCATCAGAAGGAACTAGAATCTGACAAGCGCCACAGGACATCCTAGTGCTTGATTCGCATGGTTTACCTTCAGATTCATTCTTGAGCCATGAACGAACCATTTAGGTTGCAACTACTGGTTGTATACTTTGCACTCCTTCAATATGGTAACACTCGATCACCGGACGTTATTGCCCATCAATATAAGCCTCCTTCTACAGCACAATGTGGTTGGAACGTACTTTAGCCCGTTTAAATGACTTACTAATTCAGTGTTCATACATGCTTCTTCAAGCAAGATTTCCCCAAATAAAATGTTGCCTCTTATGGATGATGTGGGAAGTGTCTCTTAAAGCTTTGGTCCAACATAGCCTATTACTCTTTCCTTTCCTGTTCTTATCGTTATTTCCCATCAACATATAACCTTCATTCCCCACTTTCCCTACCGAACTTAATAAGTCCTTTTTGTTCATTCTATAGCTCTCTTACAAACTTGTTCTTCAAATTTTTACGCAAATGGTTTCATGCTTCGCCTGTCGGCTCTTTTAAGGCTTTGCTTAATTATGTCTCTTACTTGTCACCTTTCTGACATTCTGATTTCCTTGCCTTCCGTTTACTCACTCACTTCCCTTTCCAAATATTGTTGTGTTGGAATTTTTCTGACCTTAACTTGTAGTGAAATCAGCGTTCGTTTGTTTCATAACATCTATACCCTACCTTTCGCTTTGTCCCTTGAATTCCGTTCAGTTAACGTTTTTCGTATATCGCAACATTAGTTGCTGGAACTCACCTCTCGATCAATACAGATGCGTTAATGCCGGTATAATTGCGGCGACTGCCTCGCTCGACCTCTATCACGTAATTTAAGGCAAGTCGGGGTTCTAACAACTTCCAAAACGTTTCTCGTAGCGAGTCCCACCCCGATCTAGAGAGGATCTTTTTACTTTCCTGGCCATACAATTACCATATTGCCCTTCTGAATCCTCAACATTCAGTTTCATCTATACACATGATTATCTTTCATCCAGGGTTTTCTAGATTCACACTGGTGGCGGAGACATCTCAGTCGCCATTACTCATAACTACTGGGTCTTTGGCCCTTTTTAAATTTCCATTTGCCGTCATTAAATAGTACTCTACAGAAGTTACACATACATAGAAAATGCCAAGAAACTCATGTACCTGTAGCCGATTGGTCTCGGGTCTGATCTGGGGAGCTGCCATGTGAAATGTGTTCCTCCTCATCATCTGTCTGCCATCCGCTCGTCTGACTCTCGTCATTACCCACATCTGAATCAGAGGAATATAGATGACCAGGCAATTCCTGGTTTACTGACGGCCATGATAAGGGACTGGAGTAGTCCGTAACACTCACCGGGGAGGCCTGTCTAACATAATGCTCCACCACAGGAGCAGCTGGCATGTCTCCGAAAATCTCCTCCTCCGGTGTCCCAGAAGAATGCTCTGATGGATCTGTATTATAACTATCCTCCTCCCTAGAGGTAAGAAACTCGGGAGGAATCATCGCCGGATCCTCCGAGGGATCTGTATCATAGCTGCCCTCCGTGGGATCCTCTGCTCTGGGGATCAGAAACTCTGGAGGAATTGTTGCTGGGTCCTCCGACGGATCAGTTTCAATCGAATAGCTGAGGCTCCTCTTACTCCGCTCTGGAGATACTCTAGGGGCGTTCTCAGCACCCCCACTATCTGAAGCTGCCCTCTTCATCTTTTGTCAATCTACAATCACCTGCAGGAAGAAGATCAGAAACAATTTCCCAAAATGTTGACGCTATTGCTCTTTTGGAGCCTCACTGTAGACACAGCAAGTCGTTGGAAGGAAACCATCCTAATATTACAGCTCTATCGCACGATCTAAGATCGAAGGAAGGGTAACATCCTAAATGTCCTGTAGCCTCCTGTTTATAGATGTGGTGCACAACACACCGATAAACAGGACTCTACTAGACACGGTGTGTAGACACTCCGAGGACGAACTGCTCTGATACCACTTTTGTCACGACCTAACCCCGTAGGCCGCGACTGGTGTCCGAGCTGGACACCCGTACGTACCCAATAACCCAAACCAGCATATCAACGAGGTATACGAATGTAGAAATCAGACGGCATCGCTAGTTATCGCAGATAAATAGATGTAGCGCACGGAAGCCGGTAAGGCTGTGACAAAATACACAATCCCAGAACGTATGCACAACCCACACGTATGTCTACAGACCTATACGAACAATAATAGAATCATAAAACGGGACAGGGCCCCGTCGTACCCCTAAATAAACATATACATATACAACAGAAAAGTGTATATCAAAACGTGGGCTCCGGACAAAGGAGCACTCCAAAACCGCAGAGTAGCTGTCCTAAGCGGGCGGATCTCCAAAGCTGGTATCTGTACCTGCGCGGCATGAAACGCAGCCCCCAAAGAAAGGGGGTCAGTACGGAATATGTACTGATTATGTAAAGCATGAAGTATAATAAACAGAATCATAACCGGAACAGGAAGTACAGAAAATGAATGCAATAACCAAAGTATCTGTTATGTCCCGTGTTTTCGCATAATTGGAAATCTTGAAATAATTAAGACTTGTATGTTATAAGGCAATATTTTGATTTTAGTTAATATGTTGATGTCATTTATGGAAGTGTTGGTGCAAAGACGTCGGGGAAGTCCAAGGGCAAAATTTGGAATTTCGGAAATTAGTTTCGGGAATTACAAAACGAGAGTTTTAACGAATTGGGCTCAATAAAAATTTATGAAATTTGGGCCCAAAAATATAGGGGTGGCCGGCCAAGAGGCCATGGCCCAACCCACTTATGGATCATGTGAGGATCATGTGCTTAACTTAAGGGAGCAACAATATATAGTCATACAAATCCATTAGAATGTTCAAGAAAAACATTAAAACAAAAAAAAAAGAGGAGAACAACCACCAAACACCTCTCGGCCGAACTCTCTCCAAGAGAAAAAAATAAATTTCCAAGCTTTGATTCTAACCTTAAAAATCTTGTTCTTCTTATAATTGTAGTATATTCAAGACGCTCTTCGACGTGATATAATTGGTTTGGCACAAGAGCGACGTTTGTGGCGGATTGAAACTTGAAGGAAAAGGTGAGAATTCTTCCTCTTTTGTGTTATGGAACAAGTATGAATATTCTGAGGATTGGAAATAGACAAGAATTACGTAGTTTTGGTATGTATGTGTGAAACTGTGTGTGTGTGTGTGATGAAGTTGGCTGTGAGCCATGACATAGTTAAGGGAAGGTGAATTTGATTTTGTTTAGTTTGTTAGTTGCGTCGTTGTGGCATTTATGACGAAAATGAATGTTTAACGAGTTGAATTGGCATTGAAGTTGCTTGTATGTCGATATGGGAAATTATGTAATTTTCATATAATTATAGAAGTAAGGCTTTAAATGTGGATTATGGTTGTTGTTAATGAATTTGGAATGAAACAAGGCGAGTTAGTATGTTCGTCGTAGTTGTTGACGTTTCGGATGGAATATGGAAAGTGACGAATCATTCGAACTTGTGTATATTGCTCGAAATATTATTGGGATGTGTTTGAATAACCTTGAATCAGTAAATGAATACAATAATGTGGACATTAGTTTGGTATTGTAAAGTTTGAATGAAAGTTGTCGATTTATGTAGGAAGAAAGAATATTGACATTAGACTTATTTTTTTGCGACTTATGATGTTTGTGATATTGTGGGCTGTTGTGTTGATGTATATTGAGCCGAGCTAAGTCTCAGGGGTGTTAGATATATAGGGGAAATGCTGCCAAAATTTCGGTAGACAAAAATGAAGTTAAGGAAATTCTTAAGCCTTAGAATCTCTAATTGGTAACTTTGACCATTTGCAGATTCTGGACGAAACGGGATTTGAGTTTGGGGTGAGCATAAGACGTTTATAAGGTATGTAAAGCTCCCCACTTCTTCTTTTGGCATGTCTTAGTATGTTAGGTTGATACCGGAACCCCGGGAGCAATTCTGCTCCTCGAAATCCGATCTATAAAATGGCTACTATTCATTCAATTTAATTGAAGCCTAATGACCCTATTTTGGCTAGAAAGCAAGTAAGCGTCCGAAACTTATGCAAATGCAATCGGATTACTTCGAAATCTTTATGTATGATCCCATAGACCCTAAATGTTCGTAATTTATGTTCGCCACCTCGACTTGACCCGAGGTGGGCCCGTTAACCCCGAGATGCCTTATTCGTTCTATTAGGCTCTCTTTTTTTTGGATAAGTTTCGATAAAGAATCTTCTATTTTGAAATTGTCCTCTATGAAATAATGTTTTGATTGCTATGATATACTAAGCTATGTTGTGAGCTATACGTACCACTTTGGAAACATTTTTGTGAAATAAACTTCCGTACTAACTAATTATCCGACTACTTTGGTTAATGAAATGACTTATGAAGTACTCAAGTTTTGAAAGGCTATTTTGATATACAAATTGCACTGTTTGCTCACGACTCCGCTCGTTCCTTATTATGACTTCGTTCACCGGTTCCCGGGCCGGTTATGATTCGTGCGTACTATGATAAATTCGGTCGTATGCTGTGTTACGGTTCCCGAGACCTCACCATAGGGCCGGGTTCCGTTTGGAGTTATGCTGTGATATGGCTGGTGATATGTTATGCTGATTTGTGTGCTCGGGGATGTACGGAGATTTGAACCTTCCGGTGTTATGCTGTGTGTGGCACCAGCGTCGGAGTGGTGACCACGTTCCTGAGCTTTGCATGATTTTATTTGCATTATGTATATATGTTTTGATACAAATTTTGATATATCATTCAGTACTTCCCTTTGTATCTGTTTGCTTTCAGTTGTGGCCCATATTTCTGTACTCTATGCTTTACATACTCAGTACATCTTTCGTACTGACCCCCTTTCCTCGGGGGCTGCGTTTCATGCCCGCAGGTACAGACGCCGGTGATCCACCATTGTAGGTTCCACCCTCTGCTATTTCGGAGTACTTCCTTTTGATTCGGAGTCTACTTTTGGTACATACATCTTTTGCTATGTATATATATTTCTGTATATCTGACTATTTGGGTACGGCGGGGGCCCTGTCCCGTCATATGATTTTGTCGGTCTGTTTAGAGGTCTGTGGACATGTTTGTGGGTTAGGGTCTTTCTGTATGGTTATGTGTATATGTTGTTTGGGTGATCCCATACGCCGAGGCGGCCGGTCCGTATATGTTTATACGTTGCTTTGTTAGCCCTGTGTGTCCTTTGTTGGTGTTTGTTGTGTACAGGGCTATTTTGGATAGTCTGTAAAACAAAGGAAACTCTGCCGAAATTTTTCTGGAAATTATCTAAATTTGGATTATAGCCTTGTCGGCTTCTGCTATTTACTTGAATGCATTTGATAGATGGGTTCGGGTGCCCAAGTAGGGTACCAATCGCGGCCCACGGGGCTGGGTCGTGACAAAAGTGTTGTCAGAGCGGTTTGTCCTCGGAATGTCTACAGGCCGTGTCTCGTAGAGTCTTGTTTATCGGTGTGTTGTGCACCACATCTATAAACAGGAGGCTACAGGGCATTTAGGGTGTTATCTTTCTTTGAAATCTTAGATCGTGCATTAGAGCCGTGCTATTAGGATGATTTTGATCTGATTCGTTATTGTGTTTGCAGTTATGCCTCCGAAGAAGGCAACGGCGGCCCAGAAGGGCAAGGCGAGGATGGGAGAGACCAGTCAGGCACAGCGAGCTACCCGGGCTCGTGTTTATGATTTGCCTGAGGTCGTGCCCCATTCAGAGGGGTCCGCTACACCATCATTGGTACAGCCTGGAGCAGGTCCATCAGCAGCTCCAGAGGCCCGAGTACCCGCTCCTGAGACTCCATGTCACGACCCAGCCCCGTGGGCCGCGACTGGCACCCTACCTGGGTACCCAGACCAAATCGCATATTTATTTCCGAATCTAAACTTATTTCAGAATTTTCAAGAAGTTATATCAAACATAATTTATATCGAAAATATGTCTTAAGCGGTCATATCAAATCAAACTCAAACAAAGCGGCGGAATAGACATCGCCGGTCAAAATACAAATATATACAAAAGGGCCATTTGGGGCCATCATATCAAACAGACCGCTTTAAGACCCGAAAGCAAAATCAAACAATAAACACATAGGACCCTCGCCCCACATATATGACTACAGGTCTCTACGAACTCAAAACAAAGACATGTGGCGAGACAGGGCCCCGCCGTACCCAAATAGTCAGACATACCAAATATATACAAAACAAAAGAGTCTGTACCAAAAGTGGGCTCCGGATCGGATAAGAGTACTCCGGAATAGCAAGAAGTGAAGCCTACTGCGGAGGGTCACCGATATCTGCACCTGCGGGCATAAAACGCAGCCCCCGAAGAAAGGGGGTCAGTACGAAATATGTACTGAGTATGTAAAGCACGGAGTACAGAATTATAGATCAAAACCGAAAGCAAATCAAATGTCAAAGTGGGGTACAAACTGGTATGTCAAAGTCTGTATCGAAATCATATACGTATATACTATGCAAATGAAATCATGCAAACGCTTAGGAACGTGGTCGCCACCCCAACGCTGACGCCACACACAGCATAACACCAGAAGGTTTCAAATCTCCGTACATCCCCGAACATAATCATAATCATCGGTGAGCGTATCGCATCCCGAGCCATATCACAGCATAACTCCAAACGGAACCGGGCCCTATGGCGAAGCCTCGGGAACCGTAACACAGCATACAGCCGAATTTATCATACAGCGCACGAATCAAAACCGGCCCGGGAACCGGCGAACGAAGTCATAATAGGGCACGAGCGGAGTCGTGAGCAAACAAATGCAAATCGTCTTTCAGAATAGTGTTTCAAAACAAAGTAAAATCATAAATCATATCATATTACAAAATAGTCGAATACTTAGTCGATATAAAATTTCATTTCGCCAAACGTTTCCAAAATGGTCCATATAATTCAAAACATAGGTTAGCGTATCGAATTGTCCGAACCTACCCCGTAGGAAGATGTCTCAAGGATCCGAAGTAATATTTACAACTTTATTATCAAAGATGGCCCGAAGAGTAAATCGGGCATTTTGGGGTAGCGGACCCACCTCGAGTCGAAGTGAGGTGGCGAGCATATTTTTATGAGCATTTATATGCCAAGGGTCATACATAATCATTTCTAGGTTACCCGACCACATTTTGATAGGTTTCGGACGAATAGTGGCATTCTAGCCAAATTGGAGCCTTTAGGCTTCAATAGAATTGAATGAATAGTAACTTTTCTGTGGATCGGGTTTCGAGGAGCAGAAATGCTCCGAAAGGTCTTCTATTCGACTGACACACTAAGACATGCCAAATGAAAGAGTGGGAGGCTTTACATACCTCACAGACGTCGTAAGCTCTTCCAAATGTCTCGTCCCGTTTCGTCAAAAATCTGCAAACGGTCAAAGTTACCAAATGAGATCCTTAGGCTTAGAAATGCCTTTAACTTCACAATTGCCTACCGAAATTTCGGCAGCACTTCCCCTATAAATCTAACATCCCCGAGGCATAGCTCGGCTCAAATTAACCAACTACAACAGCCCACACATCAACAACCAAAACAAACAACAATAACACCATTCTAGTTTCAAAGTTTTTCATGACTTCTTAAGTTGGCAACTTTTCATTCAAACTTTCACAACTCCAATTCTATACCTACATAATTGTATGTATTTCCACATTCAAACTTATACAATCACATTCTAATTACAAACCATGCCATACACGAAATTGCATAAAAATCCATTATTTCCCAAATTCTTCAAAACATCTAAAATGCACTTACGAACATTCTAACTCACGTAGTTTCATTCCGAATTCATCAACATCGATATAGATTCACATCTAAAGTCCATAACACCCAAGATATACATTGATATACATAAAGATACCGAAGGTATACGCTTTCCGATAATATTCAACATCATTTTTAAATGCCAATTTCATTCACCCATTAATCATTTACGATATAAGGGCCACAACAACACATTCTACCAACTTAAACAAGATCAATTCACACCAATTTTCCCATCTATGGCTCACGGCCAAACCTACTACAAACACACACCCACACGTTTCCATTTATGTCCAAATTACGGGATTCTCGTCTACTTCCAATCCTTAACCCATTCATAGCAATTCTACAACATTAGAGGGTGAGAATTCATACCTTTCTTGAAACCCCGACTTGTCGAAAACGTCGTCCTCGTGCCAAACTAATTATACCATGTCGGAGAGCGTCTTGAGCACTTCACAAATATGTAGAAACCAAGATTATTGAACCACCACACAAGCTTGGGATTTTTTCCTTTTCTTTCTCTCTAGCTCTCGGCCGAAACCTTATTTTTGGGTGTTCTTGATTTTGTGAGTTGTTTCTTGGATAATACTAAGTATAATTCATATATATCTATTTAGGGGTCATGTGCATAGCACATGACCCTTTTTAAAATGGGTTTGGGCCTATAACATGGCCGGATCCCCCCTCTTCCATTGTTGGGCTTCAATTGCATTTGTAGTTTCTTGGCCCAATGCTTAAAAATCCCGTTTTGTAATTCCCGAAACTAATTTCCGAAATTCCAAATTTATCCTCGGCCTTCCCCGAGGTCTTAGCATTAAAGATTACACAACCAACATAGTCATATTCTCAAAAATTAATTTATGCCCTTCTAACACCCGAGTCGTAGTTATTTCCCGATTTCCAACTGTGCGAAAACACGGGGCCTAACACTCCAGCTCCGCAGCCAGGGGCGGAGGACAGGACCCTGAGGGAGGCTGTACAGTTGTTGACCATATTGGTAGCAGGGAAGGCTCGCAGACGCGGGCGGAGGGACGATGATGATGACGACAGGCGTGACAGCCTGCGGGTTCGAGAGTTCTTATTGTGTGGCCCTCCAGAGTTTTTCGGGTCTATGCCCGATGAGGACCCCCATGACTTTATCCGGGGGATGCGGCGCTCACTAGACTTGGTCAGGGCTTCAGAGACCGAGTCTGTTGAGTTGGCTTCACATAGACTACGGGATGTTGCTGCTCACTGGTATAAGTCCTGGGAGCTATCTAGGGGTGAGGGTGCTACCCCAGCTACTTGGGACGAGTTCGTGACTGCTTTCACTCACCACTTTTTGCCCCCAGAGTTACGGCGGGCGCGGGTTGCCCGATTTTTGCATCTGCAGTAGAGGGGTCGGAGCGTCCGTGAGTATAATATGGAGTTTGATTCTTTGGCCCGGTATGCACCTGCCATAGTAGCAGATATGGCCGATCGGATGCACAGATACGTGATGGGGTTACACCGCTATTTGATTGATGGCTGTATGGCGGTGGCATTGCAGACAGACATGGATATTGCCCGACTACAGGCTTATGCCCTGGGTATGGAGGAACGACATAGAGCTGATTATTCCAGCAGAGATCGGGACAGGAGGCCGCCCAAGAGGGCCAGATCCGCAGGTTATTCCGGAGATTCTCGAGGCGGGCAGCCTCAGCAGCAGCAGTCAGGCAGACATCCTCCTCCGTCAGGCCGGGGTACATAGCCAGCCGGTAGGAGATTTGACAGTGCAGGACAGTCTGGGGCCGGTCAGAGCTCCAGAGCATCAGGGTCACAGATAGCTAGGGGTCCCGGCCAGCCCAGACCACCCAGGCCCCGTTGTTCCCATTGCGGGAAATCGCACCCGGGAGAGTGTTATCAACTTACTGGAGCCTGTTTTTCATGCGGCGGTCAGGGCCATATTATGCGAGATTGTCCGTTGGCGAGCGGTTCTGGTAGTATAGCTCAGCCGACGGGGTCAGCCGCTGGTTCATCATCTGCTCCATCAGTTCCACGCCATGCGGGGCGAGGTATGCCGGCGGGACGCGGTCGAGGCCGTGGCAGTGCTTCAGGTTCTAGCGGTCCCTCGAACCGCATATATGCATTAGCCAGTCGCCAGGACCAGGAGGCTTCGCCGAATGTCGTCACAGGTACATTACTGGATATCTCCAGATCTGTATATGCACTGATTGATCCTGTCTCTACATTATCATATATTTCCCCGCTCGTTGTTAGTAAAATTGGGATAGTGTCTGAGCCTATAGAGCCATTTGAGGTCGCTACACCGGTCGGGGATTGTATTATAGCGAGGCAGGTATATAGGGATTGTTCGGTGACTATATGTGATCGCTGCACTAAAGCTGATTTGATAGAATTAGATATGCTGGAATTCGATGTCATTATGGGTATGGACTGGTTAGCTTCCTGTTATGCTAATGTTGACTGCCAGAAAAAGGTAGTTCGTTTTCAGTTTCCAGGGGAACCAGTTATAGAGTGGTTCGGGTCTACAGCATCGCCGAGGGGTAAGTTTATTTTGTACCTCAAGGCTAAGAAGATGATTCAGAAAGGTTATATCTATCATTTGGTTCGTGTGCACGACACTACAGCCGAGACACCTACTCTTCAGTCTGTTCCGGTTGTTAGTGAGTTCCCAGATGTGTTTCCAGATGAGCTTCCGGGTCTTCCGCCTAAACGGGAGATAGATTTCACTATAGACTTGTTGCCGGATACGCAGCCTATATCTATTCCTCTGTACAGAATGGCACCGGCTGAATTGAAGGAATTGAAAGAGCAGCTGAAAGATCTGTTAGATAAAGGCTTTATCAGACCCAGTACATCACCCTGGGGAGCGCCGGTATTATTTGTAAGAAAGAAAGATAGGTCACTGCGAATGTGTATTGATTATCGACAATTAAATAAGGTGACTATAAAGAATAAATATCCCCTCCCCCTGATTGATGATTTGTTTGATCAGTTGCAGGGTGCTAAATATTTTTCAAAGATGGATCTGCGCTCAGGTTATCATAAGGTGCGAGTGCGAGAATCTGATATCCCAAAGAGTGCTTTCAGGACCCGGTACGGGTATTATGAATTTAGAGTCATGTCTTTCGGGTTGACTAATGCTCCAGCAGTATTTATGGACCTGATGAATCGGGTATTTCGGCCTTTCCTGGACATGTTCGTGATTGTGTTTATCGATGATATTTTGATTTATTCACGATCAGCAGAGGAGCATTCAGATCATTTGAGGACAGTACTTGGCACTCTCCGTCAACAGAAATTATATGCTAAATTTTCCAAATGTGAATTCTGGTTAACTTCTGTGGCTTTCTTGGGGCATATTGTCGGAGCAGACGGTATTCGGGTCGATACGCAGAAAATTGAAGCTGTACAGAATTGGACCAGGCCTACTACACCGACAGAGGTGCGCAGTTTTCTAGGATTAGCCGGATATTATCGCAGGTTTGTGGAGAATTTTTCTTCTATTGCAGCACCACTGACAAAGCTTACTCAGAAAGCAGCGAAATTTCAGTGGACCGATGCCTGCGAGCGCAGCTTTCAGATATTGAAAGCAAAGTTAGTTACAGCACCAGTTTTGACTCTTCCAGAGGGATCAGACGGGTATGTTGTTTTCTGTGATGCCTCTGGTATTGGGATAGGTTGCGTGTTGATGCAGCACGGTCGAGTCATAGACTATGCTTCCCGGCAGCTCAGACCGCACGAGAAGAATTATCCCATTCATGATCTTGAGTTAGCCGCGGTGATTCATGCTTTGAAGATTTGCTGGCATTATTTATATGGGGTCCACTTTGGTATTTATACGGACCATAAGAGTCTCCAATATATTTTTAAACAGAAAGAGCTGAATTTGCGGCAGAGAAGATGGCTTGAATTATTGAAAGATTATGACGTTGATATTCTGTATCATCCTGGAAAAGCCAATGTGGTAGCGGATGCACTTACACGCAAGTCCATGGGCAGTTTAGCTGATGTACCATCTGATAAGAAAGACTTGGTTCGTGAAATTCATCAGTTGGCCAGCCTTGGAGTTCGTTTGGCGGATTCTGGAGATTCTGGGATTTCTGTTCATGCAGTTGCTGAATCATCTATTATAGAAGAGGTAAAGCAGCGTCAGTTTGAAGATCCTATTCTGGTTCAGTACAGAGATGTGGCCCTTAATAAAGAAAAGACTCCGTTTGAAATTTCGCCTGAAGGGGTATTATTATATGAAGGCAGATTCTGTGTACCGGATGTTGCAGGCCTACGGCGACAGATCATGGGCGAGGCACATAATGCACGGTATTCTGTTCATCCTGGTTCCACTAAAATGTATCATGATCTCAGATGTTTATATTGGTGGGACGGTATGAAGAAAGATATTGCTGAATTCGTTGGTCAGTGCCCAAATTGCCAGCAAGTAAAAATTGAGCATCAGAAGCCCGGTGGATTATTGCAGGAGATGGAAATTCCAGCCTGGAAATGGGAGATGATTAATATGGATTTCGTCGTTGGGTTACCGTGCACTCCACGCAGGTATGATTCTATTTGGGTTATTGTTGACAGATTGACGAAATCAGCCTATTTTCTTCCAGTCCGGACTACTTATTCGGCTGAGGACTACGCTAGATTGTACATTAGAGAGATAGTCAGACTTCACGGAGTCCCTGTATCTATTATTACTGACCGAGGTGCCCAGTTTACGGCAAATTTCTGGAGGTCATTTCAGGAGGGATTAGGGACTCAGGTGAGCCTCAGTACAGCTTTTCACCCTCAGTCCGACGGGCAGGCCGAGCGCACTATTCAGACACTGGAAGATATGTTACGGGCCTGCGTTATTGATTTCAGGGGCAGCTGGGATGATCACTTGCCGCTTATTGAGTTTGCTTATAATAACAGTTATCACTCCAGTATTCAGATGGCGCCGTACGAAGCCCTTTATGGTAGAAAATGCAGATCTCCTATTGGTTGGTTCGACGTGGGCGAGACTAAGTTAATTGGGCCAGATGTGATCCAGGAAGCAGTGGATAAGGTAAAACTTATTCGGGAGCGATTATTGGCTGCACAGAGTCGACAGAAAGCATATGCAGACAGACGACGTCGACCATTAGACTTCCAGATTGGCGACTGGGTATTTCTGAAGGTGTCGCCTATGAAGGGTGTTATGAGATTCGGTAAAAAGGGTAAGTTGAGCCCGCGGTATATCGGGCCATATCAGATTGTTCGGAAGATAGGCGAGGTCGCCTATGAGCTAGACTTACCATCCGATTTGGAGGCCGTACACCCGGTATATCATGTGTCTATGCTACGAAAATGTATTGGTGATCCTTCCAGGATATTCCCAGTTGATGATATTCAGGTAACGGAGCATTTATCTTATGAAGAGCAGCCTGTAACTATTCTGGATCGGCAGGTCAGGAGACTACGCACTAAGGAAGTGCCTTCTGTTAAAATCCTATGGCGCAACAACAACCGGGAAGAGATCACCTGGGAGTCAGAGGAGGAGATGAGGAGGAAATATCCCCACTTGTTTCCTACTCCCACAGGTAATCTAAACTTTTAAGTTTGTTGCATTAATTGACGAATAAATCATGTGTGCTAGTTATAAAAAGAGACTCCCCATTATGCTCATGAGACTTTATAAGACTAAGTTAACATTCGAGGACGAATGTTCTAAAGGGGGGAAGAATGTTATGTCCCGTGTTTTCGCATAATTGGAAATCTTGAAATAATTAAGACTTGTATGTTATAAGGCAATATTTTGATTTTAGTTAATATGTTGATGTCATTTATGGAAGTGTTGGTGCAAAGACGTCGGGGAAGTCCAAGGGAAAAATTTGAAATTTCGGAAATTAGTTTCGGGAATTACAAAACGAGAGTTTTAACGAATTGGGCTCAATAAAAATTTATGAAATTTGGGCCCAAAAATATAGGGGTGGCCGGCCAAGAGGCCATGGCCCAACCCACTTATGGATCATGTGAGGATCATGTGCTTAACTTAAGGGAGCAACAATATATAGTCATACAAATCCATTAGAATGTTCAAGAAAAACATTAAAACAAAAAAAAAAAAAAAAAAAGAGGAGAACAACCACCAAACACCTCTCGGCCGAACTCTCTCCAAGAGAAAAAAATAAATTTCCAAGCTTTGATTCTAACCTTAAAAGTCTTGTTCTTCTCATAATTGTAGTAAATTCAAGACGCTCTTCGACGTGATATAATTGGTTTGGCACAAGAGCGACGTTTGCGGCGGATTGAAACTTGAAGGAAAAGGTGAGAATTCTTCCTCTTTTGTGTTATGGAACAAGTATGAATATTATGAGGATTGGAAATAGACGAGAATTACGTAGTTTTGGTATGTATGTGTGAAACCGTGTGTGTGTGTGTGATGAAGTTGGTCGTGAGCCATGACATAGTTAAGGGAAGGTGAATTTGATTTTGTTTAGTTTGTTAGTTGCGTCGTTGTGGCATTTATGACGAAAATGAATGTTTAACGAGTTGAATTGGCATTGAAGTTGCTTGTATGTCGATATGGGAAATTATGTAATTTTCATATAATTATAGAAGTAAGGCTTTAAATGTGGATTATGGTTGTTGTTAATGAATTTGGAATGAAACAAGGCGAGTTAGTATGTTCGTCGTAGTTGTTGACGTTTCGGATGGAATATGGAAAGTGACGAATCATTCGAACGTGTGTATATTGCTCGGAATATTATTGGGATGTGTTTGAATAACCTTGAATTAGTAAATGAATACAATAATGTGGACATTAGTTTGGTATTGTGAAGTTTGAATGAAAGTTGTCGATTTATGTAGGAAGAAAGAATATTGACATTAGACTTATTTATTTGCGACTTATGATGTTTGTGATATTGTGGGCTGTTGTGTTGATGTATATTGAGCCGAGCTAAGTCTCGGGGGTGTTAGATATATAGGGGAAATGCTGCCAAAATTTCGGTAGACAAAAATGAAGTTAAGGAAATTCTTAAGCCTTAGAATCTCTAATTGGTAACTTTGACCATTTGCAGATTCTGGACGAAACGGGATTTGAGTTTGGTGTGAGCATAAGACGTTTATAAGGTATGTAAAGCTCCCCACTTCTTCTTTTGGCATGTCTTAGTATGTTAGGTTGATACCGGAACCCCGGGAGCAATTCTGCTCCTCGAAATCCGATCTATAAAATGGCTACTATTCATTTAATTTAATTGAAGCCTAATGACCCTATTTTGGCTAGAAAGCAAGTAAGCGTCCGAAACTTATGCAAATGCAATCGGATTACTTCGAAATCTTTATGTATGATCCCATAGACCCTAAATGTTCGTAATTTATGTTCGCCACCTCGACTTGACCCAAGGTGGGCCCGCTAACCCCGAGTTGCCTTATTCGTTCTATTAGGCTCTCTTTTTTTTGGATAAGTTTCGATAAAGAATCTTCGATTTTGAAATTGTCCTCTATGAAATAATGTTTTGATTGCTATGATATACTAAGCTATGTTGTGAGCTATACGTACCACTTTGGAAACATTTTTGTGAAATAAACTTCCGTACTAACTAATTATCCGACTACTTTGGTTAATGAAATGACTTATGAAGTACTCAAGTTTTGAAAGGCTATTTTGATATACAAATTGCACTGTTTGCTCACGACTCCGCTCGTGCCTTATTATGACTTCGTTCACCGGTTCCCGGGCCGGTTATGATTCGTGCGTACTATGATAAATTCGGCCGTATGCTGTGTTACGGTTCCCGAGACCTCACCATAGGGCCGGGTTCCGTTTGGAGTTATGCTGTGATATGGCTGGTGATATGTTATGCTGATTTGTGTGCTCGGGGATGTACGGAGATTTGAACCTTCCGGTGTTATGCTGTGTGTGGCACCAGCGTCGGAGTGGTGACCACGTTCCTGAGCTTTGCATGATTTTATTTGCATTATGTATATATGTTTTGATACAAATTTTGATATATCATTCAGTACTTCCCTTTGTATCTATTTGCTTTCAGTTGTGGCCCATATTTCTGTACTCTATGCTTTACATCCTCAGTACATCTTTCGTACTGACCCCCTTTCCTCGGGGGCTGCGTTTCATGCCCGCAGGTACAGACGCCGGTGATCCACCATTGTAGGCTCCACCCTCTGCTATTTCGGAGTACTTCCTTTTGATCCGGAGTCTACTTTTGGTACATACATCTTTTGCTATGTATATATATTTCTGTATATCTGACTATTTGGGTACGGCGGGGGCCCTGTCCCGTCATATGATTCTGTCGGTCTGTTTAGAGGTCTGTGGACATGTTTGTGGGTTAGGGTCTTTCTGTATGGTTATGTGTATATGTTGTTTGGGCGATCCCATACGCCGAGGCGGCCGGTCCGTATATGTTTATACGTTACTTTGTTAGCCCTGTGTGGCCTTTGTTGGTGTTTGTTGTGTACAGGGCTATTTTGGATAGTCTGTAAAACAAAGGAAACTCTGCCGAACTTTTTCTGGAAATTATCTAAATTTGGATTATAGCCTTGTCGGCTTCTGCTATTTACTTGAATGCATTTGATAGATGGGTTCGGGTGCCCAAGTAGGGTACCAGTCGCGGCCCACGGGGCTGGGTCGTGACAGTATCAAAAATGCTTACTCATAAAACATAGATAATGCATGTCAAACATATGCCATATCCGGCCCCACTATGGGACTCGGTGAACAGAACGTGGTCGCCACCCCGTCACTAGCGCCACAACACAGCATACTCGAGAGTAGGGAATAGCTCTGTATATATCATAACATATCCGATGGCCATATCATATCATATCATCAAATATCAGAACATATATGTACATGGCAGATCATACTCCGGACCCATGTATATGTCATACCTGCCCCCTCACATCTAGGCACGGCGAACAATGCAGTGGATTACGCTTGATAACATATCCTGGCCCGGGCTCAGTGAAGGAAGCATTGAGGCATCCACGAGTAGAGTAGTGATAAACTATATGCATCATAAAACATTTAAAAAGACTCGACAATGTAATCCGAACGATAGGTCATTTAGAAAAAGAATCAGACGATAGCCATAGTACGTATCTTTCAGATGTTACGATGGATTATATTAAAACCAAACCGCTGAGATCGTTTGTACATATCAAAATTCATCACGGGACTCAATGGAATAGTTAAAACAACTATCGTTTAGTAGCCGGAACAATATCCAAAAGTTTCCTTTAATTACCGTACGGAAATAAGTCAAATAGATTAATACAAAAAGGTCTCGGAAATTATGGGCCCACCTCGGGTCAAGTCGAGGTGGTGTACATAAATTACGAACATTAGACTTTATGGAGTCATCTACAAAAATTTTAGGGCAATCCGGTTCTGTTTGTGAAATTTACGGATGTTTAAACTAATTTTTTTCTATCAAAGCATAAAGTACCTAATTCAATTACATTGAATGAATAAGGGTCAGAATTAGGCTTGGATTTCTAGGAATAGAGTTTTCCCCCGAGGCTCGTATCATAACCTATTATGTCTAGGACATGCCAAAAGAAGGAAAGGTAAAGCTTTACATACCTTGTTCGCTCCTTAGGAGTTGAATCTACAATTGGTCACAAACACCAATATGAACCATAAGCCCTTAGGAGTTGAATCTTAAGTTAACACTTTTCTACAGAAATTTGGGCAGCATCTCCCCTGTAAATACAACATCCCCGAGAATTCAACTCGGCTAAACATACAACAACAAATCCGAGAATTTAACTCAGCCAACTTAGCAACAACAATGCCAACAATTAAGCCAACAATGTCGACAATCAATTCAAAACACATTCCAATGTTCATAACTTCTCTCTACAACTTTGACGATTTTCCATTTACGTTCAATTCATAATTGTTTACATATTCAAATACTAATCCGCAACCATTCACACACAACATCCAAGAATATTTCAAACAATCCGTACAACATTTAAACAATTCAACCAACACTCTTCTTTATCCGAAACCTTCCAAATGCAACAAACCCATAACAACACATTTCCTTCATTCAAATTCATGAACTACTCCAACAATTTACACACTAACAACATTATCTTCCACAAATACAAGAACACTACTTTCAATTCACATTAACTTCTAACACAAGTCTCCAACCATTACAACTTCACTAGGATCATTAAGCTTTTATTATCAACATGGAATCCATTACAACAACAACTAAAATGCTAAGCAAAATTGGTCCCATAATATCACATACACACACGGCCACACACATACATATACACGGCCACACACTATATCCATATTCCCATGAATTTCACTTATTTCTACGCACTACAACATACACAAACCTTCCATAACACATAAGAGAAGGCTAATTCTTACCTTTTTCCATTGATTTTCTCCTTGTCTTGAATTATGAACTTTCAACCAAGAGTAGCTTTCTTGCTATAATAATTATACTACGTTGAAGAGGGCCCCCAAATTAGTGGGAATACTAGAAAATATAATTTTTTTGATCAAGATTTTTGATCTTCTTTTTCTCCTACCCTTGGCCGAATAGGCCTTGCTTGTTGGCTCTCTCTTTTATTTCTCTTGAAGCTTCTTGAATTCATGAATAAAAATGGCCCTTTTTCTCTTTTTAATTGCACACTTTGGCCCCTCCATGGGCCTTGGCCAAACCGGCCACCCTTGGCCAAATTTTCAAGCCCAAATGTTTTTTCCTTCTTTTTATTCCAAGCCCAATTTTGTTGTAATTCATGAAACAAATTTCCAAAATTCTAATTTTGCCCTTAGCCTTCCTCGATATTTCCGCATCAATATTTTTCATGAACAACATATATATTAAATTAGATCAAATATGGCCTTACCTCTTACTAATCGCAAATATTTCAAATTTTTCCGAATACGCAAAATACGGGATATAACAACTAGAGTGCTAGACATAGGGACGGGACGGGACCCCACCGTGCCCAAAATACATGTATATACACAAAAGAATAAATCAATGGAACCTCCAAAACAATGGAGTGCTCTCAAGTATACTAATAGCTCCTTCGAGTCTGGATCACCTCCTTGTCTACCTATGGACATGAACACAGCGTCCAAAGAAAACGAACGTCAGTACGAACATTGTACTGAGCATGTAAGGCATGAATGAAATGATTATAACAGAGAAATCATAAGACATAAGATGAAGATGTAACCTGCTTAACTTTTAAGAGTGGATTCATTTCGTACATATATCGTATATAATCATAATACATGTATTATCATAGCGCATACATCATCGTATCATATATATATCATCATCGTTAACCCGCGTCCGGGTAACCATCATATGCCGCCCACTAGTGGGGATCATGTCCGGCCTTCTAGGCGCGGTGGAATCATAAGCAGCCTGCCTTAGCGGTGACATGTCCGGCCATTTGGGCAAGGTGGAATCACAAGTAGTCCGTCTTCGCGGTGACATGTCAGGCCATTTAGGCACGGCGGAATTGTATCATCGCGGGCACACCATAGACTTATCATTATTATACATCTCATAGGAATATCATGACCTTATCATAAGCTTATCGTAACCTTATCATAGCTTAGCATTATTATACATCTATCATTAAAACATACATTAGAACTAGAAGGCATCTATGGCTATGTCGGGGTGGCATAAGGTCGTGAACCCCCGATTACATTATGGAGTGTTCGTAATCATCGTATCTCACCTTGAAGGGACTAACATTTTAAGGTGAGTGTACACAAGGAAAAGCATCAATGGAACCATACTTAGGAGCATTAGCTTCATGGAAATATTATATTACTCTAGGATTCTTTATACTTAAACTCATCATCATCATTATCATGCTCGTGTCATATCTCTTTTCTATAGCATGTGCGTATGTAGCTCTTTATAGTCATGGACTCATAATTCCCGTTATTTAGGAAGATCATGGAAAATTAGGAAGATTCATGCCATAGGAGTCATGCCTTAGAAGGAAAGGATTAGCCTCACATACCTCTTTTGTTTAAAAATTCTATTGCTTGATTGTTCTTCTTCAACGCTCACGTTTCTACCTTCAAGAGAATTCGTATCAACATTAGCCAATCGACTATATGAACCTGCTTACTAATGCTAGAGAAAATTGGGCAGCATTTTATTTGTTTATACAACTTTCCTCATTTTACATATCAACTCCCAAACATCCATAACAACATTCATAATATTATAACCAACAATCATCATTCATCTAAATTATCCACATATCACAATTTCACTTCAATTCCTCCATAATCATGGTCATAGTTCACTATTGCGTTTCCTCACATATAATACTTATCCTATGTTCTAAATGTCACTTATAGCATACTTATAATCGCAACATATTAAGGAACATGACTCAATCCAAGCTATTTCTCAAAAATGACACTATTCCCACATTTATGACCCATTTTCTATACCCTTCTACAATCCAAGTGTTTCAACTTTTCAATAACTTAAACAACATGGGAATACCACAAAACTTACCTTAGATGGTGTAGTAATAAGCCTTGGGTGGAAATACTCTTCTTGCACCAAAACCCTAGTCCACTTCCATTGGAATTTCTTAGCTTGGATGAACTTCAATGAGTTTCATACACTTGATTTTGTTGGTTTGATGAAGTTGATCACATATATCTCTTGGGTTCTTGTGGATGAAGAGTGGAGAGGGTTCTAGATAATTCTTGAAATGTGAAGTGAGGAAATGAAATAAATGAAATGAGGTTGGTCCCTTATATCAACTTAAAAATTGGACCTGACTCGGACATACGTACCAATATACGGTCCGTATCTTTTATACTGGCTGTATGTCTGGCCGTATTTTTGGTCCAGTGAAGGTCCCATTCTGGGCAGAACATACGGCCAGACATACGGCTAGTATATTTTATACGGCCAGTATGTTGGACCGTATGTTGCTCAACCTTCCGGAATTCATTCTCGTCGACTCGTTTGAACTCCAATTCTTATGGAACCTTCTTAACACTTGTTTAACACCTCATTACCAATGTAAGGGACATTATAACTCTTCTCCAAAACATCCTTAAGCCATCATTAACTCATTACTCGTAAATCATCTTCCGATACATAGCATATACCTTTCCTTTCTTTGCAACTTCCGTCTCCTACCTTAAATGTCTTTGAGACCTCATTTAGAGTCATCAAATATTATTTCTTACTTATCAAAACATCGTATATGAAGTTCCTTCGTTAGTCTATTCACAATACGTTAACGGGAAATTTCTGAAGTGTAACATTTTTCCCCCCTTTTGGAACATTCGTCCTCGAATGTTAAGCACTCGGGAATTCTACGAAAATTTCGCCAGAGTTTCCCCTATAATATGGCACTACCATCCTATCACAACAGCCCACAATAAAATTGCCTCACAGGGTCACAACACAATAGCAATATAAGTTGGCCGCACACGACCTATATACATAAAAGGAAAACGTACATACCTCATAATCTCTGTGTTGCATCTTGGCTCTCTTCCGGGGGCTGAAACAAGTGTGGGTATTTGGATTTCATACTCTCTTCTGCTTCCCAAGTCATTTCTTCTCGGTTGTTATTTCGCCATAAGACTTTAACTGAGGCTACTTCCTTATTCCAAAGTCTCTGTACCTGCCTGTCTAATATAGCAATAGGCGCTTCTTCATAGACTAGCTTTTCTGTCACTTGAACATCATCTATTGGAACAATCCTCGTAGGATCTCCAACACATTTGTGGAGCATTGAGACATGGAAAACTGGATGGACTGATTCATGTTCTGGATGCAAGTCCAATTCATAAGCTACTTGACTTACCTTGCGGACAATTCTGTAGGGTCCAATGTATCGAGGACTTAACTTTCCTTTCTTACTAAATCTCATCACTCCTTTCATTGGTGAAACCTTTAAGAATACTCAATTATCTACTTGAAATTCTAAGTCTCGTCGGCGGTTGTCCGCATAAGATTTTTGACGGCTTTGGGCTGTCAATAATCGATCCCGGATTACCTTGACTTTTTCTACTGCTTGTTAAATCAACTCAGGGCCTGTTAGTTGTACTTCTCCGATTTCAAATCATCCAATTGGGGATCTACACTTCCTTCCATATAAAGCTTCATACGAAGCCATTTGGATATTGGAATGGTAGCTATTGTTGTATGCAAACTCAATTACAGGTAAGTGGTCATCCCAACTACCACCAAAATCTAGAACACATGCTCGTAGCATGTCCTCCAAGGTCTAAATAGTACGTTCGGCCTGCCCATCGGTTTGCGGATGAAACACCGTGCTAAGCTTTACTTGAGTACCCAAACCTTCTTGGAAGGATTTCTAGAACTTAGCTGTAAATTATGCCCCTCTATCTGTGATAATGGAAATCGGGATACCATGGACTCGCACAATCTCCTTGAGATACAACCTTGCATAATCTTCTGCTGAGTATGTGGTTCTGAAATGAGCTGCTTTCGTGAGTCTGTCCACGATCACCCATATGGAATCATACTTTTCTCGGGAATGGGGTAATCCCACAATTAAATCCATATTGATCATTTCCCATTTCCAAGTAGGGATTTCCATTGCTTGTAATAATCCTCCTGGCTTTTGATGTTCGATTTTCACTTGCTGGCAGTTCGGGCATTGAGCTACAAATTCTGCTATGTCTTTCTTCATTCCATCCCACCAATAAATTAACTTGAGATCATGATACATCTTTGTCATTCCTGGATGAATAGAATACTGAGAGTAATGAGCTCCTTCTAGGATTCGGCGATGTAATTCTGCAACATTCAGGACACATAGCCTGCCTCGGTATCTAAGAATTCCGTCTATAGAAGTTTCAAATGGAGACTTCTCTTTTTCATCAAATGTTTCTCTATAACGACTTAGCTGAGGATCTTCATATTGATGCTCTTTCACTTCCATATTCAGGGACGAAACTGTGAGATTATTAATACCAATTCCTGCACTACCTGAATCAATTAGGCATACTCCAAGATTACCTAGTTGGTGGAGCTCGTGAATTAATTCTTTCTTCTCCGAAGGAACTTCACCTAGGTTGCCCATTGATCGGCGACTGAGCGTATCAACTACTACATTTGCCTCTCCGGGGTGGTATAAAACACTCACATCATAATCTTTCAATAATTCTAACCACCGCCTCTACCTAAAATTTAACTCCTTCTGTTTGAAAATGTATTGAAGATTCTTGTGGTCTGTATAAATATACATATGCACACCATACAAGTAATGTCTCCACATCTTTAATGCATGAATAACTGCAGCAATTCGAGATCATGAGTCGGGTAGTTCTTTTCATGCTTCTGCAGCTGTCTCGAAGCATAAGCAATGACTTTACCGTGATGCATCAATATGCATCCTAACCCAACACCGGAAGCATCACAATATACAACATAACCATCTGGTCCTTCTGGGAGTGTTAAGATTGGAGCTGAAGTCAACCTATCTTTGAATTCTTGAAAGCTACACTCACAAACATCAGTCCACTGAATTTTAGCTGACTTCTAGGTTAGCTTTGTCAATGGGGCTGAAATAAAGGAAAACCCCTCCACAAACCTTCTATAATAACCTGCCAATCCTAGAAAACTACGGACTTCTGTAGGCGTCGTAGGCCTTGGCCAAGTCTTCACAGCTTCAATTTTCTGAGTATCAACTCGAATGCCATCATCTAAAATAACATGGCCCAAAAACGTCACAGAATTCAGCCAGAACTCGCACTTTGAAAATTTTGCATATAATTCTCGAGTTCGAAGAATTCCAAGGACAATACGTAAATGGTCTGCATGTTCTGATTCTGTGCGAGAGTATACCAGAATATCATCAATGAATACTATTATGAATAGATCCAAGAGAGGCCTGAATACATTATTCATCAAATTCATGAACACTGCCAGGGCGTTAGTTAATCCAAATGACATAACCCGGAATTCATAATGGCCAGATCTCGTTCTGAAAGCCGTTTTGGGAATATCTTCTTCTCTAACTCTCACTTGATGATAACCTGACCTCAAGTCTATTTTGGAAAACCACTTGGCACCTTGTAATTGATCAAACAAATCATCAATCCTTGGGAGAGGATATTTGTTCTTTATCGTCACCTTATTCAACAGCCTATAATCGATGCACATTCGTAAGGAACCATCTTTCTTTCTCACGAATAGGACTGGTGCTCCCCACGGTGATGAACTGGGTCTAATAAACCCCTTATCAAGCAAATCCTTGAACTGTGCCTTTAACTCTTTCAATTCTGCCGAATCCATTTGGTAAGGAGGAATAGAAATAGGCTTGGTATCCGGCAATACAATCTCCCGGAAAGAGAGTGCACATAAGGCCGGGACAGGACCCCGCCATGCCCAAAATACATGTATATACACAAAAGAATAAATCAACGGCACCTCCGAAACAATGGAGTGCTCTCAAGTCTGCTAATAGCTCCTACGAGTCTGGATCACCTCCCTGTCTACCTGTGGGCATGAACACAGCGTCCAAATAAAATGGACGTCAGTACGAACATTGTACTGAGTATGTAAGGCATGAATAAAATTATCATAACAGAGAAATCCTAAGACATAAGATGAAGATGTAACCTACTTAACTTTTAAGAGTGGATGAATTTCATATATATATCGTATATAATCATTATACATGTATCATCATAGCGCTTACATCATCGTATCATATATATATCATCATCGTTAACCCGCATCCAGGTAACCATCATATGCCGCCCACTAGTGGTGATCATGTCCGGCCTTCTAGGCGCGGTGGAATCATAAGCAGCCCGCCTTAGCGGTGACATGTCCGGCCATTTGGGCACAGTGGAATCACAAGCAGTCCGTCTTCGCGGTGACATGTCCGGCCATTTAGGCACGATGGAATTGAATCATCACGTGCACACCATAGCCTTATCATTATTATACATCACATAGGCATATCATGACCTTATCATATGCTTATCGTAACCTTATCATAGCTTAGCATTATTATACATCTATCATTAAAACATACATTAGAACTAGAAGGCATCTATGGCTATGTCGGGGTGGCATAAGGTCGTGAACCCTCTATTACATTATGGAGTGATCGTAAGCATGATATCTCACCTTGAAGGGACTAGCATTTTAAGGTGAGTGTACACAAGGAAAAGCATCAATGGAACCATACTTAGGATCATTAGCTTCATGGACATCTTATATTACTCCAGGATTTTTTATACTTAAACTCATCATCATTATTATCATGCTCATATCGTATCTCTTTTCTTGAGCATGTGCGTATGTAGCTCTTTATAGTCATGGACTCATAATTCCCATTATTTAGGAAGATCATGGAAAAATAGAAAGATTCATGCCATAGGATTCATGCCTTAGAAGGAAAGGATTGGCCTTACATACCTCTTTCATTTAACAATTCTATCGCTTGATTGTTCTTCTTCAACGCTCACGTTTCTACCTTCAAGAGAATTCGCATCAACATTAGCCAATCGATTATATGAACGTGCTTACTAATGCTATAGAAAATTGGGCAGCATTTCCTTTGTTTATACAACTTTCCTCATTTTACATATCAACTCCCAAACATCCATAACAACATTCATAATATCATAACCAACAATCATCATTCATCTACGTTATCCACATTTCACAATTTCACTTCAATTCCTCCATAATCATGGTCATAGTTCACTATTGCGTTTTCTCACATATAATACTTATCCCATGTTCTAAATGTCACTTATCGCATACTTATAATCGCAACATATCAAGGAACAAGACTCAATCCAAGCTACTACTCAAAAATGACACTATTCCCACATTCATGACCCATTTTCTATACCCTTCTACAATCCAAGTGTTTCAACTTTTCAATACCTTAAACAAAATGGGAATACCATAAAACTTACTTTAGATGGTGTAGGAATAAGCCTTGGGTGGAAATACTCTTCTTGCACCAAAACCCTAGTTCACGTCCACTGGAATTTCTTGGCTTGGATGAACTTCAATGAGTTTCATACACTTGATTTTGTTGGGTTGATGAAGTTGATCACATATCTCTCTTGGGTTCTTATGGATGAAGAGTGGAGAGGGTTCTAGAGAATTCTTGAAGTGTGAAGTGAGGAAATGAAATAAATGAAATGAGGTTGGTCCCTTATATCAACTTAAAAATTGGACCCGACTCGGACATACAGACCAACATACGGTTCGTATCTTTTATACTGGCCGTATGTCTGGCTGTACGTTTCGTCCAGTGAAGGTCTCATTCTGGGCAGAACAGACAGCCAGTATATTTTATACGGCCAATATGTTGGACTGTATGTTGCCCAACCTTCCGGAATTCATTCTCGTCGACTCGTTTGATCTCCAATTCTTATGGAACCTTCTTAACACTTGTTTAACACCTCATTACCAATCTAAGGGACGTTATAACTCTTCTCCAGAACATCCTTAAGCCATCATTAACTTATTACTCATAAATCGTCTTCCGATACATAGCATATACCTTGCCTTTCTTGACAACTTCCGTCTCCTACCGCAAATGTCTTTGACACCTCATTTAGGGTCATCAAATGTTATTTCTTACGTATCAGAACATCGTATATGTCGTTCCCTTCGTTAGTCTATTCATTGTATGTTAACGGGAAATTTCCGAGGTGTAACACTTTTCCACCGTTTGTTGAATCAACTCATGGCCTATTAGCTGTACCTCTCCTACTTCAAACCACCCAATTGGGGATCTACACTTTCTTCTATATAGAGCTTCATACGGGGCCATTTGAATACTGAAATGATAGCTGTTGTTGTAATCAAACTCAACGAGAGGTAAGTCATCCCAGCTGCCACCGAAATCTAGCACACATGCCCTTAACATGTCTTCCAGGGTCTAAATAGTGCGTTCGGCTTACCCATCAGTTTGTGGATGAAACGCTGTGCTAAGCCTTACCTGAGTACCCAAACCTTCTTGGAAAGACTTCCAAAATTTAGCTGTAAATTTTGCTCCTCAATCTGTGATAATAGATATCAGGACACCATGAAGTCGCACAATCTCTTTGATGTACAATCTTGCATAATCTTCAGCCACATATGTAGTTTTGACCGGAAAAAAATAAGCTGATTTCGTGAGTCTGTCCACAATCACCCATATGGAGTCATACTTTCTTCGGGAACGAGGTAACCCTACAATGAAATCCATGTTAATCACTTCCCATTTCCAGGTTGGGATTTCCATGGCTTGTAACAATCCTCCTGGCTTTTGATGTTCGATTTTCACTTGTTGGCAATCTGGACATTGAGCTACAAATTCTGCTATGTCCTTCATCATTCCATCCCACCAATACCTTAGCTTAAGATCGTGATACATCTTTGTCGCTCCTGGGTGAATAGAATACCGAGAATAATGGGCTTCTTCTAGAATCTGACGGCGTAGTCCCGCAGCACTTGGAGCACATAGCTTGTCTCGGTATCTAAGAACTCTATCCGTAGAAACATCAAAAGGCGACTTCTGTTTCTCATGAAACATCTATCTATAGTGACTCAACTGGGATCTTCATATTGGCACACTCTCACCTCCATATCTAATGATGAAACAATTGGGTTGTGAATACCAATTCCTGCATTGCCTGAATAAATTAGGCGAACTCCAAGGCTGGCTAGTTAGTGGAGCTCACGAATTAATTCTTTCTTCTCCGAAGGAACCTAACATAGACTTCCCATTGGTTTGGTCTAAGTGCATCAGCCACTACATTCGCCTTTCCAGAGTGGTATAAAATACTCACATCATAATCCTTTAATAGTTCTAACCACCGCCTCTGCCGAAGATTCTACTCCTTCTGCTCAAAAATATATTGGAGACTTTTATGATCTGTATAAATATCGACATGAACGCCATACGAATAGTGTGTCCACATCTTCAGTGCTTGAATAACCGCAGTCAATTCAAGATCATGGGTCGGATAGTTCTTTTCATGTTTTCGCAATTTCCTTGAAGCATAGGCAATGACCTTACCGTGCTGCATTAACACACATCCTAACCCAACACCAGAGGAGTCATAATACACAACATAACCGTCTGGTCCTTCTGGGAGTGTCAGGACTGGGGCTGAAGTCAATTTATCCTTCAATTCCTGGAAACTACATTCGCAAGTATCAGTCCATTGAAATTTTATCGATTTTTGAGTTAGCCTCATCAATGGTGCTGAAATGAAGGAAAACCCTTCTACAAATCTTCTATAGTAACCTGCCAATCCCAGGAAACTACGGACCTCCGTAGGCATTGTAAGCCTTGGCCAAGTCTTCACAGCCTCAATTTTCTGAGTATCCACTTGAATGCCATCAGCTGAAATGATATGGCCTAGAAACGTTACAGAATTCAGCCAGAATTCACATTTCGAAAACTTAGCATACAATTCATAAGTCCGAAGAATCCCAAGGACAATACGCAAATGGTCTTCATGCTCGGATTCTATCCGAGATATACCAGAATATCATCAATAAACGCGATCATGAACAGATCTAAGAGAGTCCTGAATACATTATTCATCAATTTAATAAACACTGTCGGGGCATTAGTCAATCCAAATGACATCACCCGAAATTCATAGTGGCCATATCTCGTTCTGAAAGCTATTTTAGGAATATCTTCTTCTCTAACTCTCACTTGATGGTAACCTGACCTCAGATCTATTTTGAAAAACCATTTGGCACCCTGTAATTGGTCGGACAAATCATCAATTCTAGGTAGCGGATATTTATTCTTTATCGTTACCTTATTCAGCTGCCTATAATCAATACACATTTGTAAAAAATCATCTTTCTTTCGTACAAATAGAACAGGTACTCCCCACGGTGACGAACTGGGCCTAATAAACCCCTTTTCAAGTAAATCTTTCAGTTGCGCCTTTAGCTCTTTCAATTCTGCAAGAGCCATTCCGTAAGGAGGAATAGAGATTGGCTTAGTATCCGATAATACATCAATGCCGAAATCAATCTCTCTTTCTGGAGGAAGACCTGAGAGTTCATCTGGAAATACATCCAGAAATTCATTCACTACCGGGACGGATTGAAAAGCCGGCGGCTTTGCTTCGGTGTCATGAACTCGGACTAGATGATAAATATAGCCTTTGGCGATCATCTTCCTCGCCTTGAGATAGGAAATAAACCTACCCCTTGGAGATGCTGTGTTACCTTTTCATTCAAGCACGGGTTCTCTCGGGAATTGGAATCGAACTACATTCGGCAATCGACATTGGCATAACATGAGGCCAACCAATCCATACACATAATCACATCAAAATCTAACATTTCCAGCTCAACTAGATCAACTTTAGTCTGATGATCACATACCACAATTATACAATTTTTTTAAACTTGTCTAGCTATTACGGGATCACCAACTGGAGTAGATACCTCAAAAGGTTTAATTAGCTCGGGTTTCACCCCAATACGATCAGCAATATACGGGGTGATATAAGACAACGTGGAACCCGGATCAATCAATGCATAAACATCATAAGAGAATATAGTCAATATACCTGTAACCACATCTGGGGAAGACTTAAGATCCTGACGTCCGGTGAGGGCATAAATACGGGGCTGAGTGCCACCTGAAATGGACGTTCCCCCTCTGCCCCTAGCACAGCCAGCTAGAATTTAGGGAGTCTGCCCTATCAGGCACACAGATGAGGAAGAACCAGCTGCTGATCCTGTGGGTTGAACCCCACCTCTACCGTACCTCGAGGGACAATCACGCATCAAGTGCCCATTCTGTCCACAAACATAACAAGCATCTGAACCTTGGCGACACGAGCCTGAATGTAACTTTCTGCACTGGCTACATCATGGAACCGGTGGTCTGCTCTGACTATAATCACCTCCAAACTGAGAACCCGAAGCTCTCGACCCATGACCCTGTCCTGAATGAATGGAGCGATCAAATCTCATGCCTGTAAACCGAGAGGGTGCACTAGTCGCTGACTGGCCTAAATGTCTAGGATATGACTGCCTCGATCCCCCTCTATAGTCACTGCCAGCACCAGCAGATCTGGCCCTCGTACTCTGTCCTCTATCAATATCGCGCTCACCCCTTCGTGGATGTTGTTACTCTTCTAAGTTCTGGACGTGGGAATAAATACGGGAAATATCAATTCCCTATTGCAATGAAGCTGTTAAGCAATCTTTGAACAAATGTGGCCCTAAGCCACTCACAAATTTATGCATTCTATCTCCCATATCGGCCACCATAGTGGGAACATACCGGGCTAATGAATTAAAGTGAAGGCTATTGTCACACCCTAATCTCGATAGGGCATGATAGGCACCCGACTCTTATTTAGGGCCGAGCGAACCCGCTGACTCTTACTACACACATAATCTCTTTGGACTTTTAAATTAAATAAAATGAAATACATAGTAAAGGCTTTCATGAACATTCTTTTCGTCGTTCTCAAGTCAAGTAAAATCTGTAATCATATGGAATTTGTAACATAACACAAAATGGTAGATCGGCTTGCAGAACCGCTTACAAGACTGACGACCCACATACGTGACTCTATCTGCAAAGTCTCTAACATCAATCAGGAATCATAACATATATACTCTGACTCGGCAACACTCCAGAAGGAAATGGAGCTCGCCAATCCCACTGGAACATCTTCTAGCAATGTCTTCTACTCATCTGTGTGTACCTGCGCGGCATGAAACGCAGCCCCCGAAGAAAGGGGGTCAGTACGGAAAATGTACTGAGCATGTAAGGCAAGAATCACAGTAAAAGAATCATAACTGATATAAGGGGTGCAGAAACATATATAATGTCCAGAATACCAAAACTCTTGCCTTTAAAGCATTGATCATACATATCATTATCACATAGCGTACCCGGCCCGTTATGGGACTCGGTGGATAAAATCATGTCATCATACTTTCATATCATCATGCATTCATATACATATACATATATATACCGTACCCGGCCCTCTAGTGAGGGACTCGGTGAATCAAATCATCATGTGCCCTCCTGGTCACCATAACATATCATCATCTCATCATATCATATACATATATTATATTGCTACGGAACGTGCAGCCCGATCCATTTATATATTATATTGCTGCAGAACGTGCAGCCCGATCCATATATACATATATTATATTACTGCGGAACGTGCAGCCCGATCCATATATACATATATTATATTGCTGCGGAACGTGCAGCCCGATCCATTTATATATTATATTGCTGCGGAACGTGCAGCCCGATCCATATATACATATATTATATTGCAGCAGAACGTGCAGCCCGATCCATATATTCATATATAATATTAGTGCCGAGGAACGTACGGCCCGATCCATAAATATAATATATTAGTGCGCACAATGACATAACCGGCCCGGGACTCGACGAACGATATAACAATAGTATGCACGAGCAGAGTAGTGAGAACCCATATGCATATAAATCAATTCTAATGGAAGTATACCGACACCTGGAGGCTCAGAAACAAGTTTCGGGTCAATCCGATTTAGTATATGAAAGTTATGAGCGTTTGAAGTACAGAACCTTCTACGAACGTTTCAGAAGCCATTTTTGGAAAATCAAGGCAACAATCATGTTAGGTACCTTTCGAACATCGTTATGGATCAAATCCGATAGAGCTTTTGGAACCATATGTACGTGTCAAAATATATCAAAGACTCAACGGAATAATCAAACGTGCCATCATTTGAAAATCAAGACATTAGTCATATAAATTGTCTCTCGAATTCCATTCGGGAACATATCAAATAGAACTTCGGACATCATAGATACGCATCAAATCATATGAAATAGCTTATGGAAGTCAAGAATGTTAGCCATCCTAGTGGCTCTAAGAATGAGAGTGTCTTTGGAATCATATACATATCGTCTATTCGTTTCACAAGGATCATGCCAAAAGAAAGAAAGGTAAGCCTTACATACCTGCTCCACGTCCTATTAGCTACTCTTAATCGTCTAAGCTCGTTATCGCTAGTCTACATTCAAGAAGATTTACATAATCATTAGATTTATCGTCACACACACTTGTCTTAGTATATTCAAATAGATTCACTTATGATCTGCCGAAATTTCGGCAGCATCTCCCCTGTAAATACACCATCCCCGAGAATCTAACTCGGCCAAATCATCAATCAACAATTCGAGAATTCAACTCGGCCAAATTATCAACAACAATACCAACAATCATGCCAACAACATCAACAATCAATTCAAGACGCATTCTAACATTAACAACCTTTGTCATACAATTCAACGACATTTCATTTATATTCAATTCAATTCACATAATATTCAAAACAACCCAATCAACATACTACTTCACCCGAAACCTTCCAAATTCAATAAGAACAATAACAACATATTTTCTTTCCTTCCAACTTCATAAACTACACCAACAATCTATACATTAACAACTTTATTCTCATAATTATAAGAAACCACACTAATATCACATTAACTTCTTCCATAATCCACAAACGATTACAACTTCATTTCCAACCATTAAATCCTCATTTTACATCATAGAATCTACCACAACAACAATTAAAATACTAAGTAAAATCAATTCATCACATCTCACCAATTCAATCCCCCATTCGGCCACTTCCCTTACACACATGTTTCATGAATTTCATCCATTTCTACATACTATAACATGTACAAATCATCCATAACATATAAAAGAGAAGATTGAACACATACCTTTTTCCCACTCATTTTCTTTCTCGGCTAGAGTCCACAACTTGCACAACGAATACTTTGCTTACTCCAACAATTACTCAATGTTAAAGAGGGCCTTCCAATTAGTAGAAAAGCTAGAAGAAAATATTTTTTTGTGATCAATTTCCATGGCTTCAAATTTAGCCATGGTGGCCGAATGCTCCTTTTTCTTTTCTTTCTTTTTTTTCTTCTCCAAGCTTCTTGATTTTTCTAAGGGTGAAGATGAAGAATATAATAAATTTGCCATCTTTATCTACTTATATAATACATCCATGTGGTCCAAGTCCCACCATGTTACACGGCCACATGGCCCATTTGTTCAAGAAATATTAACTTTCCAAAATTCCATTTTTAACCCCAAATTCTCCTTAATATTTCCATGAGCCACCTCGTGAATTTTCCTTTTTACCCTTAGCCTTTCTCAATATTTACATACTAATAAACAACTTGTATATTAAAATAATTTTGGAAAATAGTCTTGCCCTTAACTTACCACGACTACCTTGAAATATCCGAATGTACGAAATACGGGCTATAACAGCTATACTCCCGAGCACTCATATTCCCTTGCTTTAGATTCAGAAACCTATCCGCACGGGCCCTTCGAACCTCGGGTGGCAAATAGTGACGAAGGAAAGCATCCATAAATTCTTGCCAAACCGGGAAGGTGCATTTTCCTTTCTCGAAAATATCCAGTTATTGTACCAAAGGACCGCTACATCCTGGAGTCTTTATGATGCCAACTCCACAGATTCAGTATCGGAGGCATGACTAATTCTCAATGGTCTCAGCATCTCATCAATAAAACCTTGCGGGTCTTCATCCGATTTTGACCTGAAAAATCCTGGAGGATTTAAACTCATGAAATCACGAGCTCTAGCACTAGTTTTCCTATCACCTGGACCCGTACCCTGCCACTGTACCTAGGCGGCAACTAACTGTGTCATTAACTGAATAGCTTCAGTCATTTGTTGACCCGAAGCACCCAGTGGAGGAACTGGAGGTATAGGAGCCAGAGCTGAAGCCCCCTCTTGTTTTTCTAGATTAGGCAGAGTGTGAGAGGTATTTGATGGAGCCTCATTATGAGATATACCTTCTTCTACATTCATTGGCGGCTCCCTTTCTATCCTCCTTTCTATCGTAGCCCTGCCCTAGGGGGCAGCTGTAGCTTTTCTCTTTGGCGGCTTCTCTGAAATCATAACGCACAATTAGGGAGGAGAAAACCTTATAACATGGCTCTATGTCACGATCTAATAAGAAGAAGAACGGTCATTTTTTCTAGATACCCCACAGCCTCTTGTTTATAAGTGTGGCGCGCTTCATACCCATAAACAAGACTCTACTGGACATGGCTCGTAGACACACCCTAGGACGAAACTGCTCTGATACCACTTTTGTCACGACCCACCTAGGGGGCCATGACAGGTACCCGGAGCTGACTACCGAGCACCACTCATGTCAGTCATCATACTCATCTTAAATGCATTTACTATTCTCGACATGACTAGCCATAAGGAAACCTTTATCACTTCCAAAACATATCTACAACTATATGCATACGGCCCTTGGGCTATCAAAATAAGATACAAATATACAATGTGATCATCCTGCGACATCTGCTACCCACACGTACGTACCTACGATCCTCTACTAGAGTACTAGACATAAGGACGGGACAGGACCCCGTCATGTCCAAACATATACACAAAAGAATATGATCATAAGTAGCACCTTCGAAATAGTGGAGTGCTCATGTGAGTCCGCTGATACGCTCCTACAGGTCTGCACCATCTCCCTGTCTACTTGTGGGCATAAACACAGTGTCAAAAAGAAAGGACATTAGTACGATAAATGTACCGAGTATGTAAGGCATGAATAATACTAACACAATAAAGGAATCATGAACATGAGGTAAAGATATAACTTGCTTAACCCTTTAAAGAAAACACATGTCATACACATCACATATACCATTATCGTTAACCTGCGTCCGGGTAACCATCGCACGCCGCCCACTAGTGGTGTCATGTCCGGCCATTTAGGCACGGTGTAATCATATGTAGCCCGCCTTAGCAGTGACATGCCCGCCATCTAGGTACGGTGTAATCGTATGTAGCCCGCCTTCGCGGTGACATGTCTGGCCATCTAGGCACTGTGAAATCTCATCCTCATATACTTATCGTAAAGCATGCATTAGAACTCAAAGATAATCTATGACTATGTCGGGGTGGCGTAAGGTCGAGAACTCCCGATTCCATTATAAAATCATCATAATCATCATACCTCACATTGAAGGAACTAGCATCATAAGGTGGGTCTAGCAACAATGAATAACATCAAAGAATCGTATAAAGATCATTAGCTTCGGGGCAATATCATATCATATGCTTCAGGGTCTTTATAAACTTTGACTCGTATTTTCCGGATTGTAAGAAGGTCATGGAGAATAAGGATAGTCATGTCACAAGAATCATGCCTTAGAAAAGAAGGGACTAGCCTTACATACCTTTACCTTTCGCTAATTTATCGCTTGAACGCTTCCTTCCAATATTCACATTTCTACCTTCAAGAGAGTTCGTACTAAAATTAGATAATCGAAGACATACCTAGGCTTAAGCAAAAGCTAACAAAAATTGGGTAACATCTTCCTTTATTTCGTTGACTTCCTCCACATAATAAATAACTCCCAATATCAATAACAACACCCACAATATCTTAATCAACTATTTCATTAAGCTAGACATTATTGAATGCTCAACATTCCCTATCAAACTCATTTATAGCCCTAACTATAGAACCATACCGTATCCGTCCTCATACAACGCCTCTACAACATCCTTAATACTATATATAGCAAGATTATACTCATCACATATCAAGAACTATAATTCAAGTCAAGTCATGATTCAAGAATATCATTATTTTCATAATTGCACTTCATATTCTCCTCTTTTCCATGATCCAAGTCTTTCAACCTCTCAATATTTTTAATAACATGAAATAAACATAAAGCTTACCTTGGATGGTGTAGGAATGGACTTTTAATGGAATCTCTTCACTTGGAGAAAACCCTACTCCAACACCAAAAGATTCTTGGGTTCCACAAACCCTAGAGAGTATCCTCACCCTTCATTCCACAATTTATTGGTGTTTACTCCTTGATTTCCCTTGGATAAGTGATAATATAATGAGAGAATTTTCTAGAACCTTCAATACTTGGAGAGAGAATAAAATCTAAAATTTTGGGATGTGACTCATCTATTTATAGCTAGAACTGGAATGTTCCAGATGCGTTGTTCGACGAGCGGGTCGACGGTCACGTCGACGCATCGATGATCCGTCGACTTTCTCCGTCGACCTACTTCTACAGAAGCTGCAGAGTCATATCGACGGACCGTCTCGTCGATCGGTTTCTGTAGATCAAAATTCTCAAAACATAACGACCGTTCATATTGACGGCTCGTCGATAATGTCTGGTGTCTGCAAATATCCCTGAATCTGCTCAGCCTGCGTTGGTTCAATCAGTTCAACTTCTAATCCCGCAATGTATCTGGAATACCCGCTATTACCTCCATACACGGGGTAAAATGCTTAGCATCTCAATACTCGGGTACAATACTCCATTTCAAGGCCTACTTGAATAGGAAACCGTAAGTTCTTCCCACCATAAAAGCGAGAGGTGTAACAGTTAAAAACCCTAGTTTTCATATAACTTAATGCTTTATGGAAGAAGTGGCATGGGGAAGAACAAAGAGTTTTCCACACGTAGATAGTAACCCTACATACCTGACAATGCTCCAAACTCTTAACAAAAATTTAAACTTTGTAGAAGAATTCCAAAAGGTTAAATCTTGAGCCTTGAGATGGGTTCCTTGAAAACCCTAGGTTAAGAATGATGAACTCTTATTTAGAAATCATGTATACATGCTAGAATTCACTTGGAATTGTTTTAATAGGCTTACCTTATTGTTTTGGATGGTTGGGAGAATAAAAACTTCGTGCTAGGACTTGGAAAATGTGAAAAGTGGGAAAAACACTGAACATGACGTATTTATGCTTAACTAAGTCGAGAAATTATGTGGTCAAATTATACGGTCCGTATTCAGTTATATGGTCCGTATAACTTGGCCGTATTTGAAAATAATTAAAATTCCAAAAACTGGAATTTCCCAAATGAGTTTCACGGACTGAATATGCGGTCCCTATAATATTATACAGACCGTATAACATTATACAGTCCATATCAAAGTTTTTCACAAACTTGGCAGAAACTTATAATCCCCACCTATGTTACACGAATTGGTAATACGGTCCGTATAATAATACACGATCCGTATAACTGGTCATATAAATGGGATTTTGCTAAACTGAGACGAATTTATTTCCCACACTTCTCATATGGTCTTCTAAATCTCAAATCATGAACGTAACCTAGTTTAAAGGTACGAGGTGTTACAATATCTCCCCCTTGGGATCATTCATCCTTGAATGATAGGTCATAATTAAGAATATGACTAGACATGGCTTGAATACATGAATGTGAAAGAAAACATGACGTGAAACATGGAGACTGAATTAACATGACATAGTTACACGGAAACATGAATACCGAGACATGGAACATGAGCGCTGGGAACATAAGCGTGAAACATGAGACATGATATAACATGGACTATGGAAGGGTTACCTTGGGAGTTCCCTGCTTTCTCTTAAACTAAATATGGGTACTTGGATTTCATGTCCTCTTCGACTTCCCATGTAGCCTCTTCAACTTTCTGACTCCTCCATAAAACATTAACTAAGGAAACTTCCTTAGTTCTCAACTTGCGAACTTGACGATCAAGAATGGCCATGAGGATCTCCTCATAGATAAGGCCATCCTTAACTGTTATAGTATCAGCAGGAACGACTAACGACGGGTCTCCTACACACTTCCTCAACATGGATACATGAAACACTGGATGAACAGCAGCCAAATCTTGGGGCAACTCAAGTTCATAAGCTACTTGACCAACCGTTCGCAAAATTTTGTAAGGTCCAATATATCTAGGACGGAGTTTTCCTTTCCTTCCAAATCTCATAGCACCCTTCATAGGAGAAACCTTAAGGAACACCCAATCATTAACTTGAAATTCTAAGTCCCTTTGCCTCACATCTGTGTAAGACTTCTGGCGACTCTGAGCAATTTTCAAACGCTCCTGAATTAAGTTGACTTTTGATGTGCCGTGAAATTATCGCACATTCGATGCTTTTTGGCTATAAGTTTTACTTGTTTTTGAGCAAGTCTTGGTCTTTTTTATGTGTTTGTGATATGTTGCAGATGTGTAACGTTTTTCGGGAGCAAGTCGTGGAAATGGAGTAAAAAGATGTTCAAAGAAAGAAAAATAACTGAAGCCTGACTTATACGGAGAAACATACGGACCGTAGAATATTCACGGTCCGTAAAAGCCATCGTAGATGCTTAACAGTAAGGCCTCAGACCTGAAGAGGAAGTCCAGGCAGAAGTACGAACCGTATATTACTTACGGTCCGTAAATCCCACCGTAGATTGGTTCCAGAGAATTCTTAAAGAGAAGAGGATTTTACGGACAAGTTATACGGACCGTATAATATTTACGGTCCGTAAAAGTAGATTGTATATCTGACAACTGGACCAGATTTTATGGAGAACTGTTCACTGATTCTACGGACCGTGTAAAATGTACGGTCCGTACATTGGTCCTTCGGGGGCAATTTTGTCAATCTTATTTTGCACGACTTAGACTCTTATAAATACCTTATTTAGGTTTCTTGTAAAGTACATTACTGCAGAATTCAGTTTTTATTTCCTTAGCACTAATTTCTCATAGTTTTGGAAGTCTTTTGGGGATTACAAACAATTGGAATTAATTTCTCTTCAATTCCAAGCAATCAATTGTAAGCATTACGATCTCCATTATTTCTTATTGTTCTTCTTCTTCTATGAGTAGCTAAATTCCCTTACTAGGGTTGTGAACCCAATTGATGGGTGTCTTGTGATTGGGTTTGTGATTGACATACACATAATGAATTATTAGGGTTTATTTATTCTTCATTCATATTTAATGATTGCAAACATTGATTAAAGCCATAAACCTTGATTTATTTCAGAAAATAATTAGGGTTGGTAAAAATAAATAATAAGGACTCAAAGCTTTAAAATTTGTTTAATAAATTCACTTAGGAATAAGAATAATTTACTTGGCATGACTAATCATTCTTCATAGTTACTTTCTTATATTTGGGAAAATCATAGAAAGAGATAATCTTTATTTATTGGGAAATAGTGGAGATTCATATAGAGATTAAGTGCATTCATATAATGATCCATTAGAAGTATATCAAGATCAATACCCATGATCATACACTCTATCTAACGGGGACACAACCTTTGTTTCTTTTACCATAAATTATCACCCAAAGCAATTAGTTAGAAATTAGTCATAACAAAACCAACGTTTACCAAAATCATCGGATTAAGACATTAGACCTAAATTAAGCACTCTATGACTTTAGTAACCTTTTCACACCATATTCCCTGTGGGATTCGACCCCAACCTTGTTGGGTCACTATATTTGACAACGTCCGCATTATACTATTTATAAGTGTAATTTGAGAGTATCAAATTTTGGCGTTGTTGCCGGGGAATATGGTTTTGAAATTACTAAATAGTGTTTGCTTTGATTGAAGTCTTTTGCTTATCCCATCACACCTTGTTTGCTACTCTGTGTAAACCGGGTGAACATGAATCAGAATCAGCAAAATCAACGTGCTAGTAACTAGGGGAATCGGTTGAATAATCAGGTGAATGAATCAGATGATGAGAATATTTTTGCTGATCTTGTTCCAGAGGAGGACTATGCCTCTGCTATTGTTCATCCTCGAGTTTGAGCAGCTAGCATGAAAATTGACTCCTCTCTATACCAGTTGTTGAAGCTTGAGGGATACTTTCGGAACTCTACCGAGAATGACCCTCAACATCATTTGCAGAATTTGTAGATGTGTGTGTTAATCATAACCAGAACAACGTCTCACAAGAAGCTATTCGGTTGAGGTTATTCAAATATTCCTTAGCTGGAGATGCAACAAAATGGTTTGAGAAACTGCCCCGAAATTTGATTACTACATGGGCAAAGATGGTGACTGCTTTTCTCACAAAATGGTACCCTTCTAGCAGAAAGGCTAAAATTCGGGACAAGATCTATGAATTTAAGCAGCGACTGGGGGAACAACCATATGAAGCCTGGCAGAGATTCAAGGAGTATTTGCAGAAGAGTCCAAATCATGGTTTTCCGAAGCACATATTAATGGAGAAGTTCTACCGAGGGCTAGATCGAGTAACGCAGTCAGTTTCTAATAATGCAGCTGATGGTTGTTTCATGAACAAATCTTATCGACGAGTGACCAACATACTTAACAAGCTGACTACTCACAATCAGGCTTCGCACTCAAATAATGTTGATGTTGTACCGTATGGTAGTGCTATGATCTAGAATATGGTAAAGGAGAATCAAGATACCCAGCAAACATTAGGAGAACTTGCAACAAATATTTCCTTGCTAACAAAGAAGTTTGATGAAACCCAGATTAAGAAGGTAAATGTTTGTGAAGATGATACAGTTATGCCAAAGGGGATGTACCATACTCAAAATGGTCCGTTTCATGATGGGTCCCCTATGCAGGTTGAAGATGCGAACTATGTGAATAACTCTCAAGGGGGTTATCAAAGACAGAACTACCAAGGTGGTTACCAGAATCAGAATCAATGAGGACCTCAGCAAGGTCAAGGTGCTTATAACAACTCAGGGAACTATAATAATAATTATGGTGGTGCGAACCAAGGTAGCTACAACAACAGTAACAATTTTGTGAACAAGCGTTCCAATCCTTATATACCACCGAAAGGGCAGTCAACAGAGCATGGTAGTTCGAAGGTTGAAGCAACGCTTGAGAAGATTCTGGCAAATCAGTCTAAGTCTGAGAGGACTTTATCTAGGCAGACAGAGACAGTAGGTTCCCATACAGCGGCTATTCAGAAGCTTGAGTCACACATGAGGGATATTTCTAGAGAGCAGCACCCTCCTAAAAAGAGAGGACTTCCGAGTAACACTATTTTGAATCCAAAGAATAGGGGAGGCGGTGTAGACCGTGTGTTTTCCATCACTACTAGGAGTGGTAAAATACTCCAAGGGGATGATAATAAGTTGGTTGATCTTGAGCCGATAGATGAAGAGGAAGAGGTGCAATCTGAAGCACCTATTATTGTTGATGAGAATCCTACTGACAAGAAGGTTGCTGATACTCCAGAGATTGTGAAGGAAGCTGATAACACGAGCAAGCAGACTTTAAAAGGGGCTCTCTGCCCTTTGACTCTACTTTTCAAGTCTAAACCTCCCTTTCCTCAGAGGTTGGTAAAGAAGAAGGAAGATGCTAAGTTTGAGAAGTTTTATGATCGGTTGAAGCAGTTATCTCTGAATTTTCCCTTCTTGAAAGCTATCTAGGAGATGCTCAGTTTTGCTAAATATTTGAAGGACCTGCTGACCAAGAATAAAATGATTCAACATGAAACGATGAGTTTGGCTCACACTTTGAGTTCCATCATCTCAACTACTACTGTTCAGAAAAGGGCGATCCTGGGGCGTTCACCATTCCTTGTTCTGTTGGGCACCATGATTTTTCTCGTGCTTTGTGTGATAATGGGATGAGTATTAATTTGATACCACTTGCTATATACAAAGAATCGGGTTTGGGGTTGCCAAGGCCGACGACGATGAGGTTACAAATAGCTGATAGGTCTATCAAAAGATTTATTCGGGTGGTTGATGATGTAGTTGTGCGGGTTGGTGATTTTATGTTGCCCGCTGATTTTGTGATTCTTAACTGTGCTATTGATCGGGACATTCCTATTATTCTGGGGAGACCTTTCCTTGCTACAGGAAGAGCTCTGATGGATTCGGAGAAAAATGAAATCAAGTTCCGAGTCAACGATGAAGAAGTTACTTTTCAAGCTAGCAAGGGAATGAAGTTACCAAGTGCTTACGCGAGCATTTCGGCAATCGATTCATTTGATGTTGTTGATGAAGCGGTGGAGTTCAAGATGGTAGAAGAAAGTTTGGGTAAAGCTCTAGCTGGTATTCTTGTGAACTTTGATGATGAGGACATGGAAGGTTATGTGGAGACAGTTATTTCACTTGTTGGGTTGTGTTCATATTCTTACCACCCAAAGAAGCTAAATCTTGATCTGGAAAATAGAACAACTTCTCCAGCAAAGCCTTTGATCATTGAGCCACCCAAGTTGGAGCTTAAGCAGCTCCTATCACATTTGAAGTATGAGTTCCTTGGTCCGAACAATACATTTCCTGTGATTGTTTCAGCCCTACTGACTGAGGAGCAGATTCTACAGCTTTTGGAGGTATTGCGCAAATATAGGCATGCTATTGGTTGGACCATAGCAGACATTCGGGGTATCCCATCTGGGATCTGTGAGCATAAAATCCAATTGGTGAAGGATAGCAAGCCGAGTATAGAGCATCAGAGGAGACTGAACGAAAATATGCAAGAGGTCATTAAGAAAGAGATCATCAAATGGTTAGATGCGGGAATGGTTTACCCGATTGTTGATAGTAAATGGGTGAGCCCAGTCCAATGTGTTCCTAAAAAGGGCGGCATCACAGTTATGCCGAATGCAAAGAATGAGCTGATTCCAACAAGAACTGTCACCGGATGGAGAGTTTGTATGGACTATCTCAAGCTCAACACTGCCACATGCAAGGACCATTTCCCTATGCCTTTTATTGATCAAATGCTTGATCGGCTAGTGGGGCGTTCCTACTATTTCCTCCTTAATGTTTATTCAGGCTACAATCAAATCAACATTGCTTTATAAGATCAAGAGAAGACTACTTTTACTTGTCCTTATGAGACGTTTGCGTTCAGCCGGATGCCCTTTGGTTTGTGTAATGCACCAGCTACTTTTCAGATGTGCATGCTATTAATTTTCTCTGACATGGTAGAGGACTTCTTGAAAGTGTTCATGGATGACTTCTCTGTTGTGGGTGATTCATTTGAACATTGTCTTGGCCATCTGGGTCAAGTGCTAAAAAGATGTGAGGAGACCAATCTCATGATAAATTGGGAGAAGTGCCATTTTATAGTGAAGGAAGGGATCTTCCTCCGTCACAAAATCTCTGAAAAGGGAATTGATGTCGATCAAGCGAAAATTGATGTGATTGCAAAACTTCCACCACCTATCTCAGTCAAAGGTGTCCGATGTTTCTTGGGACATGCTGGGTTCTACAGGCGCTTCATCAAGGATTTCTCCAAGATTGCTAACCCGATGTGCAAGCTTCTTGAAAAAGAGGATAAGTTTGTGTTTGATGATAAGTGTCGGAAGGTGTTTGATGAGTTAAAAGAGTGTCTCACTACTGCTCTTATTATTGTTGCTCCTGATTGGTCCTTGCCTTTTGAACTGATGTGTGATGCTAGTGGTTTCACAATAGGTGTTGTGCTTGGCCAGAGGCACAATAAAATTATGCACCCGATCTATTATGCAAGCAAAACACTGAATGCTGCCCAAATGAATTACATAGTGACGGAGCAAGAGCTGCTTGCCATTATGTTTGCTTTTGAGAAGTTTCGGGCCTATTTGTTGGGGTCCAATGTCGTGGTATACACTGATCATGCAACATTGAGATACCTAATGGCAAATGAGGAAGCAAAGCCGCGACTGATCCGATGGGTACTATTGCTGCAAGAGTTTGATTTTGAGGTGAAGGATCGCAAGGGCACCGAGAATCAGGTTGCTGACCATCTCTCTCGGCTTAAAGAAGCTGGGAGACCTTCTGATATGATAGATATAGATGATATGTTTCCAAATAAGAAGGTGTTGGCTGTGTCAATGGAGGTAGCACCGTGGTATGCTGACATTTCCAATTATTTGGTAACAGGTATAGTTCCAGAAGATATCAAAGCTTACCAAAAGAAGAAGTTCTTGCGGGATTCTCGGCAGTACTATTTGGATAAGCCTTATTTGTTCCGAACATGCGCTGACAACATCATTCAGCGTTGTGTTCCTGAAAGTGAAGTGATGGCGATTCTAAAGGCGTGTCATAACTCTCCTGTTGGGGGTTATCATAGTGGTAACCGGACTGCGGCTACGGTACTTGAATACAGTTATTACTAGCCGACTATCTTTCATGATGCTAATCTATTGGTACGGTCTTGTGATCAATATCAGAGCAAAGGGAATATAGGCAGAAGGCAAGAGATGCCTATGAATTTTGTTATGGAGGTAGAAGTGTTCGATGTCTGGGGGATTGACTTTATGGGACCCTTTGTGAGTTCAGGTGGCATGAAATACATCTTGGTTGTTGTACATTTTGTGTCAAAATAGGTAGAAATGGTGGCTTTACCTAATAATGAGGCCAAGAGTGTCATGGGGTTCCTCAAGAAGAACATATTTACTCGCTTTAGTACTCTGAGGGCTATAATCTGCGATGGTGGATCCCACTTTTGTAATAGAGCTTTCGCGGGATTGATGGATAAATATGGTGTAAAACATAGGGTGGCAACACCTTATCTTCCTCAGACAAGTAGGCAAGTTGAAGTATCCAATCGGGAGATCAAGAGTATTCTAGCAAAAAGAGTGAATGCCAATAGAACTGATTAGGCCCGCAAGCTCAATGATGCTCTATGGGCATACCGGACTGCTTTCAAGACTCCTATTGGAACTTCACCCTTTAAGCTTGTTTTTGGAAAAGCTTGTCACTTGCTGGTTAAACTTGAGCACAAGGCTATGTGGGCTTTGAAGAAATTGAGTATGGATTGGGAAGAAGAGACCAAGCTCAGGTTGTTTCAACTAAATGAGATGGATGAGTTTCGGTACCAGGCATATGAGAGTGCAGAACTGTATAAAGAGAGGATGAAGCAATATCATGACAATAAAATCCTAAAGCGAGAGTTCTACAAGGGTGATCCTGTCTTGCTATTCAACTCTCGGTTGAAGTTGCTACCGGGTAAGCTAAAATCAAGGTGGTCTGGTCCGTTTGAGGTGGTAGGTGTTTAGCCCCATGGAGCGATTGAGTTGAAGTCCGGAGATAGAACTCGGACATTTAAGGTGAATGGGCAGAGGGTGAAACACTATCACGTGATGGTGTCAGGAGATAAAATTGTTGACCGATACCGGTTGAAGCACCTCGAAACGAAGAATGACCTGGTGTACGCAGATAAGGAGTGAATGGCTACCACCGTCATGCCGCGACGTTAAATCAATCACTTCTTGGGAGGCAACCCAAGTGTAATGGTTATTTTCCTTCTTGTTTTTATTTGCATATAGGGTAATGTTGTTTTGGTGCAGGATGCAAAGGATAGAAACTGGAGATGATCTACGCCAGAATCTACGGTCCATATAAATTACACGGTCCGTATATGGAAGCATAGATTGAGCAAGTCTTACCGAAGAAAAAAATTGGTTCTCTATTAATGATCTACGCCAGAATCTACGGTTTGTGTATTTTATACAGGCCGTAGATGGAAGCATAGAACATGAGTTAGGTAAAAGATCTTTTTGTCCTTGATTTACGCCATAACATATGGACCGTGGAAAGAAGTGTAAACCAAGGAGCGTCAGATACATTCACCGTCGTAGATCAACGGATAGATATATGCCCTGTGTAATTTTTACGGGTGTAGATTGAGAGCATAAAAGGCCAGGTATGGCTGTCACAAGGGGTCGTGCCCAGGGCACATGACAGGGCCGAGGGCGAGGCCGGACCCAAGTCAGAACTAGGCTCCGTGATGAGGACCATGTGAGTGATGAATAACAAGCTCCTGTCACACGAAACATAAGGCTGCGTGGAAAATCCCCCGTCTGATAAGGGGACTAGCAGTGATGGGGAGAACTCATCAAGCTCCCCTGACCTATCTAGTCGAGAGGAGGCGACTACTGTGCCGGAAGAGTCTGATGCTGAAGAGGTGGCACGCCTAAATGAGAACAGAATGAAGGAGAGGTCTGAACATGCTGTTAGGTTCTCGGTCCAAGGCTCGAAAAAATATATGATAAAGGGCTAGAGCCAAAGGAATGAGGACAGGGTTTCCACCGGAACATCTATGAGGAGAGGCGGATCAGTTTCGAAGGGTTGGAATATTTCCCAAACATACAGGCCATCATTGATCACCATGGGTGGGGATTCCTTAGCCAGCCACTCGACATGTAAGACAGTGATACGCCTCCAAAAGGTGACTATTAGAGGGGTAAGGATTGATTTCTCCAGCAGGGCCATCAACCGATTCTATTTCTGTCACGACCCAAGCCGATGAGCCATGACGGGAGTCTGACCTCTACCGACCAAACACCCCTAAACAAGTATCTAAAACATATTGAACATCAAAAGCCTATAAATGGCATAAACTAATCTCATGAGAGAGAAATATCAGAACTCTGTACAATCTGCATATATATACACGACATGCGGAAGAACAGTGCAAGCCAGCTAGGCTGCTACATATACTGTACACAAAAGAATAGAAGCCAACAAGGCTACATCATCTGACTACTACATACAACTATCTACAGACCTCTACTGGAATAAAAGTTGAAGAAAGGACGGGACAGGGCCCTGTCATACCCATATACATACACATCTCAAAAGGGGCATACCAAAACTGACTGTAGCTCCGGATCGAATGAGGCGTACTGACCACTGCTAGATCTAGAGGTCCTACTGAGCTGGACTACCTGTCTGTCTCCTTGTACCTGCGGGCATGAACGCAACCCCCTGAGCAACGGGGAGTCAGTACGGATAATGTACCGAGTATGTAATGCATAAGAACAATATATATACATAAGAATCATGGATAAGATCTGAACTCATAACTGAAATGAATGACTGCATGTACTTGTATGAACTAGTATCTGCCAAAATCTGCATAAATCTGCGTAACTGACAATGCCTCTGTGGGCACATAATATGCATGCTCATACCTGTCAATAATGGTTGTGCATCTATATGAGTGTGTATATAACGCCTGATAGGTGTGTGTATATAACACATGTAAGCCTCTATGGCATCTCGTCATATCATATTGGCTCCTCTGTGACCACAATCAATATCATCATCATAGTAGAAATGCATATATAACGCCTGTATCTCTTTTCATACTTTATATATATATATATATATATATATATATATATATATATATATATCTAATATCCGCGTGTACAACGCCTTCTAGTCACGGGTCAATGTACATAAATATATAATGAATGTAATGCATGAATAAACTGTATGCACAGAGCTGGTTACATAAGACTGGACCCTTGAACCGAAGGATTTCTCATAAATGGGGTACATGAACATCAAAGACTGAAGTACTTCTAATACTTCTAAGAGTATAGTAATATGGAAGCTCGCTTACTCGCTTGTTGGATCATATCATAGGATCATGCCAAAAGAAAAAAAAATGACCTTAACATACCTTGGAGTATCTCCAATCACCCAACCTCTACCTCTTGAACTTGTAAATCCACAATTAAGTTAACATAGGGCTTAATTAGGCTATTTACTTCGCTTACTAACCATCCTCAAATGCGTATAAAGCTCAACGAACTATAGACAATAATTTCCTTTGTAAGCTTACAACTCTCCAACTTCTCATTCGATCCCACATCAACTACAATACTCACTTCAACAATGACAACACATATATATCTCTCAAAATATACATAAACCCATTTCCAATCATCTCTTAAAATAACCCTATATCACTACATTGCCCTTCATCAACTTTACACTTCCATCATTACCTTCTCTTCACTTAACATCACTAAAACTCTTGATAACCAACTTAAATATAAGGGCAGAAATTATTTACATACCTTGTGGGGTCAAGAATCCCAAGAATCACTTCAACTCCAACTCCCAAAACTTCATAACTTTGAAGAAACCTTAGACACACCCTTCTTCTTCACAATCTCGGGTTTACAGGGGTCCGGGTCTTGTCAAATCTTCACTAATATGATGAAAAAAAAATTGAGAGAATATCTTAGGGTTTTTCTGATTTAGAAAGGAGTAAAATATGAAATAGGGTCGTGAACCACTTATTTATACTTGGAAGCCAAAAAGGCTACAGCGGTCCGGTTCGACGAGCGGGTCGACGGCCCGTCGACATGTTGACAGTCCGTCGACTTGCCCGTCGACCTGCGCCTGCAAATGCAAGGCTGTGGGATCCTGTCGACGCCGGACGTCGACGGTCCGTCAAACATGTCAACGGTCCGTCGAACATGTCGACGACCCATCGATGATGACTGGTATCCTGCAGATTTTGCTAATTTAGTTCAGATCACGTTGATTTAATTCGTTCAACTTCTAACTCTATAAATTGCCAGGAATATCTACTGGTACCCTCGTACATGGGGTAAGACATTTTCTACCTCCAAACTCGGGCTCGGGTCTCTATTCCAAGGGCATACCCAACTGGGAAATCATAGGCTCTACTACAACGAACAGGTTGAGTGTAACATTCTCCCCCCTTAGGAACATTCGTCTTCGAATGTTCAAACATTCCTGGGTTATAAAAATTTTGGCAGAGTTTCCCCTGTACTTATACCAATCCATCCTGCACGCAGCAACCCAAAATAATGTCACACAAGGCCACGTACTATAACACATAATACCATGTCCTCACATGACCAATCATGATAACCCATAATAAATAATACCTGGGGGCGATGCCGTCTCAGACTGAACCTCCTGTACTGCTGGGAACAAATGCGGGTACTCAGTCTTCATTTCCTCTTCCACTTCCCAAGTCACTTCCTTAACATTCGTATTCCTCCATAAAACTTTAACTGAAGCTATATCCTTGGTCTGCAACCGACGGACCTATCTGTCCAATATAGCCACTAGAACTTCTTCGTATGATAACTGCTCAGTCACCTGGATATCATTTACTGGTAAAACTCTTGAAGGATCTCCGATACATTTACGAAGCATAGATACATGAAATACTAGATGTACCCACTCTAACTCAGAAGGCAATCCTAGCTCATATGTCACTGTACCCACTACACGAATGATCTTATATGGCCCGATATATCGAGGGCTCAACTTACCTTTCTTGCCAAACCTCATCACTCCCTTCATAGGAAAAACTTTCAGGAACACCCAGTCGCCTACCTCGAACTCTAGCTTACATCGCCGATTATTCGCATAGGATTTATGTCGGTTCTGAGTTGTTAGCAACCTCTCTCTAATCACTTTCACCTTATCAACTGCTTGCTGAATTAAGTCTGGGCCTACTAATTGATTCTCCCCGACATCGAACCACCCTGTGAGCGATCTACATCTCTGCCCATATAAGGCCTCATAAGGAGCCATCTGAATACTGGAATGGTAACCGTTGTTATATGCAAACTCGATCAGAGGCAAATGATCATCCTAACTGTATTGAAAGTCAAGTACACAAGCTCTAAGCATATCCTCAAGGGTCTGTATAGTACGCTCTTCTTGTCTATCTGTCTGGGGGTGAAATGCAGTACTAAGACACACCTGAGTCCCCAATCCTTAATGAAAAGACTTCCAAAATTTGGCTGTGAACTGTGCACCCTTATCTAAAATAATGGCTGAACACCATGAAGTCATACAATCTCCTTAAGGTAAAGCCTTGCATAATCTGTGGCTACATAAGTAGTTCTGACAGGCAGAAAATGAGCTGAGTTTGTGAGCCTATCAACTATGACCCATATCGAATCACACTTCCGCTGAGTACGGGGAAACCCTATAATATATTCCATATTAATTACCTCCCATGTCACGACCCAACTAGGGGCCGTGACAGGTACCCGGGGCTAACCACCGACCATACTCATTCTACTACTCACCATACTCATTAAGCGTTCTTTTATCAAATTCATACTCAAATCATAAGAAAATCATTTTTCATTTGAGAACATAAGTACTTTTTTATACTTAAGCCTTTAAGCTATCAAAATGATAATATATATATATATATATACATATATATATATATATATATATATATATATATATATATATATATATATATATATATATATATATAAAGAGAGAGAGAGAGAGAGAGAGAGAGAGAGAGAGAGTAGTAACATCGTGAGACCATATAACCCACACCTGCGTATCTACGAGCCTCTACTAGAGTGCTAGACATAGGGACGGGACAGGACCCCGTCGTGCCCAAAATATACACATGTACACAAAAGAATAATCAAAGGCACCTCCAGAACAATAGAGTGCTCTCAAATCAGGTACTAGCTCCTACGAGTCTGGATCAAGATCACCTCCCTGTCTGCCTATGGGAATGAACACAGCGTCTAAAGAAAACGGATGTCAGTACGAACATTGTACTGAGTATGAGAGGCATGAATAATAATAATACGTCAATGAGATAAAGGAAGCATCAAGTAAGGAGCAACTGTATCTGACTATCAATTATAAAAGAATTATGCATGCTGGCATACTTCATAATCATCATCATATCATGTATGCATGAATGTATAAGCTGCCCGTCCATATAGGTACGGTGTGATAATCATTAGCCTGCGTCCAGGCCTCCCACATCCGGGGTACCATCTCATGCCGCCCACTAATGGTGTTGCCCGTGCCATATAGACACGGTGTAGTCATCTATAAGCTGCCCGCCTTAGCGGTACTGCCCGGCCAAATAGGCGCGGTGTAATATCATCAACATGTACTCATCATAATGCATGCATAATAAGTCAAAGATATCTATACTTTATCGAGGTGACATAAGGTCATAAACCCCCGACTCCATTATGGACATTTATAAGTATTCTGCCTCACCTTGAAGGAAATAGTATATAAGGTGAGTGTATACAATAAATGATGTCATTAACTTTAAAGGAACATCATATCATGAACTCTAGAATCTTTAGACTTAAACTCATCATCATCATGATTGGGCTCGTACTGTTTCTCTCATCTCAAGTGGCTATTCATGGACATAGACTCTTAGCTTTCCGGGATGTAGGAGATTCATGGAGAAGGAGGAAAATCATGGTATAGGATTCATGCTATAGAAAGAAAGGACTACCCTCACATACCTTTTTCGTTTAGCTAATTTATCGCTTGCTTGTTCTCCTTCAATGCCCACGTTTTTACCTTTAATAGAATTCGCATTAACATTAGCTAATCGATTACTAGGACGTGATACTATTTCTAGGAAAAATTGGGCAGCATTTGCTTTGTTTATACAACTTTCCCCATATTCTATATCAACTCCCAAACATTGATAACAATATTCACAATATCACTCCAATTTCTCCATAATCATGGTCACAGTTCATTATTGTATTTTCTCACATATAATACTTATTCCATGTTCTAAATGTCATTCACAACATAATTACCATCACAACATACCAATATTCATAACTCACCCCAAACTACTACTCAATAATGACACTATTCACACATTCATAACCCATTTCCTATATCTTTCTACAATCCAAGTGTTTTTAACTTTCAACACCTTAAACAACAAGGGATGATCATAAAACTCACCTTAGATCATGGAAGAATAAGCCTTGAGTGGAACTTCTCTTCTTGCACCAAAACCCTAACACACTTCCCTTGAGATTTCTTGATGTAGATGAACTTTTAATAGGTTTCATACACTTGATTTGTGTGTTTGATGAAGTTGATCATGGTTTTCTCTTGGGTTCTTGTGGATGAATAATGGAGAGAATTCTTGAGGTGTGGAGAAGTGGAAATGAAATGAATTAAATTAGAGAGAGGTCCTTATATTGTTTTAAAATCTGTCCCGACCAGAACATACGGACCAACATACGGTCCGTACATTTTATACGAGCCGTATGTCTGGCCGTATGTTTGGTCCAGTATTGACCTTTATTCTGGGCAAGACATACGGCTGGACATACGGTCCGTATGTTTTATACGGCCAGTATGTCTGGCCGTATAATGCCCAGTTCCCCGAAACTCGTTCCAAGGTGTAACATTCTTCCCCCCTTTTGGAACATTCGTCCTCGAATGTTAAACACTCGGGAATTCTACAAAAATTTAGTCAGAGTTTCCCCTGTAATATGGCACTACCATCCTATCACAGCAACCCATAATAATATTGCCTCATAGGACCACCACACCATAGCAATATAAATTGGCCACACACGACCAAAAGCATGAAAAGAAAGCATACATACCTCATAATGTTAGTCTCTCATCTTAAATCTCTCCTGGGGGTTGGAATAAGTGCGGGTACTTGGACTTCATACTCTTTTCTGCTTCCCAGGTCATTTCTTCTCAGTTGTTGTTTCGCCACAAGACTTTGACTTAAGCTACTTCCTTATTTTGAAGTCTTCGTACTTGCCTGTCTAAGATGGAAATGGGCACTTCTTCGTATGCTAGCTTTTCTGTCACCTGAACATCATCTATTGGAACAATCCTCGTAGGATCTCCAACACACTTGCGGAGCATGGAGACATGAAAAACTGTATGGACTGATTTAAGCTCTGAAGGCAAGTCCAATTCGTAAGCTACTTGACCCATTTTGCGGATAATCTTATAGGGTCCAATGTACCGAGGACTTAAATTCCCTTTCTTGCCAAATCTCATCACGCCTTTCATTGGCGATACTTTCAAAAATACCCAGTCATCAATTTGAAATTCTAACTCTCATCGGCGATTGTCCGCATAAGATTTTTGGCGACTTTGGGCTGTCAATAACCGGTCTCGGATCACCTTGACCTTTTCTACCGCTTGCTGAATCAATTCAGGGCCTATTAGTTGTACTTCTCCTATTTCAAGCCACCCAATTGGGGATTTGCACTTCCTTCTATATAAAGCTTTATACGGGGCCATTTGAATACTGGAATGGTAGCTATTGTTGTATGCAAACTCGATTAGAGGTAAGTGATCATCCCAACTACCACCAAAATCTAGAACACATGCTCTTAGCATATCCTCCAAGGTCTGAATAGTACGTTCGGCTTGTCCATCAGTCTGCGGATGAAATGTCGTGCTAAGCTTCACTTGAGTTCCTAGACCTTCTTGGAAGGATTTCTAGAACCTGGATGTAAATTGCGCTCCTCTATCTGTAATAATGGATATTGGAATACCATGGAGTCACACAATTTCTTTGAGATACAACCATGCATAGTCTTCTGCTGAGTATATGGTTCTGATTGGAAGAAAATGAGCTGCTTTCGTGAGTCTGTCCACGATCACCCATATGGAATCATACTTTCCTCGGAAACGGGGTAATCCCACAATAACATCCATGTTGATCACTTCCCATTTTCAAGTAGGGATTTCCATTCCTTGCAATAAACCTCCTGGCTTTTGATGTTCAATTTTCACTTGCTGGCAATTTGGACATTGAACTACAAATTCTACTATGTCTCTCTTCATGCCATCCCACCAATATATCAATTTGAGATCGTGATACATCTTTGTTGCACCTGGGTGAATAGAATACCGAGAATAATGGGCTTCCTCTCTGTAATGGCACAAATGAGGATCTTCATACTGACGCTCTCTCACTTCTATATTCAGGGATGAGACTGTGGGATCATTAATGTCGATTCATGCATTACCTGAATCAATTAAACGTACTCCAAGATTAGCTAATTAATGGAGCTCATGAATTAATTCTTTTTTTTTTCGGACGAACTTCACATAGGCTGCCCATTGATCGGCGGCTAAGCGCATCAGCTACTACATTTGCTTTTCCAGGTGGTATAAAATGCTCACATCATAATCTTTCAATAACTCTAACCACCGCCTCTGCCGCAGATTTAACTCCTTCTGCTTGAAAATGTATTGAAGACTCTTGTGATCTGTATAAATATCAACATGTACCCCATACAAGTAATGTCTCCACATTTTTAATGCATGAATGACTGCAGCTAATTCGAGATCATGAGTTGAATAGTTCTTTTCGTGTTTCCGCAACTGTCTCGAAGCATAAGTAATGACTCTACCGTGCTGCATTAACACACATCCTAACCCAACACCGGAAGCATCACAGTACACAACATAACCATCTGGCCCTTCTGGAAGTGTTAAGACTGGAGCTGAGGTTAATATGTCCTTCAACTCATGGAAGCTGCATTCACAAGCATCATTCCATTGAAATTTAACTGACTTCTGGGTTAACTTCGTCAATGGGGCTGAAATGGAGGAGAATCCCTCTACGAATCCTCTATAGTACCCTGCCAATCCCAGAAAAGTATGAACTTATGTAGGTGTCGTAGGCCTTGGCCAAGTCTTCACAGCTTCAATTTTCTGGGTGTCGACTCGAATGCCATCATCTGAAATAACATGGCCCAGAAATGTTACAGAATTCAGCCAAAACTCGCACTTTGAGAATTTTGCATATAATTCTCGGGTTCGTAGAATTCCAAGAACGATACGTAGATGATCTGCATGTTCTGCTTCTGTGCGAAAGTATACCAGAATATCATCAATGAATACCACCACGAATAAATCCAAGAGTGGCCTGAATACATTATTCATCAAATTCATAAACACTACCAGAGCATTAGTCAACCCAAACGACATCACCCGGAACTCATAATGACTATATCTCGTTCTGAAAGCTGTTTTAGGAATATCTTCTTCTCTAACTCTCACTTGATGATAACCTGACCTCAGGTCTATTTTAGAAAAACACTTGGCACCCTGTAATTGATCAAACAAATCATCAATCCTTGGGAGAGGATATTTGTTCTTTATCGTCACCTTATTCAACTGCCTATAATCGATGCACATTCGTAGGGAACCATCTTTCTTTCTCACAAACAAGACTGGTGCTCCCCACGGTGATGAACTGGGTCTAATAAACCCCTTCTCAAGCAAATCTTTCAACTGTGCCTTTAGCTCTTTCAATTCTTCCGGAGCCATTCGGTAAGGAGGAATGGAAATAGGCTTGGTGTCCGGCAACACATCAATAGCGAAGTCAATCTCTCTTTCTGGAGGAAGGCCTGGAAGTTCATCTGGAAACACATCCGAAAATTCATTCACTACCGGAACGGATTGAAAAGTTGGCGACTTTGCTTCGGTATCATGAACTTGAACTAAGTGATAAATATAGCCCTTAGCTATCATCTTCCTTTCCTTAAGGTAGGAAATAAACCTACCTTTTGGAGATGTTGTATTACCCTTCCATTCAAGCACGGGCTCTCCCGAAAATTGAAATCGAACCACTTTCATTGGGCAATCAACACTAGCATAACATGAGGCCAACCAATCCATTCCCATAATCACATCAAAATCTAACATTTCCAGCTCAATTAAATCAGCTTTGGTCTGGCAATCGCATATCACAAGTACACAATTTTTATACACTTGTCTAGCTATCACGGGATCACCAACCGGAGTAGATACCTCAAAAGGTTTGATTGGCTCAGGTTTCACCCCAATACAACCAGCAACATACGGGGTAATATAAGACAAGGTCGAACCCGGATCTATCAATGCATACGCATCATGGGAAAGAATGGATAATATACCTGTAACCACATTCGGGGAGGACTCAAGATCCTGTCGTCGGGCTAAACCGTACACACGGGGCTGAGTGGCACCTGAAGTAGGTGCTCCCCCTCTGCCTCTACCTCGACCTGCTGACATCTGGGGGGTCTGCCCTACCGGGCGAACTGAAGATGAACCAGCCACTGATCCTGTGGGCTGAACACCAACTCTACCACTCATCGACGGGCAATCTCGCATCATATGCCCAACCCGGCCGCAGGCATAGCAAGCATTCGAACCTTGGCGACACTGTCTGGAATGCAATTTACCGCACTGGCTGCGTCGCGGTACTGGTGGTCTCCTCTAACTGTAATCTCCCCCAAATCTGAGACCCTCGAACTCTAACCCTGTCTTGAGCAAAAGGAGCGATCAAATCTCCTATCTGCAAATCCTGGAGGCACACTAGTCACCGACTGGCCTGAATGTTTGGAATAAGTCTGCCTCGATCCCCCTCTATAATCATTACCTGCTCTCATAGATCTGGCCCTCTTGCTTTGCCTTCTATCAATATCACGATCACCCATTTGCAGATGATGTCGTCCTTCTAAATTCTGGGCATAGGCTTGAATTCGAGAAATATCCATCCCATCTTGCAACGAAGTCGTCAAACAATCCTTGAACAAATGTGGCCCTAAGCCACTCACAAACCTGTATACCCTATCTCCCATATCGGCCACCATAGTCGGGGCATATCTAGCCAATGAATTAAACTGAAGGATATATTCCCGAGCACTCATATTTCCTTGCTTTAGATTTAAGAACCTATCCGCTCTAGCTCGGCGGACCTCAGGTGGCAACTAGTGGCGGATGAAAGCATCTACAAATTCTTGCCAAACGGGAGGAGGCGCATTTTCTTTTCTTGATGCTAGCCAATTATTGTACCACAATACCGCCACATCTCGGAGTCTATCAGATGCCAACTCCACAGATTCAGTCTCGGAGGCATAGATAATCCTCAATGTTCTCAGCATCTCATCAATAAAGCCTTGCGGGTCATCATCCGGCTTTAACCCGAAAAACTCTGGAGGATTAAAACTCATAAAATCACGGGCTCTAGTACTGGCTGCCCGATCACGTGAACTCACATTCTGCCGCTGTGCCTGGGCGGCAACCAACTGTGTCAATAGATAAATGGCCTCGGTCACTTGTTGACCCGAAGCAACTGGTGGAGGAACTGGAGCTGAAGCCCCTCCTTGTTCTTCTACATTGGGCGGGGTGGAGGAAGTATTAGATAGAGCCTCATTATGTGACTCGCCCTCTTCTACATTCATTAGCGGCTCTCTTTCTACCCGCCTTTTCATTGTAGTCTTACCCTTCTGGGCAGTGGCAGCTTTTCCCTTTGGCGGCATTTCTGAAATCATAGCACACTATTAGAGAAGAGAAAATCTTATAATACAGCTCTATCGCACGATCTCTTAAGATGAAAGATGGTCATTTTTCCTAAATTCCCTGTAGCCTCTTGTTTATTGATGTGGCGCGCAACACACCATAAACAAGACTCTACTAGACACGGCTCGTAGACACTTCTTAGGACTGAACTACTCTGACACCACTTTTGTCACGACCCAACTAGGGGCCGTGACGGGTACCCGGGGCTAACCACCGAGTACCACTCATTATACTACTCACCATACCCATTAAGCGTTCTTTTATCAAATTCATACTCAAATCATAAGAAAATCATTTTTCATTTGAGAACATAAGTACTTTTTTATACTTAAGCCTTTCGGCTATCAAAATGATAATATATATATATACAGTACTAACATCGTGAGACCATATAACCCACACCTGCGTATCTACGAGCCTCTACTAGAGTGCTAGACATAGGGACGGGACAGGACCCTGTCGTGCCCAAAATATACATATGTACACAAAAGAATAATCAAAGGCACCTCCGGGAAAATAGAGTGCTATCAAATCAGGTACTAGCTCCTACGAGTCTGGATCAAGATCACCTCCCTGTCTACCTGTAGGCATGAACATAGCGTCCAAAGAAAATGTATGTCAGTACGAACATTGTACTGAGTATGAGAGGCATGAATAATAATAATACGTCAATGAGATAAAGGAAGCATCAAGGAAGGAGCAATTGTATCTGACTGTCAATTATAAAAGAATTATGCATGCTGGCTTACTTCATAATCATCATCATATCATGTATGCATGTATGTATAAGCTGCCCGTCCATATAGGTACGGTGTGATAATCATTAGCCTGCGTCCGGGGTACCATCTCATGCCGCCCACCAATGGTGTTGCCCGTGCCATATAGACATGGTGTAGTCATCTATAAGCCACCCGCCTTAACGGTGCTTCCCGGCCATATAGGCACGGTGTAATATCACCAACATGTACTCATCATAATGTATGCATAATAAGTCAAAGATATATATACTTTATCGAGGTGACATAAGGTCGTGAACCCCCGACTCCATTATGGACATTTATAAGTATTCTGCCTCACCTTGAAGGAAATAGTATATAAGGTGAGTGTATACAATAAACGACATCATTAACTTTAAAGGAACATCATATCATGAACTCTAGAATCTTTAGACTTAAACTCATCATCATCATGATTGGGCTCGTACTGTATCTCTCATCTCATGTGGCTATTCATGGACATAGACTCTTAGCTTTCCGGGATGTAGGAGATTCATGGAGAAGGAGGAAAAATCATGCTATAGGATTCATGCAATAGAAAGAAAGGACTAGCCTTACATACCTTTTTCGTTTAGCTAATCTATCGCTTGTTTGTTCTCCTTCGATGCCCACGTCTTTACCTTTAAGAGAATTCGCATTAACATTAGCTAATCGATTACTAGGACGTGTTACTATTTCTAGGGAAAATTGGGCAGCATTTCCTTTGTTTATACAACTTTCCTCATATTCTATATCAACTCCCAAACATTGATAACAATATTCACAATATCACTCCAATTTCTCCATAATCATGGTCATAGTTCATTATTGTATTTTCTCACATATAATACTAATTCCATGTTCTAAATTTCATTCACAACATAATTACCATCACAACATACCAATATTCATAACTCACCCCAAACTACTATTCAACAATGACACTATTCACACATTCATGACCCATTTCCTATATCTTTCTACAATCCAAGTGTTTTTAACTTTCAACACCTTAAACAACAAGGGATGATCATAAAACTCACCTTAGATCATGGAAGAATAAGCCTTGAGTGTAACTTCTCTTCTTGCATCAAAACCCTAACTCACTTCCCTTTAGATTTCTTGATGTAGATGAACTTTTAATAGGTTTCATACACTTGATTTGTGTGTTTGATAAAGTTGATCATGGTTTTCCCTTGGGTTCTTGTGGATGAATAATGGATAGAATTCTTGAGGTGTGGAGAAGTGGAAATGAAATGAATTAAATGAGTGAGAGGTCCTTATATTGTTTTAAAATCTGTCCCGACAAGAACATACGGACCAACATATGGTCCGTACATTTTATACGAGCCGTATGTCTGGCCGTATGTTTGGTCCAGTAAGGACCTTTATTCTAGGCAAGACATACGGCTGGACATAAGGTCCGTATGTTTTATACGGCCAGTATGTCTGGTCGTATAATGCCTAGTTCCCCGAAACTCGTTCTCGTCGACTCGTTTGATCTCCAATCCTTTTGGATCCTTCTCGGCACTTGTTTAACACCTCAATACCAATCTAAGGGACATTACCACTTTTCTCCAAGACATCATCATGCCATCATTAACTCGTCGCTCATAATTCTTACCCGACACGCAACATATCCTTTGCTTCCGTTGACAACCTTCTTCCCTTGCGTCAAATGTCTTTGAATCTCGATTAGGATCATCAAATGCTATTTCTTACTTATCAAAACAACGTATACGTCGTGCCCTTCGCTATCCTATTCACTGTACGTTAATGGGGAATTTTCTAAGGTGTAACATCCCACTTCCATGTCGGAATCTCCATAGCCTGCAATAAACCTCCAGGCTTTTGGTGCTCTATTTTGACCTGCTGACAATATAGACACTGAGCGACAAATTCTGCTATATCTCTCTTCATACCAACCTGCCAATAAACCTCTTTGAGATCATGGTACATCTTCGTCGAGCCTGGATGAATAGAATAGCGGGAGTAATGTGCCTCTCCCATAACCTGATGACGGAGCCCTGCAACATTAGGGACACATAATCTGCCTCGATACCTGAGTACTCCATCACCTATAATCACAGAGGGTGTCTTTTCTTTCTGGGGTGTTGTATCTCGGTAATAAGCTAAAACAGGATCCTGATACTGACGCTTTTTTATCTCTACTACCAAGGATGATACCGCTGTGTCTTTAACAGTAACTCCTGTATCACCTGAATCTATCAATCAAACTCTGAGGCTAGCCAATCGATGAACCTCACGGACCATTTCTCTTCTTTCTAGCGGCACGTGTGACAAGCTACCCATAGATTTACGACTGAGGGCATCGGTTACCATGTTAGCCTTCCCGGGATGGTACAGAATATCCACATCATAGTCTTTTAACCTCTCCAACCATCGCCTCTGACGCAAGTTCAAGTCCTTCTGCGTAAAGATGTACTGGAGACTCTTATGATCATTATAGATATCAACATGGACACCGTATAAGTAGTGCCTCCATATCTTCAAGGCATGAATCACTGCTGCTAACTCAAGATCATGGGTTGGATAATTCTTCTCGTGCTTCTTCAACTGTCTAGAAGCATAAGCGACAACTTTACCGTGTTGTATCAACACACAGCCCAATCCAACACCTGAAGCATCACAATATACCACATAGTCATCTGCTCCTTCTAGAAGAGTCAAAACTGGTACTGAAGTTATCATATCCTTCAACGTCTGAAAACTCTGCTCACAAGCATCTATCCATTGGAACTTAGCTGATTTCTAAGTCAATTTGGTCAATGGGGCTGAAAGAGAGGAAAATCCTTCTACAAACCTTCTATAATAACCTGCCAAGCCCAAGTAACTACGTATCTCTGTTGGTGCCGTGGGCCTTGGCCAATTCTTCATAGCCTCAATCTTCTGGGCATCCACTCTATGCCCTCCTTCAAAATAATGTGACCCAGAAAAGCCACAGAGTTCAACCAGAACTCACACTTAGAAAACTTGGCATACCACTCTTTACCTCGAAGAATTCCAAGCACTGTCCGTAGATGTTTTGCATGATTGGCCTCTGACGGCGAATAAACCAGAATATCATCTATGAACACAATCACGAATAAATCTAAAAAGGGCCTGAATACACGATTCATCAAATCCATGAATACAGCTGGGGCATTAGTTAGCCCAAACGACATAACACGAAACTCATAATGGCCATATCTAGTCCGGAATGTCGTCTTCGGAATGTCCTCTTCCTTGACCCTGACCTGGTGATATCCTGATCTTAAGTCTACCAAGAAATATTTAGCGCCTTGCAACTGATCGAATAAATCATCAATCCTCGGAAGAGGATACTTATTCTTTACAGTCACTTTATTCAATTTCCTATAATTAATACAAATTAGCAAAGAACCATCCTTCTTTTTCACAAATAACACCGGCTCTCCCCACGGTGATGTACCAGGCCTGATAAAGCCCTTCTCGAGCAAATCTTTCAACTGATCTTTCAATTCTTTCAACTCCGCAGATGCCATCCTATAAGGAGGGATAGATTTTGGCTGAGTGTCCGGCAATAGGTCAATAGTGAAATCAATCTCCCTCTCTGGGGGAATGCCTGAAAGCTCATCTGGGAATACTTATGGGAACTCATTAATCACAGGAACAGACTGAAGGGCCGGCGACTCTACTTGCACATCTTGAACTCAAACTAGGTGAAAAATATACCCTTTTCGGATCATTCTTTCTGCCTTAAGGTAGGAAATAAACCTACCCCTAGGCAAAACAGCATTTCCCTTCTACTCTAGGACCGGCTCGCCTGGAAACTGGAACCGAACCATCTTTTCTCTACAATCAACATTAGCATAACAAGAAGCCAACCAGTCTGTGCCCATAATAACATCAAAATCAATCATATCTAGCTATGAATTTCTTTATGAGTGTGAGTGCTTTTCTCTTCTCTTTCGTCTTCATCCCTTTCTTGTTGTATATATGTGTGTTGGGACATTCTTTGGTCTATGTAAGGGCATAAGGATGAGAATCGAGCAAAATAAAGTAACCGCCTAAAGTAGCGTTTGTGTGCATCATAATATATTCGATAATGAAATGTCATACGTTGAACCTTCATTGTTAGTCATAACGTTCTTGGGTTGTGCATATGGTTTAAAAATAGAAAAATAGGGTGGTCCTAAGAAGAAAAAAGTGCATGCCAGGAGTTTAGAGTCAAAACCAATGTAGACATCATCACTCTGCGATATCTAAGTGGTAGATTGAGTCAGTGTGTTGTGCGACTTTCTTGAGGACAAGCAAAGACTTTAAGTAGGAGGTGTTGATGTGCTGTGAAATTATGGCACATTCGATGCTTTTTGGCTATAAGTTTTACTTGTTTTTGAGTAAGTCTTGGTCATTTTGATGTGTTTGTGATATGTTTCAGATGTTTAACGTATTTCGGGAGCAAGTCGTGGAAATGGAGTAAAACATATACGGAGAAACATACAGACCGTAGAATATTCACGGTCCGTAAAAGCCATCATAGATGCTTAACAGTAAGGCCTCAGACCTGAAAAGGAAGACTAGGCAGAAGTACGGACCGTATATTATTCACGGTCCGTAAATCCCACCGTAGATTGGTTCCAGAGAATTCTTAAAGAGAAGAGGATTTTACGGACAGGTTATACAGACCGTATAATATTTACGGTTCGTAAAAGTGGATCGTATATCTGACAACTGGACCAAATTTTACGGAGAACTGTTCACTGATTCTACAGACCGTATAAAATGTACGGTCCGTACATTGCTCCGTCGGGGGCAATTTTGTCAATCTTATTCTGCACAACTTAGACTCTTATAAATACCTTATTTAGGTTTCTAGTAAAGTACATTACTGCAGAATTCAGTTTTTATTTCCTTAGCACTAATTTCTCATAGTTTTGGAAGTCTTTTGGGGATTACAAACAATTGCAATTAATTTCTCTTCAATTCCAAGCAATCAATTGTAAGCATTATGATCTCCATTATTTCTTATTGTTCTTCTTCTTCTATGAGTAGCTAAATTCCCTTATTAGGGTTGTGAACCCAATTGATGGGTGTCTTGTGATTGGGTTTATGATTGATATACACATAATAGATTATTTGGGTTTATTTATTCTTCATTGATAATTAATGGTTGCAAACATTGATTAAAGCCATAAACCTTGATTTATTTGGGAAAATAATTAGGGTTGGTAAGAATAAATAACAAGGACTCAAAGCTTTAAACTTTGTTTAATAAATTCACTTAGGAATAAGAAGAATTTACTTGGCATGACTAATCATTCTTCATAGTTACTTTCGTATATTTTGAGAAAATCATAGAAAGAGATAATCTTTATTTATTGGGAATTAGTAGAGATTCATATAGAGATTAACTGCATTCATATAATGATCCATTAGAAGTATATCAAGATCAATACCCATAATCATACACTCTATCTAACGGGGACACAACCTTAGTTTCTTTTACCATAAATTATCACCCAAAGCAATTAGTTAGCAATTAGTCATAATAAAACCAACTTTTACCAAAATCATCGGATTAAGACATTAGACCTAAATTAAGCACCCTATGACTTTAGTAACCTTTTCACACCATATTCCCTGTGGGATTCGCCCCCAACCTTGTTGGGTTACTATATTTGACAACGTCCGCGTTATACGATTAATAGGTGTAATTTGAGCGTATCAACTTTCTCCATAGCTTGATAGACCAAATCTGGTTCTAACAATTCTACTTCGCCAACTTCGAACCAACCAATTGGTGATCTACACCTTCGCCCATACAGAGCTTCAAACGATGCCATCCCAATGCTAGCATGATAACTGTTATTATAAGAAAACTCAATGAGAGGCAAGTGATCATCCCAATTACCTTTGAAATCTAAGACACACGCTCTCAACACGTCCTCAAGAGTCTAAATAGTACGCTCTACCTTACCATCTGTCTGTGGATGAAAAGTTGTGTTGTGGTTCACCTTGGTACCCAATCCTTTCTGAAAGGATTTTTAGAAGTTTGTTGTGCACTAAGCACCACGATCTGAAATAATAGACACCGGGGTCCCATGCAATCTGATAATTTCGTTAACATACAACTTGGCGTAGTCTTTTGCTGAATCTGTGGTCTTGACTAGCAAAAAGTGTGCCGACTTAGTAAGCTGGTCAACAATCACCCAATTAGAGTCATGCCTCCTAGCTGAATGAGGTAGTCCTGATACAAAGTCCATATTGATCATTCCCCATTTCCAGACAGGAATATCAATATTCTGAGCCAAGCCACCAGGCCTCTTGTGTTCGGCTTTCACTCGCGGACAGTTTGGGCACCTAGCCACAAAATCTGCTACATTTTTCTTCATATCATTCCACCAATAAATCTCTTTAAGATCATGAAACATCTTAGTGGAACCTGGATGAATGGAATACCTGGACTTGTGAGCCTCTGACATGATTCGCTCTCTGAGCCCATCTACATTTAGAACACATAATTTGTCTCGGTACCTCAAGGTACCATCATCTCTCCCTTGTTCAAAAGTCGTCGTCTTATGCTTATGAATCCCCTCTTTCAGCTGCAACAAGTAGGGATCCTTATATTGCTTCTCCTTAACTTCAACGACTAAGGAGGAAAGAGCTCTATTCTGAACAACCACACCGCCATCCTCGGAGTCCAAAAGTCGAACTCCAAGACTGGCCAAACGGTGAACTTCCTTGGTCATAACTCTCTTATCTGAATCAACGTGGGCTAAACTTCCCATGGAACACCGACTAAGAGCATTGTCTACAACATTCGCTTTCCCAGGATGATAAAGAATATCCACATCAAAGTCCTTAAGTAACTCGAGCCATCTTCTCTGCCTAAGATTCAGCTCCCTTTGCTTGAAGATATACTGCAGGCTTTTATGATTTGTGAAAATATCAACATGCACTCCATACAAATAATGGAAACATATCTTAAGTGCAAAAACCACGGCTGCCAACTCTAAGTCATGAGTCGGGTAATTCTTTTCATGAGCTTTGAGTTGACGAGATGCATAAGCTACAACCTTACCATGCTGCATTAAGACACATCCGAGACCAATTCCTAAAGCATCACAATATACCACGAACCCTTCGGTTCCCTCTGGTAGCGTCAAAACTGGAGCAGAAGTCAATCTCTTCTTCATCTCTTCAAAGATTCGCTCGCAAGTATCTGACCGTTGAAACATAACCTTTTTCTGGGTCAACTTAGTCAACGGAGCAGAAATAGAGGAAAATACCTCCTCAAATAGTCTATAATAACCCGCCAGACCTAAGAAACTCCTTATATCAGAAATTGAAGTGAGTCTGGCCCAAATCTTTACGGCATCTATTTTTTGAGAGTCAACTTTCACACCTTCAACCAAAATTACATGGCCTAAGAATGCCACTGACTCAAGCCAAAACTCACACTTTGAGAATTTTGCAAAAAGTTCGTGATTCTTAAGAGTTCGCAACACTATTCTGAGATGTTCTGCATGTTCAGCCTCACTACGGGAATATACCAAAATATCATCAATGAAGACAATGACGAATAATTGAGGTAAGGCTTGAAGACCCTGTTCATAAGATCCATGAAAGCAGCTGGCGCATTTGTCAACCCGAAAGACATAACAAGAAATTCAAAGTGACCATAACGGGTTATGAAAGCGGTTTTCGGAATATCAACTTCCTTGACCTTTAAATGATGGTAACTTGATCTGAGGTCAATTGTCACACCCCAAAACTCACCCTAGACGTGATCAGCATCCGACGTCATGAACAACATCAGAAGAACCTAAAAGATGCAATAATAACACTTGAACCCGCCAGGTTCAATATTCACCTCCAACAGTTTATAAAATAAATACAATCAAATCATGAATATACAAATTAAATCAGCGGAAGTCTTTATTAATCAAATATTAGTCAAACATAACAACGTGCCCGAGAGTTAATCAATAACTCAATAACTACCCACAAATGTATAGTATGGAGCTTCTAAAATACAGGATCAATAGTTTGAATCATCGGGACGCAGCCCGAAAAACTAATATAATGAATAAATAAATAAACAGGGGTATCCCACGAATGATAGTGTGGGCTCACCAAATCAGCAGCAACAGCAAGTCCTTCCTAAACGCCTGGAGTATCAGGAATTTGCTCTTCTCCGTTACCTAACATACTATCAAAAACAACAATGGTATACCTGAGTACTTCGTACTCAATGAGTGCCTCAGGGACAATAAGTAATAAGAAAGTAGAGTACAATCACACATAAAGAAATCGGTCCTGAAAATCACGTGAAACCAATGTAAAAACAGTTATTCAACTTGTATGTCTCAATAAGAATTATCAAAACCGATTACAAGGCCTCTTATCAAGGTACAACTTCAAATATGCCTTTCAATTGATCATAATTAACGACAACATTTCCATGAGAAAATAAGAATATCACACATGTCAATACAGGCCGAAGAATCAAGCACCTCGAAGGGGTGACCGTAGAGGTTCCCTTGTCACAACGCACCACACCGGAATATGAAATTCAACGGTGGCTATCCTTCCTCCCAAATAGCTAGGCATAATCACACCCCAGATAGCGAACCCGGAAGTGGCCACTCTTCTTCCCAAATGGCTGGGCATTATCACACTAGGATCCATAGTGGCTACCCTTCCTCCGAGTAGCTAGGCCAAACACAACAACAAAGTTCATAGCATAGAAGTCGATTCACAATTTGTCTCAAAGTAGTCACACCATCAAATAGCATTAAAGTTCATTATGCCATTACGAAAATCCATAATTTCATAGATAATCTTGAAAATGTTTCCACTTCTTTAAACAAGATTCCTTTGTCTTAGTTTCTTTGTAAAATCATCAATACCAACAATTAACCATCATCACTGATCATCTCTTATAGAAGAAAACGGTTATGATTTCATATATGTATATAGAGGATAATACAATCAAGGTTTAATGTGGGCTTGTCCCCTCACGCACACCAACCACAAGCAAAGACATGAATTAGGGTTTTGCATGAGAAGTTCACCTCTTTATTCAATAAAGAACCTTTGAGAAGAAAATATATATCCATGATGAGGTTTTTAAAAGAGAGACAACCTTAGTATGTTAAACAAAGTTTAACAATTCACTTTTCTAGCGAAGAACACCCAAACCCTAGCTTGAATCACTTTACGAAGAATTATGTTGCAAACCCTAGGTTTTTGTCACAAGAATCATGTTAAGAATCATGGGTTTGATGTTAGGATTGATAATCAATGATTAAGATGTTCTTACCTTAGTGTTGGAGCCCTAGAGGGATATTTTCGTCCTTAGGGTTTTTGAGAGTGAAAAGAATGGAAGAAAACTAAAATTTTGCAACTTATATAATTTCAGCCCGTCAGGCACAATCAACGGTACAAACGATGGAGCGTCGAACAGATCGACGGAGAATTGATCTGCTCGGTCAAATAGTCTTTGTGCTGGGTCAATTCTACGGTACAAACGATGGAGCGTCTAACAGATCGACGGAGCGTCTAATATCAATGGAGCGTCTAACAAATCGATACAGCGTCGATCTGCTCCGTCAAATTCATGAAATTTCCAGTGAGCAACTTTCTCTTCCTAACTTTCTATGATGCAAAGGACGGAGCGTCGAACAGATCAACGGTACAAAGGACGACTGTCAAACATCATTTTCGTGAAACTGCAGTGAATTTTCATTTTGACCATCTCCTCTTGGGTCTTTAGCCTAAAGTCATGCACGTAACCCAATATATAAGGTTCCAAAGGACTCATACAATGCTTTCACACTCTATACGGATTTACGGGATGTTACATTATCCCCTCTTAAGATTCATTCGTCCTCGAATGAGAATAATAGTCTAGAAAGAATTCACTAAACCACAAGTTGTTTCGAACAAACACAACGATTCATTTATGAATAATTAAAACTCTAACTCATACCTGCCATAGGGAACAAGTGAGGATATCTCTTCTTCATGTCCTCCTCTGCTTCCCAAGTAGCTTCCTCAGTATTATGGTTTCGCCACAAAACTTTAACCGATGCAACATCCTTTGTTCTCAACCTTTTAACTTGGCAATCTAGAATCTGAACCGATTTCTCTTCATAGGTTAACCCGTCATTAATTTCAATCTCTTCATGGTTCAACACATGGGAAGGATCAAGTTTATACAACCTCAACATCGAAATGTGAAACACAGGATGCTCCATGGCCATACCAGATGGTAACTTCAACTCATAAGCCACCGTCCCAATTTTCCTATCAATCTCATAAGGGCCAATAAAATGAGGACTAAGTTTCCCCTTTTTACCAAACCGCATTACTCCCTGCATCGGCAACACTTTCAAGAACACCTTGTCACCGACAGAAAACTCTAGCTCACGCCGCCTCATATCCGTATAGGACTTGTGCCTACTTTGAGCTGTCTTGAGTCATTGCACAATAAGATTAACTTTCTCAATTGCTTCATGAACTGAATCAGGACCCAACAATTCCACTTCAGTTGGTTCAAACCAACCAATTGGATACCGACAACGCCTCCCATAAAGAGCCTCATAGGGAGCCATTTGAGTACTCGCTTGGTAACTGTTGTTGTACACGAACTCCACATGAGGTAGGTTTTCATCCCAACTTCCTCCAAAATCAATTGCACAAGCGTGTAACATATCCTCCAAAGTTTGAATAGTTCTCTCAGCCTGCCCGTCAATTTGAGGATGAAAGGCAGTGCTCAACTTCACTCTAGTCCCCAAACCTTCTTGAAACGTCTGCCAGAAATGAGCAATAAATTGTGTACCTCTATCAGATATGATGGACGCCGGAATACCGTGCAACCTAACAATCTCCTTCAAATATAACTTGGCGTACTCCGCCGCGGCATATGACGTCTTTACGGGAAGAAAATGGCCAGACTTCGTGACTCTATCCCCGATCACCTAAATTGAATCAAACTTGACCTTGGTGCGAGGTAAACCCGCTACAAAATCCATATTTATCATCTCCCACTTTCATTGAGGAATCTCAATGCTTTGGGCCAAGCTACCAGGGCTTTGATGTTCAACCTTCACCTATTGACAATTCAAACATTTAGCCACAAACTTAGAAATATCAACCTTCATGCTCTTCCACCAATAGTGTTGTTTCAAATCCTTATACATTTTGGTGGATCCCGGATGAACAGAATACTTGGAACTATGAGCTTCCATCATTAATTCTTGTCGAAGACCATCAATATCAGGAACACACAATCGTCCTTGCAACTGCAGAACACTATCACCAGTATCAACAGTAAATGAAGTGTACTCACCCCTTTCCTCTCCATCTCTCAACTTTGCCAAAAGTTCGTCATCATATTGCTTGGATTTTATCCTTTCCAGCATGTCAGACCGTGATGGCGTGATTCCCACTAACTCTCCATCTTTGGTTTCATCAAGTCTGACCCCAAGACTAGCAAGTCTTCGAATTTCCTTCCCCATGGGCATGTCATGTGCACGCAAATAAGCCAACGTGCCTATAGATTTTCTACTCAAAGCATCAGCAACCACATTAGCCTTACCAGGATGATACAAGATATTCAAGTCGTAATCTTTCAACAACTCCAACCACCTCCTATGCCTGAGGTTCAACTCTCGCTGCTTGAAGATATTTTGCAGACTCTTGTGATCAGTAAAAACATCACAATGCTCACAATCCAGATAATGACACCAAATTTTCAAAGCAAATACCACAGCAGCCAACTCCAAGTCATGAGTCGGATAGTTCTTTTCATGATTCTTCAACTGACGCGAAGCATAAGCAATCACCTTACCGTTCTGCATCAATACACAACCCAAACCAATTTTATAAGCATCACAATACACCACATATCCACTAGATCTAGAAGGTAAAGTCAAAATAGGAGCCGAAGTCAACCTTGTCTTAAGCTCTTGGAAACTCTTTACACTAGCTTCGGACCATTGAAACTTAGCAGTCTTCTGTGTCAATTTAGTCAATGTTGAGGCTATGGACGAAAAACCTTCCACAAACTTTCTGTAATAATTTGCCAAACCCAAGAAACTATGAATTTCCGTCGCACTAGTTGGTCTAGGCCAATCCTTAACCGCTGAAATTTTCTGAGGATCTACCTTAATGCCGTCAACAGTCACCACATGACCCAAGAAAGACACAGACTCAAGCCAGAATTCACACTTAGAGAATTTTGCATAAAGCTCGTTCTCCTCAAGTGTTGTCAAAGTTATCCTCAAATGATTAGCATGATCCTCACGATTCTTAGAGTATACAAAGATGTCATCAATAAACACAATAATGAAGCGTTCTAGATACAGCTTAAACACCCGGTTCATCAAATCCATTAACGCAGCAGGCGCATTAGTCAACCTAAAGGACATTACTAGAAACTCAAAGTGCCCATAACGAGTATGGAAAGTAGTTTTTGGATATCCTTTTCCTTTATCTTCAATTGGTGATACCCCGACCTCAGGTCAATCTTTGAAAAGAACTTAGCACCCTGAAGTTGGTCAAATAGATCATCTATCCTAGGCAAAGGATATTTTTTCTTAATGGTCACCTTATTAAGCTAATGGTAATCAACACACATCCTAAGGTAACTATCTTTCTTTCTAACAAACAAGACTGGAGCACCCCCAAGGTGAGAAACTTGATCGGATGAAACGTTTATCCAACAAGTCCTTCAACTGATCCTTTAACTCCCTTAGTTCTGCTAGAGCCATACGATAAGATGGAATAGAAATAGGTTAGGTGTCGGGAATAACGTCAATCCCAAAATCAATAACCCTATAAGGAGGGATGCCAGGGAGATCTTCAGGAAACACTTTGGGATAATCACTAACTATGAGAACAGATGCAAATTCAAGTACTACGACTTTTGTATCATTAATGTAACACCTCGAAAAAAAAATTGTTGATGCACAGTGAATAGACTAACGAAGAGCACGAAGTATACGGTGTTGCAATAAGTAAGGAATGACATTTGATGACCCTAATTGAGATTTCAAGAACATTCGAGGTCAGAGTACACGTGTTATGATTTCTGATTGGAGTTAGAGACTTTGCAGACAGAGTCGTGGGTATAGAATGTCAGTTTTGTAAGCGGCTCCAACAGCCGATATGTCATTCTATGTTATGTGATAAATTCTACATGATTACAGATTTTGTTTGATTTGAGAATAACGATGAAAAGAATATTTTTAAAAGCTGTATTATGTATTTCATCTTTATTTGATTTAAAAGTCTAAGAAGATTATGTGTGCACTAAGGTTCTGAGGGTTTGCTCGGCCCTAAGTAAGGGTCGGGTGCCCATCACACCCTAGGGAGATTAGGGTGTGACAAAGTGGTATCAGAGCAGGTTGTCCTAGGGGTTGTCTGCAAAGTCGTGTCCAGCAGAGTCCTGTTTATGGGTGTGAAGCCGGCCACATTTATAAACAGGAGGCTGCGGGGCATCTAGGGGTTGGTGACCTTCTTTCTGTCATAGATCGTGCGGTAGAGCCAAGTCATAGGAAATGAGAATTCCTTATATAAGCTTTTACATACGACGGAAGGAGGTAAGTAATGATATGGAAAGTTATAGAAGTAAGCCTTGATGTATTTGTTCTGTTATCTGGAAATTGGAAGCTCTGTGTGACTGGAATATGTCGTATGACTGTATGCCCTGTGAGGCATTGTTGGTATTTACTGTGTGTGGATTCTGAATAGTAAGAACTGTAAAAGAAGATTCAGCCAGAATTGTTCAAAAATTAGGTCATTTAGTCAAGTACGCCTAACGGGAAGAAGTGTGGAAAGGAAATATCGTACATAGACAATAAGCGAGATGCGTTGTTTCAGAAAGGCTATGGACTTGGCAGGACATGAAGAACGATAGCGAGAAGGACGATTAGCAGTCCAAAGGATTAAGATGGATAATATTCGAGGTTTAGTAAGAACAAGGTCTGCTGAAGGATTCAGAGGAAGTCGACAATCAGTTTTGCCGAAGATTATTATGTAAGAATGATGAGTGAAAATCCGAACAGGCTGATGCCCAAAGTATCCACAAGTAACGACGATGAAGGAACATTTGCTATCATCGGGAATCTAGGAATCTGGGACGAAGGATAGTTGTACACATAAGTGAAAAGTGAACACTGGGAATTGAAAAGGGTAAAATAGTAATTATAAAGGGAAAGACGTGTTACGAGAATGTCTCGAAATCTGTAAGACTTCGACTTGCTCCAAGTCATGTAATAAAGGTCATGTGAGGAAGTGGACGTGATTATATCAGCATTAAGGCACCGGATTCCATCGAAGTTTCGAGGTTAAGCATGCTAAAGTGAGAGAAATTTTAGGATGGGTGACCCCCTGGGAAGTGTGCAAGAAACTCTGTATATCTAGACATAAGAGACAAATGAGAAGCTAGAGTGGCCTAAGGGAAACTAGGGTATACGGGGTGGTTGGAGACCATAAGAGATCGCGTAGGATGAGGCAGACGAGACTAGTGAAGAGACAGAAAGTGCCTCCTAGCTCTGGAATTAGGATAGGCTTGAATAGCGTTTGGAAGTATTTTTGTGGGCAAGTTGGTAGTAATTATGTATATATATATATATATATGTATCGGTGAACATGTGAGTCCCAGCAACCGGCGCTACGATAAAGAAGGCATTAATCAAGTAAAGGTACCGAAGTTCGAGTGACAGCAAAAAATAGATGGTACAAGTGTTACAAGATAAGCTGTTATTATTCTCACTACCGGTTAAGATTGGAAATTTTAATACAACGATATTTGGAAAAGAAAGAGTATGAGTAAATGGAAGGCAAGGAGATTAAAATGTCGGAAAAAGGTGAAAGGTAAGAAACCTCGGTGAGTGAAACCCCCGAGAGAAACTATCGGCAAAGCACGAGACTATTTGGATAAAAATTCAAAGGTAGGCACGTGAAAGGGATAAAGTATGGTAATATGAAACAAAAGAGGAGTGTGTGAGGTTCGAGAACCGATTTAAATAAGTGGGGCTAAGAGAATAGTGAGCTAAATGGGTGAAAGGGACTAATAGTGGATAGGAAGATATGGGAATATTGACAAGAATGATGATATAGGCACATAGTGAAAGAAACTTTTATGGTGAGAAGTTTCGATATGTTATGTACAGAGTTGGAAAGAAAGATGAGGAGTGAGGTATAAACGAAGGTTTCACAAAAGGACTATTGGCATATGAGGAGCCCCTTTAAAAAGGGGGGAGAGCATATTATATTAGACTTAAAAGGAATCACAATATTTTCAAGCGTCAGGAAAGAAAATTTATTAGCTCGGGACCAGAGTTCGAAACCTGTCGGCACATCAAAAGGATACATGAAAGAAGTAGAAACGAATTGATAATGAAGTGTACCGTGGGGCCAACAGCAAGGGAAAGGATGGAAGGCACCTTAAGATAACGCTTCATGCCAACATGAATTATGATGTGTTTATGCCACGATTTGAATCCCTCATATCGGGCAAATTTGCGCCATACCTAAGCACGCAGCGATATGTTTTAAAGAGTTTATCGGATACTAGAAAATAGTTCGTAGACCATCAACTATACAGAGCATGAGAGTATACACTCTGAAATTATATGAGTCATCGATGTGAAGTGATGCGCAATCATATTTGTAAGAAATCCACACCGGAGAGCCAACAAAGAATAACGATGGACGAAATAAGCACCAATACAAAGAAATCAAAGACAAGTATATTTGTGTTGAAAAGTGTGGGAGAAGGAAATAAAGAAAATTTTTTAGTAAGAATTCAAACATGTTGTGAACTAAGAAGTTAGGTGAATTCGGATCATAAGTCACCGTAAGCGCAACTGGACTGTGAAGGGTAGTGAATGGCAAAGAAACATTACGTACATATGTTCTTTTGGATAAACATTTAGAATGAGAGATTAAAAGGGGTAGTGACAAAAACATAAAAGAAACAGGGAGCGAAGAAAAGAGAACACGAAATGCCGATGAATATGCATAGCATGGTAAGCGAAACCGCAACACTATAGGTAAAACGAGAGCAAGGAACAACCTGTGACCATATTGGATCGTCAAGTGAAGATTGTGTACCAAAGACATGGCTTCTATTAAGGTATTGTGACGAAACAGTAACAGAAAAGAGATGACCTGGGAAGGACAAGGATAATAAGTTGGCGCAGTGGATTAGGAAACCCATGATACGGAATAAGGACTCATGTAAAGACCCAGAAGTCCAATTATAAGGAAAATAGGGTAAAAGATCTGGAATGGGCGTGAAGAAAAGGACAACTATAAGAGGGACCCTCCTGAAGTGTTATAACACCCCATGAGGTCAGTTGAACATTCGAGGACGAATGTTCTAAAGGGGGGGAGGATGTTATAGCCCGTATTTTGTACGTTTGGATAATTCGAGATAATTGTGAAAAGTCAAAGGCAAGACTATTTTCCAAAATTATTTCGATGAACAAGTTGTTTACTAGTATGGAAATATTGAGTAAGGCTAAGGGTAAAAAGGGAAATTCGCAAGATGACTCATAGAAATATGGAGGAAGGCTAAGGGAAAATTTGGAATTTGGAAAATAAATTTTACATGAATTACAAAAGAAAAAAAATGATGGGCTTGGAAATAAAAGGGCCAAGTGTGGCCATACAAAGGGGTATGGGCCAAGGCCCATATGAAGGCTTAAAATAAATAACCAAAAGATGACTAATTGCATCACATTTTTCATCTTCTATATTTAGAAATTCAAGAAGCTTGAAGAAGAACAACAACAAAGGCCATTCGGCCATAGCTCCAAAAAAATTAGCTCCATGGAAATTGATCAAAAAAAAATTATTTCTTCTAGTATTCCTACTAATTTGAAGGCCCTAATTAAACTGGGGAGGTTGTTGAAGCAAGCAAACCATTTATTTATGCAATCTCAATCCTAGCCGAGAAAGAAGATGAGTGGGAGAAAGGTATGTGTTCAATCCTCTTTTACATGTGTTATGAATGATTTATGTATGTTGAAGTATGTAGAATGGATGAAATTCATGAAATATGTAAGTGTATGGGTGTGGCCGAATGGAGGTGGTGGTGTAGAAGTGATGAATTAATTTTATTTAGTAGTTTGATTGTTGTGTTGTGGATTCCATGATGTAAAATGAAGGTTTGGTGGCTTGAAATGAATTTGAAATTGTTTGTGCATTATTGAAGAAGTTAGTGTGACATTAGTGTGGTTTCTTATATTTGTAAGAATAAATTTGTTAATGTATGGGTTGTTGATATAACTCATGAATTTGGAGATAAGAGATGTGTTTGGGAGATGGTAAGTTGATTGTTGTGATTAAATTGAATATAAGCAAAATGTTGTCGAATTATGTAAAAGAAGTTACTAACGTTAGAATGTACTTCGGATTGATTGTTGAAGTTGTTAGTATGATTGTTGGTGTAGTTTATGAATTAAGAAGGAAAGGAAATAGGTTGTTATTATTCTTGTTGAGTTTGGAAGGTTTCGGGTGAAGTAGTATATTGATTGGGTTGTTTTGAATATTATGTAAATTGAATTGAATATAAATGAAATGTCGTTGAATGGTATGACAAAAGTTGTTAATGTTAGAATGCGTCTTGAATTGATTGTTGATGTTGTTGGCATGATTGTTGGTATTGTTGTTGATAATTTGGCCGAGTTGAATTCTCGGATTGTTGATTAATGATTTGGCCAAGTTGGATTCTCGGGGATGGTGTATCTACAGGGGAAACGCTGCCGAAATTTCGGCAAAATATAAATGAATTCATTTGAAAGACTAAGACAAGTATATGTCGATGAGTCTAATGATCATGTCAATTCTCTTGAAAGTAGACTAAAACGTTTGGATGAATAATCGTAGCTGATTGGACGTGGGACAGGTATGTAAGGCTTACCCTTTCTTTCTTTTGGCATGATCTTTGTGAAACGAACAGACGATATGTATATGATTCCAAAGGAACTCCCATTCGTAGAGCCACTAGGATGGCTAACGTTCTTGATTTCCATAAGCTGTCCCATATGGTTTTGATGCGTACTTATGAAGTCCGAAGTTCAGTTGATATGTTTCCGAATGGCATTCGAGAGATAATTGATGTCATCAATGTTTTGGTTTTCAAATGATAGCACGTTTGGTTATTCTATCGAGTCTTCGATACATTTTAGTACGTACATATGGTTCCAAAGGCTCTATCGAATGTGATCCATAAAAATATTCGAAGGGTACCTAACATGATTATGGCTTTGGTTTTCCAAAAATGGCTTCTGAAACGCTTGTAGAAGGTTTTGTACTTCAAACGCTCATAACTTTCTTATACAAAGTCGGATTGACCCGAAACTTGTTTCTGAGCCTTCAGGGGTCGGTGAGTATACTTGTCCATCGAGTCTTAGAATTGATTTATATACATATGGTTCTCACTACTCCGCTCGTGCGTGCTACTATTATATCGTTCGCCGAGCCTCGAGCCGGTTATATCATTGTGTGCACTATGTTATACTCGCCACTAACATGTTATGCTATATGGATCGGAGCCGACGCCTCGGCAATATTATATGGGGTTAAAGGGATCGGAGCCGATGCCTCGACAACATGATATGTTCTATTTTCTGTACATATATGAACAAGAAATGTTTTTCAAAGGAAGTATTAATATGGATATATGTATATAATATATGTATGGATCGGGTTGCACGTTCCGCAGCAGTATAATATATGTATGGATCGGGCTGCACGTTCCGCAGCAGTATAATATATGTATGGATCGGGCTGCACGTTCCGCAGCAGTATAATATATGTATGGATCGGGCTGCACGTTCCACAGCAGTATAATATATGTATGGATCGGGCTGCACGTTCCGCAGCAGTATAATATATATATGGATCGGGCTGCACGTTCCGCAGCAGTATTATATATATATGGATCGGGCCGTACGTTCCTCGTCACTAATATGTTATATATATATATATATATATATATATATATATGGATCGGGCCGTACGTTCCTCGGCACTAATATGTTATATATATATATATATATATATATATGGATCGGGTCGTACGTTCCTCGGCACTAATATGTTATGTATGGATCGGGCCGTACGTTCCTCGGCACTATCATATTACGTATGGATCGGTTATATGTATAGGTATATGGTGACATATGATGTCGGCACGTATGATCTGTGTTTGGAAAGTAAGTATCTTGGTACGCTGGATGTTTTACTCATTTTCGGTACTTATTCTGACATATGACATCGGTAAGTATGATTTACGTTCGGAAAATAAGCACCTTGGAATTCTGGTTAATGTACCTACTTCTTGTACCGTTGTTCCGAATATGGTTCTGTTTTCTGTATTCCATGCCTTACATGCTCAGTACATATTCCGTACTGACCCTTTTCTTCGGGGGTTGCGCTTCATGCCGCACAGGTACACCCAGATGAGTAGAAGCCATTATAGAAGATGTTCCAGCGGCGTTGGCAAGCTCCCTTTGCTCCTGGAGTGTTGTCGAGTCAGAGTACACGTGTTATTATTTCTGATTGGAGTTAGAGACTTTGCAGACAGAGTCGTGCGTATAGAATGTCAGTTTTGTAAGCGGCTCCAACAGCCGATATGTCATTCTGTGTTATGTGATAAATTCTACATGATTACAGATTTTGTTTGATTTGAGAATAACGATGAAAAGAATATTTTTAAAAGCTGTATTATGTATTTCATATTTATTTGATTTAAAAGTCTAAGAAGATTATGTGTGTACTAAGGGTCTGAGGGTTCGCTCGGCCCTAAGTAAGGGTCGGGTGCCCATCACACCCTAGGGAGATTAGGGTGTGACATATACGGCCCAACATACTGCCGTATAAAATATACTGGCCGTATGTTTAGCCGTATAATCAGCCCAGATGTCCAACCTCATTGGACAAATCTACGTCCAGACATACAGTCAGTACAATTTATACGGACCCTATGTTGGTCCGTTGAAATTGGTCGGGTCAGATTTGAGTATTATTAATAAGGGGTCCAAGTTTATTTCATTTCATTTCCCCTTCACTTCCCTTCTCTCTAGAACTCTCTAGAACATTTCTCCACACTTCTCCCACAAGAATTCAAGAGATATTAGTGATCAACTTCATCAAACCAAGTGAATCAAGTATAAGAAGCTCATTAAAGTTCATCCATGACAAGGAATCCAAGTGAAGGTGAAACTATGGTTTTGCTCAAGTGAAGTGTTTCCACCCAAGGTCCATTCCTACACCATCTGATGTTATAGCCCGTGTTTTGAACGTTCGGATAATTCAAGATAATTGCCAAAGGTTAAGGGCAAGACTATTTTTCAAGTTATTTTAATATACAAATTGTTCATTAGTATGGAAATATTGAGAAAGGCTAAGGGTAAAAAGGGAAATTCGCAAAATGGTTTATGGTAATATTGTGGAAGGTTAAGGGCAAAATGGGAATTTCACAAGAAGTCTAGAGAGTTCAAGAGAAAGCCACCTTGGCCGTGTGGTGTGGGTGGGTCCCACCCATGGCCATGTGTCTATATTTTTACTTGAGGGGCCTAACTATATATATAGATAAGTGGGGGCAAACAAGACATATTATTCATTCATTTTCCAACTCTAGAACTCGGCACTAATATGTTATATATATATATATATATATATATGGATCGGGCCGTACGTTCCTCGGCACTAATATGTTATATATATATATATATATGGATCGGGCCGTACGTTCCTCGGCACTAATATGTTATGTATGGATCGGGCCGTACGTTCCTCGGCACTATCATATTACATATGGATCGGTTATATGTATAGGTATACTGTGACATATGATGTCGGCACGTATGATCTTTGTTTGGAAAGTAAGTATCTTGGTACGCTGTATGTTTTACTCATTTTCGGTACTTATTCTGACATATGACATCGGTAAGTATGATTTACGTTCGGAAAATAAGCACCTTGGAATTCTGGTTAATGTACCTACTTCTTGTACCGTTGTTCCGAATATGGTTCTGTTTTCTGTATTCTATGCCTTACATGCTCAGTACATATTCCGTACTGACCCTTTTCTTCGAGGGCTGCGCTTCATGCCGCACAGGTACACCCAGATGAGTAGAAGTCATTATAGAAGATGTTCCAGCGGCGTTGGCAAGCTCCCTTTGCTCCTGGAGTGCTGCAGAGTCAGAGTACACGTGTTATGATTTCTGATTGGAGTTAGAGACTTTGCAGACAGAGTCGTGGGTATAGAATGTCAGTTTTGTAAGCGGCTCCAACAGCCGATATGTCATTCTGTGTTATGTGATAAATTCTACATGATTACAGATTTTGTTTGATTTGAGAATAACGATGAAAAGAATATTTTTAAAATCTGTATTATGTATTTCATCTTTATTTGATTTAAAAGTCTAAGAAGATTATGTGTGTACTAAGGGTCTGAGGGTTCTCTCGGCCCTAAGTAAGGGTCGGGTGCCCATCACACACTAGGGAGATTAGGGTGTGACATATACGGCCCAACATACTGCCGTATAAAATATACTGGCCGTATGTTTAGCCGTATAATCAGCCCAGATGTCCAACCTCATTGGACAAATCTACGTCCAGACATACAGTCAGTACAATTTATACGGACCCTATGTTGGTCCGTTGAAATTGGTCGGGTCAGATTTGAGTATTATTAATAAGGGGTCCAAGTTTATTTCATTTCATTTCCCCTTCACTTCCTTTCTCTCTAGAACTCTCTAGAACATTTCTCCACACTTCTCCCACAAGAATTCAAGAGATATTAGTGATCAACTTCATCAAACCAAGTGAATCAAGTATAAGAAGCTCATTAAAGTTCATCCAAGACAAGGAATCCAAGTGAAGGTGAAACTAGGGTTTTGCTCAAGTGAAGTGTTTCCACCCAAGGTCCATTCCTACACCATCTGATGTTATAGCCCGTGTTTTGAACGTTCGGATAATTCAAGATAATTGCCAAAGGTTAAGGGCAAGACTATTTTTCAAATTATTTTAATATACAAATTGTTCATTAGTATGGAAATATTGAGAAAGGCTAAGGGTAAAAAGGGAAATTCGCAAAATGGTTTATGGTAATATTGTGGAAGGCTAAGGGCAAAATGGGAATTTCACAAGAAGTCTAGAGAGTTCAAGAGAAAGCCACCTTGGCCGTGTGGTGTGGGTGGGTCCCACCCATGGCCATGTGTCTATATTTTTACTTGAGGGGCCTAACTATATATATAGATAAGTGGGGGCAAACAAGACATATTATTCATTCATTTTCCAACTCTAGAACTTTGAAGAAAAAAAAAAAAAAAAAAAAGAGGAAAGTGAATTCGGCCATGTCCCCCAAAAATTCATCCCTTGAAAGATTGATCAAAAAAATTATTTCTTCTAGCATTCCTACTAAATTGAAGGTCCTCTTTAACATGGGATAATTGTTGGAGCAAGAAAACCATTCATTCTTGCAAGTTCATAACTCTAGTCAAGTAAGAAGACAAGTGGAAAAAGGTAAGGTTTCATCTTCTTTTATATGTTATGGATGGTTGTGTATGTTGTAGTATGTAGAAAGGATTGAAATTCATGAAAATATGGAAGTTATGTTGTGGCCGTGTATAAGTAGTGTATAGCCGAGCATGTGTTGTGTTGTGTAAGCATGGTGAACCAATTTTTACTTAGCATTTTGGTTATTGTTGTAATGGATTCTATGATGGAAATGAAAGTTTGATAATTCTAGTTGAAGTTGTAATGGTTGGAGAGTTGTCTTAGAAGCTAATGTGACTTGAATGTAGTCTTCTTGTACTTATGGAAGATAATGTTGTTAGTGTGTGAATTGTTGGTGTAGTTCATGAACTTGAAAGAAGGAAATGTGTTGTATGGTTCTTGTTGCATTTGGAAGGTTTCGGGTGAAATGGCATATCGGCTAGATTGTTTTGAATATTGTGTGACTTGTTTGAAGTATTCTCGAATTGTGTTTGTAAGGTCTTGGGCAAGTATTTGAATGTGTAAGCATTGATGTTGGCTTGACTATATGTGATGGAATTGATTATAAATGAAATGTCGTCGAATCGTGTAGAAAGAATTGCTAGTGTTAGAATGCATTTGAAATAATTGTTGAAGTTGGAGATGTGATTGTTGATATTGTTGTTGATAAATTGGCCGAGTTGAATTCTCGGATTGTTGTTGATAAATTGGCCGAGTTAGATTCTCGGAGATGGTGTATTTACAGGGGAAATGCTGCCGAAATTTCGGTAAAATATAAGTGAACTTATGTGAGAAACTAAGGCAAGTATATGATGATGAATCTAATGATTATGTCAATTCTCTTAAATGTAGACTAGCAAGTTTGGACAAATAAGCGTAGTTAATTGGACGTGGAGCAGGTACGTAAGGCTTACCCTTTCTTTCTTTTGGCATGATATTTATGAAACGAACAAATGTCGTATACGTATGATTGCAAAGAAATTCCTATTCTTAGAGCCACTAGGATGGCTATTATCCTTGATTTCCATAAGCTGTTTCATATGATTTTGATGTGTATCTATGTTGTCCGAAGATCTACTTGATATGTTTCCGAATTGGCACTCGAGAGATAAGTGATATGGCTAATGTCTTGATTTTCAAATGATAGCATGTCTGATTATTCCGTTAAGTCTTGATACATTTTGATATGTACATATGAATCCAAAAGCTATATTTGATTTGATCCATACGATATCTGAAAGGTACTTGATATGATTGTTGCTTCGATTTTCCAAAAATGGCTTCTGAAACGCTTGTAGAACGTTCTGTACTTCAAACGCTCATAACGTTCTTATACTAAGTCGGATTGACCCGAAACTTGTTTCTGAGCCTTCAGGTGTCGGTAAGTATACTTGTCTATCGAGTCTTGATTTATATGCATGTAGTTTCTCACTACTCTGCTCGTGCACGCCTCAATATGTCTTTCACCGAGTCCCAGGCCGGGTATGTTATCGTGCGCACTCCATTGCATTGTTCACCGAGTCCCTTAATGGGCCGGGTACGGTATATGTATATGATGATATGATGATGATGATGATGTGTTATGGTGGCCAGGAGGGCATATGATGATTTGATTCACCGAGTCCCTCACTAGAGGGTCGGGTACGGTATGTATATGATATATGATGTTCACATGCATGATTCTATTCACCGAGTCCCTTAATGGGCCGGGTACGGTATGACTTCATTCACCGAGTCCCTCACTAGAGGGCCGGGTACGGTATATATATGTATATGTATATGTATATGTATATGTATGCATGATGATACGAAAGTATGATGATATGATTTTATCCACCGAGTCCCATAACGGGCCGGGTACGCTATGTCATAATGATATGCATGATTACGCTCTAAAGGCGAGAGTTTTGGTATTCTGGACATTGTATATGTTTCTGCACCTCTTGTATCAGTTATGATTCTTTTATTGTGATTCTTGCCTTACATGGTCAGTACATTTTCCGTACTGACCCCCTTTCTTCGGGGGCTGCGTTTCATGCCGCGTAGGTACACCCAGATGAGCTGAAGCTATTATAGAAGATGTTCCAGCGGAGTTGGCAAGCTCCACTTATTCCTGGAGTGCTGCCGAGTCAGAGTATGTGTGCTATGATGTCTGATTAATGTTAGAGACTTTGCAGACAAAGTCGTGGGTAGGGGTTGTCAGTTCTGTAAGCGGCTCCATCAGCCGATGTGTCATTTGTGTTATGATATAAGTTCTATATGATTACAGATTTTTTTTTATTTGAAAGCAACGAAAAAGAATATTTCTGAAAGTTGTGCTATGCGTTTCATCTTTATTCGATTTAAAAGTACAAAAGATTATGTATGTAATGAGAGTCGGCCGGTTCGTTCGGCTCCCAGTATGGGGTCGGGTGCCCATCACACCCTAGCAGGATTAGGGTGTGACATCTAAGGTAAGTTTTATGGTATTTCCATGTTTTTTAAGGTATTGAGACATTGAGAGACTTGGATTGTAGAAGAATATAGAAAATGGGTCTTGAATATGAGAATAGTGATGTTTGTAAGTAGTAGCTTGGGTTGAGTCATGATTCTTGATATGTTATGATTATAATCATGTTATAAATGATATTAAGAACATGGGATAGACATTGTATATGAGTGAATGTAATAGTGTGCTATGACTATGGATATGGATTACTTGAAGGGAATTGAGGAATATGGATAATATAGGAGAATAAAGACTATTGTTATGATGTTGTGAATGTTATTATTGATGTTTGGGAGTTGATATATGATATGGAGGAAGTCGTATAAATAAAGGAGATGTTGTCCAATTTTCTCTAGCTTTAGTCAAGTATGCTAAGCTATCGATTTTCTAATGTTAGTATAACTCTAATGAAGGTAGAAACGTGAGCATTGAAAGAGAACGTTCAAGCGATAGAATAGTTGAATGGAAAGGTATGTAAGGCTAACCCTTCTTTCAATAACGCATGGTTCTCTGGCTATATATCTATTCTTTCATGAGCCCATGATGTCCTCTAAATGATTCTATCCTTAAAACCACTAAAGCTCATGATTCTCGCTAAGTTACGACTCTATGAAATTTCTTATATAATGAGTAATCCTCTAAGGATAGATATGATAAAACGACGATAAGAATGATGCTAATGATGCTTATGAGTTTTTATGTATATGTGTCTATGTATGGCTATTAGGTAACCCCGAGCTTATATGGTCGGGTAGGATATATGTATATCGCGCGCGAACCACTGCAGTTGAGTACAGATAACCCTGAGTCTTGGTAGGGCCAGGTATGTGTAACCCTGAGCCTTGGTAGGGCCAGGTATGTATAATCACCGAGCCTTGTCATGGCCAGGTATGTGAAACACCGATCCTTCGTGGTCGGATATGCTATGAATATGACTATGTAAATGAATATGAATATGATTATGAATATGAATATGGGTATGAAAATGTAAATGAGTACGGATACGAATACGGATACGGATAAGGATGTATGTACACAATCACGCATTAGAAATGGAATGTCCCTATGAAAAGCAAGTAAGTGTTTATGACGATGGTTCTTCTACCTCCCATCTTATGCTATTTCTTATGTTGTTTATTATGCTTCTATAATGATGTTGATCATGCTTTACATACTCAGTACATTCTTCATACTGACATCCTTTTGTTTGTGGACGTTGCGTCATGCCCGCAAGTGGCTAGGGAGACAGGCTTGATATATAGCTTTATTACTCAGGGACTACGTAGCGGAGCTCCATTTCATTCGGATCTACAGCTTTTGGTATATATTCTTTTGTGTACATACTTATGGCATGGCGGGGTCGTGTCCCGCCTATATGATGTGACATACTCTCCTTAGAGGCTCGTAGACATGTATATGGAGTTAGATGTATTTAGCCTTGTCGGCCTATATTTTGGATATCATTTTGTTAGCCTCGTCGGCTTATGTACATTGTTGTGGGCATAGTTGTTGATGATGATATAAATGTATTGTTGCCCAATGAAAATAGTATGAATGAGGGATAAAAGTATGATTTATCTATGTGGCTCACCTAGATGTAAATGTGTATGCACGTTAAGAGGTGCTCGGGTGGGTTAGCACCGAGTACCCGTCATGGCCCTCCGGTTGGGTCGTCACAATTAACAGCAACCAAATGGTAAATACACCCCTTAGCAATCATCTTATGATCCTTAAGATGAGAAATAAATCTACCCCTTGGCTTAGCGATTTCACCCTCCCACACGATAACAGGCTCATCGGGAAAGGCAAAACGAACTAACTTATAGCGACAATCCACATTAGCCTAACATGCAGACAACCAGTCTGTCCCCATAATTACATCAAAATCCACCATCTCAAGTTCATACAATTCAACCACGGTCTTACATCCCTTAATCACAACAACACAATTTCTATACACTCTAGAAGCAATAACAGGAACTCCATAAGGTTTATCAATAGCAAAAGGTTTGGGTTTCATATCCATATCAAGAGCAAAATAAGGAGTCACATAGGATAAATTTGAACCCGGATCAATCAATGAGTAAGCATCATGAGAACAGATGGTAAGGATACCTGTAGTCACAGTGTCAGAAGCCTCAACTGCCTCCCTATGTGTTATGTCCCGTATTTTCGTATAACGGGAAATCGAGAAATAAAGAAGACTTGTGTGCGTGGAGGAAATATTTTGATTTTGGTGAATATGAACATGTTGGTTATGGAGTCATAAATGTTAAGACCTCGGGGAAGGCCGAGGGTAAATTTGGAATTTCGGAAATTAGTTTCGGGAATTACAAAACGAGGCGTTTAGTGAATTGGGCCAAGAAAAATGCAATACAAAAATTGAGGCCCAATTGAGTGAATTGGCCGGCCCAAAGGAGAAAACCCAAGTCCATTTCATTAAGGTCATGTGCTATGCACATGACCTATAAGTGGATATATATGATTTAGGCTTGGCCTTATCAAGACCATAACAAGAAAAAAATCAAAGAACACAAAGTTAGGGGGTTTCGGCCACTAGAGAGAAAAAGAAGGAAAAATTTCCAACCTTGGTTGTTGTTTCAAAAATCTTGAGTTTTACATAGTGGTGAAGTGCTCAAGACGCTCTCCGACGTGATACAATTAGTTCGGAGAAAGAGCGACGTTTGCGGCAAGTCGGAAACTCAAGAAAAAGGTAAGATTTTTATGTTTTAATGATATGAAATGGATGTATATGTGTTGTTGATTGAATTAGTGTGAAGATTTTGGAATGGGGTTGTGTTTGTGCATGGTGTGTGTGTGTATAAAGGGTGTGTTTGGCCGAAAGTGAGGGAGGTGAAAGGCCTAAGAATTTGAGCTTGTTTAGTTTGAATAATGTGTTGTTGTGGTCATTATGTTGTAAAGGATTGATTAAGGAATTGAGTTGGTATTAGAAAATAATTTTTGACGTTATCGGAAAGTGTATACCCTTGGTATATTTGTGTATATCATAGTATATTTATGATACTAAAGACTTTGAATATGATTCATGGTTGATGAAAATGAGTTTGGAATGAAACGACGCAAATTAGAACGTTCGTCGTAACTTTTGGCGTTTGAATGAAAATTGGAAAGTAGTGAACTTTGGGGATGCTTGTATGCGGTTTGGAACTTGTTTGTTATGTAATGGAATAATCTTGAATGAATGAATACAATAATGTGGATATAAGTTGAAATTGTGAAGTTTGGAAATAGGATTACCAACTTATGAAATAAGGTGCAATTGTGAAGTTAGTGTGTTTGATTGTGATTCGTATTGTGTAATGATGTTTGGGTTGTTGTTGTTGTTGTATTTTGAGCCGAGCTAAGTCTCGGGGGTGTTTGATTTATAGGGGAAGTGCTGCCGAAATTTCGGTAGCCAAGTTTAGCCCCAAAGATGAATATGTTAATTCTCATGAATAGTAACTGGTAAAAAGTGACCATTTGCAGTTTCTGGACGAAACGGGAACTGCGATTTGAGGAGCGTAAGGCGCCAACCAGGTATGTAAAGCCTACCTCTTATTCTTTTGGCATGTCCTAGACCTACTAGGTAAATTTCGGAATCTCGGGAATAACTCTGCTCTCGGAAATCGAGGTTCAAGTTCGAGCACTATTCATTCAGCGCGATTGAAACCTTTTGGTCCCATTTGGGTAAAAGAACACTCGTACCTCCATAACTTGTGCTGTTGAGTCCGAAACTCTTCGAAACTTTTGTAAATGACTATATGAAGCCAAAAAAACCTGCGACTTGTGTCCGCCGCCTCAATTTGCCCCGAGGTGGGCCCGCGAGCCCCGAGGCTCCCCTTATTCGGTTTGTTTGATTCGTTTGTGTCTGTTTTAATCTGCGACTGTTTGTTTATGACCCAAGGATGCGTTGGAAACTTCCTGTGCCATTAATGCACGTTCTGTACTTTGGATGATGTGAGAATTCCGAAAGAGTGACTCATGAACAGTTTTCTTACGAACTTGACAGCTCGGAACTTCGTAACCTCTATATGCCTACTTTTATCAATCCGATTCCTACTTCGAGCCTCTTGGTGTCAGGGTATACTTATATGTAAATTATATGTTGAGTTCGGTAAATTATGTTTGATATGCATATGGTTTCTGCACTACTCTGTTCGTGCTGTCTGCTATGATTTCGTTCGTCGGTACCCGGGCCGACTTTGTGATCGTGCGCACTATGTTATATTCGGGAGTTATGATGTGTTACGGTTTCCGAGGCCTCGCCATAGGGCCGGTTACCGTTTATGGAGTTATGATGTGATATGGCATTTGATATGTTCTGATGATATGATGTGTGTGTGATATGATGTGTCTGGAGATTGTACGGAGATTTGAAAACTTCTGGAGCTATGATGTGTTGTGGCACCAGCGTCGGGGGGTGACCACGTTCCTAAACCCTATACATGATTTGATTTGCATTTGTACGTTCGCCTCCCGCACAGGTTTGCTTTGTTTGCGATAACGGTGTGTTTGTTCCTTCTGACTCCCGCTGTGTTTGTGATTTCTGTACCCTCTGCTTTACATACTCAGTACTTCTCCCGTACTGACCCCCGTTTCTTCGGGGGCTGTGTTTCATGCCCGCAGGTACAGAAGCTCGTCTGGGTGGTCCTCCGATTTAGGCTACTCAGTCTGCTGTGTTGGAGAGCTCCCCTTGATCCGGAGCCTACTTTTGGTACATATCTTTTGTTGTGTCTGTATTCTGTATACTTGGATGAGTGGGTACGGCGGGGCCCTGTCCCGTCCAATGTTCATATGTCTTATGTTCTGTTTTGTCTAGAGGCCTGTAGTCAGATTTGTGGGTCGTGGGTCCGGTGTGTTCGTATGTGAGTCTGCTTTGTGTTCTTAAGCGGCCCGTACACTACTATGGCCAAGTCGGCCTCTGATTTTGTACGTATGTGTATGCTTTTGGGGGCGATGTACAATCCGCCACCCTTCGGATGTGTGTGTGTGAAAATTTGGCGAAGTACATTCCGCCTCTTTTCTGATTTGCGATTTGTTTGATCTGTACGGGCGACTGCTTAGGATCAGTATTCGGTAGATGTCTGATTACGATGTTGAGTCTGAATATCGTATGTTGTGGTTGGACGAGTCTGATTACGATGATATGGGTGTGAGTTTGTTTGGGGTGTCCCTGTAGGGCACCAGTCGCGGCCCACGGGGTTGGGTCGTGACAAAAGTGGTATCAGAGCGGTTTGTCCTCGGAATGTCTACAGGCCGTGTCTAGTAGAGTCTTGTTTATCGATGTGTTGTGCACCACATCTATAAACAGGAAGCTACAGGACATCTAGGATGATTGTGTTGCCTTTTCTTTGAAATCTTAGATCGTGCGATAGAGCTGTGTTATTAGGGTCATTCTGATCTGACCCGTTGTTGTGTTTGCAGTGATGCCTCCGAAGAAGGCAACGGCGGCCCAGAAGGGCAAGGCGAAGGTGGGAGAGACCAGTCAGGCACAACGGGCTACTCGGGCTCGTATTTATGATTTGCCTGAGGTTACACCTCATTCTGAGGGGTCTGCTACACCCCCATTAGTACGGCCTGGAGCGGGACCCTCAGCAGCTCCAGAGGTCCATGTACCCGCTCCTGAGACTCCAGCTTCTCAGCCAGGGGCGGAGGATAGGACCCTGAGGGAGGCCGTACAGTTGTTGACCACGATTGTAGCCGGCCAGGCTCGCAGACGCGGGCGGAGGAACGATGATGATGAGGACAGGCGGGAAAGCCTGAGAGTTCGGGAGTTCTTGTTATGCGGCCCTCCAGAGTTTTTCGGGTCTAAGCCCGACGAGGACCCCCATGACTTCATTCGGGGGATGCGGCGTGCATTAGACTTGGTCAGGGCGTCAGAGACCGAGTCGGTTGAGCTAGCTTCACATAGACTTCGGGATGTTGCCGCGCATTGGTATGAGACTTGGGAGCTATCCCGGGGTGAGGGCGCTCCTCCAGCTATGTGGGATCAGTTTGTGACTGCTTTCACCCGCCACTTTCTGCCCCCAGAGTTACGACGGGAGCGAGCTGATCGGTTTTTGCATCTGCAGCAGAGGGGTCGGAGCGTCCGTGAATATAATTTGGAGTTTGATTCCCTGGCCCGGTATGCCCCTGCCGTGGTGGCAGATATGACAGATCGGATGCATAGATATGTTATGGGGCTAGATCGTTACTTGATTGACGGTTGTATGGCGGTGTCATTGCAGACAGATATGGACATTGCCCGTCTACAGGCCTACGCCCAGGGGATGGAGAACCGGCACCGAGCAGATCGACCCAGTAGAGAGTATGATGGGAGACGGCCCAAGAGGGCCAGATCAGCAGGGTATTCTGGAGATTCCCGGGGCGGGCAGCCTCAGTATCAGTCCGGTGGGTACTTTCCTCCGTCAGGCCGGGTCACACAGTTTGCGGGTAAGAGGTTTGATGGAGCGGGACCGTCCAGGGCAGACCAGAGTTCCAGAGCCCCAGGTCCTCAGGCGAGCAGGGGTCCCAGTCAGTCTAGGCCACCCATACCCCAGTGTTCGTATTGTGGAAGATCGCACCCAGGTGAGTGCTTCAGGGCCACGGGGGCCTGTTTTGCTTGCGGCCGCCAGGGCCATATCATGCGGGATTGCCCGTGGGCAGGTGGTTCCGGTAGCGCAGCACCGCCGATGAGGTCCGCTGCTGGTTCGTCATCTACACCTTCAGCCACGCGCTCTACGGGGCGAGGTATGCCAGCACCAGCGGGCCGCGGTAGAGGCCGTGGTGGGGGTTCAGATTCTAGCGGTCCCTCGAACCGCATCTATGCTTTGACTGGTCGTCGGGACCCAGAGGCGCCCCCAGACACAGACCCAGGTATATTACTACCCCCTTCTCTGAATAAATATGTGCAATGATAGGTTTGTACCTCAGTATTATGCGGTATTCTTTTTGTGTGTGTCAGTAAAAGTAGGGTAAGAATCCGAATTAATGAAAATATCCGAGGCAGTTATCTGTACATGTGGGAGAAAAATATATGGGAGTTGGAAGGCTAGAACGATAGACCACACAGCCAGAAAAGCAAACGACTTCTTTGGGACAAAGTGGGACCCGCTACGAAAAATTTCCGAAAAATTTGCTAAGACCCCGTTTGGCCTAAAAATTGCGTGACAAAGGTAGTGCGGGGCAATTGACGAAATTATATCAACCCTAACGCGTCAAAATACGTAAAAGATTCGGGGTTAAGCGTGCTCAAGCCAGAGCAATTCAGGGATGGGTGACCCCCTGGGAAGTAATGCAAAATTTTGCACAAGTGTAAGTATGATTAATGTAAATGAGAAGTTGGGGTAACCAAGGATAAATAGAATGTGTGTGGAATAATTAGTGCCCTCGCGAGAGCCGCGCGGAACGAGGCGGACTAAATGGGCAAAAAGGAAAAGAGTATGACACCGCTTGGGAAATTGAACGAATTTGAATAACAGCCAGAGATGTTCGCCAGTAAGGTATGAGTGAGCGTGTGTATGTGTATGTGTGTGCGTATGATTTTTATTTTGTGCCTATGCGGGGTAAGAGCCGAGCCCCGGCAATTGATGTTGAGATAAATGAAAGGTGAGCAGTGTGAATGGATAGAATCTTTGAAAGAGTTGATACGTAAGACGCAAGGTAAATTGTGTGACGACCGATGAGTGAGTTTGCAAATAAAGAGGAAATTCTCATGAATTATTGGAGCCTTAATGTGAATGATTTGATCCTAAACTGACAATCTATCTGTGGTGCTTCTGCATTTCCGATTCCGATGAGGCTCTACCTAGTACACCTCTGTACCTCTGCGTTCGACTAGGTTCCCGTCCGATGAACCTTTTGTGCGTTTGATTCTGAATCCGTTTCTGTCTGGCACACCTCTGTGGGTCTGACTCTGGATATACATCCATCTGATATGCTTCGGTGTGTTTGATTTTGACCGCGCGTATGTTTGATATGTTTCGGTTTGTCTGATCACGACTCTGTGTGAAACAATTCCGTATCTTTGGTTCTGATTTTGGGTTTGTTCGATGTGAGTCCGTACGTCTGACTTCGACTGTGAATCTGTTTGGTATATCTCTGTGTGTCTGATTCTGCCTACGAATTCGTTTGATACGCCTTTGTACGTCTGACTCCGATCTCAGATGTGTCTGATATGCTTCCGTACCTTCGATGTTGACTATGAATCCGTCCGCCATAGTTGAGTATGTCTGCCTCCGATTATGAATCCGTCCGGTTTTAGTTCGGAATCTGTTCGGTATGAAGTGTCTGATAGGAAGTAGAGTGAGATTACGACGATGTGGTAAGGAAACTCAAAAGTGTGAAAAGAAGATGATATTGACGATGGTGTCTGGAAAGCGTCCGTCCCTTACAAGAATATAATGCAGAGTTCGGTGATTACGTAGAGTATGAGGAAAGGTACTATGAAGGTATTTGAGTCAGTGATGTGAAAAATCTACCCTAGTATTGGTAAAGAAGACATGTCAGAGAAATCAATAAAGGACAACTATCAAGAGAACCCTCCCGGAGTAGTACGACACCCATGAGTTCGATTCAACATTCGAGGACGAATGTTCTTAAGGGGGGAGGAATGTTATGTCCCGTATTTTCGTATAACGGGAAATCGAGAAATAAAGAAGACTTGTGTGCGTGGAGGAAATATTTTGATTTTGGTGAATATGAACATGTTGGTTATGGAGTCATAAATGTTAAGACCTCGGGGAAGGCCGAGGGTAAATTTGGAATTTCGGAAATTAGTTTCGGGAATTACAAAACGAGGCGTTTAGTGAATTGGGCCAAGAAAATGCAATACAAAAATTGAGGCCCAATTGAGTGAATTGGCCGGCCCAAAGGAGAAAACCCAAGTCCATTTCATTAAGGTCATGTGCTATGCACATGACCTATAAGTGGATATATATGATTTAGGCTTGGCCTTATCAAGACCATAACAAGAAAAAAATCAAAGAACACAAAGTTAGGGGGTTTCGGCCACTAGAGAGAAAAAGAAGGAAAAATTTCCAACCTTGGTTGTTGTTTCAAAAATCTTGAGTTTTACATAGTGGTGAAGTGCTCAAGACGCTCTCCGACGTGATACAATTAGTTCGGAGAAAGAGCGACGTTTGCGGCAAGTCGGAAACTCAAGAAAAAGGTAAGATTTTTATGTTTTAATGATATGAAATGGATGTATATGTGTTGTTGATTGAATTAGTGTGAAGATTTTGGAATGGGGTTGTGTTTGTGCATGGTGTGTGTGTGTATAAAGGGTGTGTTTGGCCGAAAGTGAGGGAGGTGAAAGGCCTAAGAATTTGAGCTTGTTTAGTTTGAATAATGTGTTGTTGTGGTCATTATGTTGTAAAGGATTGATTAAGGAATTGAGTTGGTATTAGAAAATAATTTTTGACGTTATCGGAAAGTGTATACCCTTGGTATATTTGTGTATATCATAGTATATTTATGATACTAAAGACTTTGAATATGATTCATGGTTGATGAAAATGAGTTTGGAATGAAACGACGCAAATTAGAACGTTCGTCGTAACTTTTGGCGTTTGAATGAAAATTGGAAAGTAGTGAACTTTGGGGATGCTTGTATGCGGTTTGGAACTTGTTTGTTATGTAATGGAATAATCTTGAATGAATGAATACAATAATGTGGATATAAGTTGAAATTGTGAAGTTTGGAAATAGGATTACCAACTTATGAAATAAGGTGCAATTGTGAAGTTAGTGTGTTTGATTGTGATTCGTATTGTGTAATGATGTTTGGGTTGTTGTTGTTGTTGTATTTTGAGCCGAGCTAAGTCTCGGGGGTGTTTGATTTATAGGGGAAGTGCTGCCGAAATTTCGGTAGCCAAGTTTAGCCCCAAAGATGAATATGTTAATTCTCATGAATAGTAACTGGTAAAAAGTGACCATTTGCAGTTTCTGGACGAAACGGGAACTGCGATTTGAGGAGCGTAAGGCGCCAACCAGGTATGTAAAGCCTACCTCTTATTCTTTTGGCATGTCCTAGACCTACTAGGTAAATTTCGGAATCTCGGGAATAACTCTGCTCTCGGAAATCGAGGTTCAAGTTCGAGCACTATTCATTCAGCGCGATTGAAACCTTTTGGTCCCATTTGGGTAAAAGAACACTCGTACCTCCATAACTTGTGCTGTTGAGTCCGAAACTCTTCGAAACTTTTGTAAATGACTATATGAAGCCAAAAAAACCTGCGACTTGTGTCCGCCGCCTCAATTTGCCCCGAGGTGGGCCCGCGAGCCCCGAGGCTCCCCTTATTCGGTTTGTTTGATTCGTTTGTGTCTGTTTTAATCTGCGACTGTTTGTTTATGACCCAAGGATGCGTTGGAAACTTCCTGTGCCATTAATGCACGTTCTGTACTTTGGATGATGTGAGAATTCCGAAAGAGTGACTCATGAACAGTTTTCTTACGAACTTGACAGCTCGGAACTTCGTAACCTCTATATGCCTACTTTTATCAATCCGATTCCTACTTCGAGCCTCTTGGTGTCAGGGTATACTTATATGTAAATTATATGTTGAGTTCGGTAAATTATGTTTGATATGCATATGGTTTCTGCACTACTCTGTTCGTGCTGTCTGCTATGATTTCGTTCGTCGGTACCCGGGCCGACTTTGTGATCGTGCGCACTATGTTATATTCGGGAGTTATGATGTGTTACGGTTTCCGAGGCCTCGCCATAGGGCCGGTTACCGTTTATGGAGTTATGATGTGATATGGCATTTGATATGTTCTGATGATATGATGTGTGTGTGATATGATGTGTCTGGAGATTGTACGGAGATTTGAAAACTTCTGGAGCTATGATGTGTTGTGGCACCAGCGTCGGGGGGTGACCACGTTCCTAAACCCTATACATGATTTGATTTGCATTTGTACGTTCGCCTCCCGCACAGGTTTGCTTTGTTTGCGATAACGGTGTGTTTGTTCCTTCTGACTCCCGCTGTGTTTGTGATTTCTGTACCCTCTGCTTTACATACTCAGTACTTCTCCCGTACTGACCCCCGTTTCTTCGGGGGCTGTGTTTCATGCCCGCAGGTACAGAAGCTCGTCTGGGTGGTCCTCCGATTTAGGCTACTCAGTCTGCTGTGTTGGAGAGCTCCCCTTGATCCGGAGCCTACTTTTGGTACATATCTTTTGTTGTGTCTGTATTCTGTATACTTGGATGAGTGGGTACGGCGGGGCCCTGTCCCGTCCAATGTTCATATGTCTTATGCTCTGTTTTGTCTAGAGGCCTGTAGTCAGATTTGTGGGTCGTGGGTCCGGTGTGTTCGTATGTGAGTCTGCTTTGTGTTCTTAAGCGGCCCGTACACTACTATGGCCAAGTCGGCCTCTGATTTTGTACGTATGTGTATGCTTTTGGGGGCGATGTACAATCCGCCACCCTTCGGATGTGTGTGTGTGAAAATTTGGCGAAGTACATTCCGCCTCTTTTCTGATTTGCGATTTGTTTGATCTGTACGGGCGACTGCTTAGGATCAGTATTCGGTAGATGTCTGATTACGATGTTGAGTCTGAATATCGTATGTTGTGGTTGGACGAGTCTGATTACGATGATATGGGTGTGAGTTTGTTTGGGGTGTCCCTGTAGGGCACCAGTCGCGGCCCACGGGGTTGGGTCGTGACAAAGGTGGTATCAGAGCGGTTTGTCCTCGGAATGTCTACAGGCCGTGTCTAGTAGAGTCTTGTTTATCGATGTGTTGTGCACCACATCTATAAACAGGAAGCTACAGGACATCTAGGATGATTGTGTTGCCTTTTCTTTGAAATCTTAGATCGTGCGATAGAGCTGTGTTATTAGGGTCATTCTGATCTGACCCGTTGTTGTGTTTGCAGTGATGCCTCCGAAGAAGGCAACGGCGGCCCAGAAGGGCAAGGCGAAGGTGGGAGAGACCAGTCAGGCACAACGGGCTACTCGGGCTCGTATTTATGATTTGCCTGAGGTTACACCTCATTCTGAGGGGTCTGCTACACCCCCATTAGTACGGCCTGGAGCGGGACCCTCAGCAGCTCCAGAGGTCCATGTACCCGCTCCTGAGACTCCAGCTTCTCAGCCAGGGGCGGAGGATAGGACCCTGAGGGAGGCCGTACAGTTGTTGACCACGATTGTAGCCGGCCAGGCTCGCAGACGCGGGCGGAGGAACGATGATGATGAGGACAGGCGGGAAAGCCTGAGAGTTCGGGAGTTCTTGTTATGCGGCCCTCCAGAGTTTTTCGGGTCTAAGCCCGACGAGGACCCCCATGACTTCATTCGGGGGATGCGGCGTGCATTAGACTTGGTCAGGGCGTCAGAGACCGAGTCGGTTGAGCTAGCTTCACATAGACTTCGGGATGTTGCCGCGCATTGGTATGAGACTTGGGAGCTATCCCGGGGTGAGGGCGCTCCTCCAGCTATGTGGGATCAGTTTGTGACTGCTTTCACCCGCCACTTTCTGCCCCCAGAGTTACGACGGGAGCGAGCTGATCGGTTTTTGCATCTGCAGCAGAGGGGTCGGAGCGTCCGTGAATATAATTTGGAGTTTGATTCCCTGGCCCGGTATGCCCCTGCCGTGGTGGCAGATATGACAGATCGGATGCATAGATATGTTATGGGGCTAGATCGTTACTTGATTGACGGTTGTATGGCGGTGTCATTGCAGACAGATATGGACATTGCCCGTCTACAGGCCTACGCCCAGGGGATGGAGAACCGGCACCGAGCAGATCGACCCAGTAGAGAGTATGATGGGAGACGGCCCAAGAGGGCCAGATCAGCAGGGTATTCTGGAGATTCCCGGGGCGGGCAGCCTCAGTATCAGTCCGGTGGGTACTTTCCTCCGTCAGGCCGGGTCACACAGTTTGCGGGTAAGAGGTTTGATGGAGCGGGACCGTCCAGGGCAGACCAGAGTTCCAGAGCCCCAGGTCCTCAGGCGAGCAGGGGTCCCAGTCAGTCTAGGCCACCCATACCCCAGTGTTCGTATTGTGGAAGATCGCACCCAGGTGAGTGCTTCAGGGCCACGGGGGCCTGTTTTGCTTGCGGCCGCCAGGGCCATATCATGCGGGATTGCCCGTGGGCAGGTGGTTCCGGTAGCGCAGCACCGCCGATGAGGTCCGCTGCTGGTTCGTCATCTACACCTTCAGCCACGCGCTCTACGGGGCGAGGTATGCCAGCACCAGCGGGCCGCGGTAGAGGCCGTGGTGGGGGTTCAGATTCTAGCGGTCCCTCGAACCGCATCTATGCTTTGACTGGTCGTCGGGACCCAGAGGCGCCCCCAGACACAGACCCAGGTATATTACTACCCCCTTCTCTGAATAAATATGTGCAATGATAGGTTTGTACCTCAGTATTATGCGGTATTCTTTTTGTGTGTGTCAGTAAAAGTAGGGTAAGAATCCGAATTAATGAAAATATCCGAGGCAGTTATCTGTACATGTGGGAGAAAAATATATGGGAGTTGGAAGGCTAGAACGATAGACCACACAGCCAGAAAAGCAAACGACTTCTTTGGGACAAAGTGGGACCCGCTACGAAAAATTTCCGAAAAATTTGCTAAGACCCCGTTTGGCCTAAAAATTGCGTGACAAAGGTAGTGCGGGGCAATTGACGAAATTATATCAACCCTAACGCGTCAAAATACGTAAAAGATTCGGGGTTAAGCGTGCTCAAGCCAGAGCAATTCAGGGATGGGTGACCCCCTGGGAAGTAATGCAAAATTTTGCACAAGTGTAAGTATGATTAATGTAAATGAGAAGTTGGGGTAACCAAGGATAAATAGAATGTGTGTGGAATAATTAGTGCCCTCGCGAGAGCCGCGCGGAACGAGGCGGACTAAATGGGCAAAAAGGAAAAGAGTATGACACCGCTTGGGAAATTGAACGAATTTGAATAACAGCCAGAGATGTTCGCCAGTAAGGTATGAGTGAGCGTGTGTATGTGTATGTGTGTGCGTATGATTTTTATTTTGTGCCTATGCGGGGTAAGAGCCGAGCCCCGGCAATTGATGTTGAGATAAATGAAAGGTGAGCAGTGTGAATGGATAGAATCTTTGAAAGAGTTGATACGTAAGACGCAAGGTAAATTGTGTGACGACCGATGAGTGAGTTTGCAAATAAAGAGGAAATTCTCATGAATTATTGGAGCCTTAATGTGAATGATTTGATCCTAAACTGACAATCTATCTGTGGTGCTTCTGCATTTCCGATTCCGATGAGGCTCTACCTAGTACACCTCTGTACCTCTGCGTTCGACTAGGTTCCCGTCCGATGAACCTTTTGTGCGTTTGATTCTGAATCCGTTTCTGTCTGGCACACCTCTGTGGGTCTGACTCTGGATATACATCCATCTGATATGCTTCGGTGTGTTTGATTTTGACCGCGCGTATGTTTGATATGTTTCGGTTTGTCTGATCACGACTCTGTGTGAAACAATTCCGTATCTTTGGTTCTGATTTTGGGTTTGTTCGATGTGAGTCCGTACGTCTGACTTCGACTGTGAATCTGTTTGGTATATCTCTGTGTGTCTGATTCTGCCTACGAATTCGTTTGATACGCCTTTGTACGTCTGACTCCGATCTCAGATGTGTCTGATATGCTTCCGTACCTTCGATGTTGACTATGAATCCGTCCGCCATAGTTGAGTATGTCTGCCTCCGATTATGAATCCGTCCGGTTTTAGTTCGGAATCTGTTCGGTATGAAGTGTCTGATAGGAAGTAGAGTGAGATTACGACGATGTGGTAAGGAAACTCAAAAGTGTGAAAAGAAGATGATATTGACGATGGTGTCTGGAAAGCGTCCGTCCCTTACAAGAATATAATGCAGAGTTCGGTGATTACGTAGAGTATGAGGAAAGGTACTATGAAGGTATTTGAGTCAGTGATGTGAAAAATCTACCCTAGTATTGGTAAAGAAGACATGTCAGAGAAATCAATAAAGGACAACTATCAAGAGAACCCTCCCGGAGTAGTACGACACCCATGAGTTCGATTCAACATTCGAGGACGAATGTTCTTAAGGGGGGAGGAATGTTATGTCCCGTATTTTCGTATAACGGGAAATCGAGAAATAAAGAAGACTTGTGTGCGTGGAGGAAATATTTTGATTTTGGTGAATATGAACATGTTGGTTATAGAGTCATAAATGTTAAGACCTCGGGGAAGGCCGAGGGTAAATTTGGAATTTCGGAAATTAGTTTCGGGAATTACAAAACGAGGCGTTTAGTGAATTGGGCCAAGAAAAATGCAATACAAAAATTGAGGCCCAATTGAGTGAATTGGCCGGCCCAAAGGAGAAAACCCAAGTCCATTTCATTAAGGTCATGTGCTATGCACATGACCTATAAGTGGATATATATGATTTAGGCTTGGCCTTATCAAGACCATAACAAGAAAAAAATCAAAGAACACAAAGTTAGGGGGTTTCGGCCACTAGAGAGAAAAAGAAGGAAAAATTTCCAACCTTGGTTGTTGTTTCAAAAATCTTGAGTTTTACATAGTGGTGAAGTGCTCAAGACGCTCTCCGACGTGATACAATTAGTTCGGAGAAAGAGCGACGTTTGCGGCAAGTCGGAAACTCAAGAAAAAGGTAAGATTTTTATGTTTTAATGATATGAAATGGATGTATATGTGTTGTTGATTGAATTAGTGTGAAGATTTTGGAATGGGGTTGTGTTTGTGCATGGTGTGTGTGTGTATAAAGGGTGTGTTTGGCCGAAAGTGAGGGAGGTGAAAGGCCTAAGAATTTGAGCTTGTTTAGTTTGAATAATGTGTTGTTGTGGTCATTATGTTGTAAAGGATTGATTAAGGAATTGAGTTGGTATTAGAAAATAATTTTTGACGTTATCGGAAAGTGTATACCCTTGGTATATTTGTGTATATCATAGTATATTTATGATACTAAAGACTTTGAATATGATTCATGGTTGATGAAAATGAGTTTGGAATGAAACGACGCAAATTAGAACGTTCGTCGTAACTTTTGGCGTTTGAATGAAAATTGGAAAGTAGTGAACTTTGGGGATGCTTGTATGCGGTTTGGAACTTGTTTGTTATGTAATGGAATAATCTTGAATGAATGAATACAATAATGTGGATATAAGTTGAAATTGTGAAGTTTGGAAATAGGATTACCAACTTATGAAATAAGGTGCAATTGTGAAGTTAGTGTGTTTGATTGTGATTCGTATTGTGTAATGATGTTTGGGTTGTTGTTGTTGTTGTATTTTGAGCCGAGCTAAGTCTCGGGGGTGTTTGATTTATAGGGGAAGTGCTGCCGAAATTTCGGTAGCCAAGTTTAGCCCCAAAGATGAATATGTTAATTCTCATGAATAGTAACTGGTAAAAAGTGACCATTTGCAGTTTCTGGACGAAACGGGAACTGCGATTTGAGGAGCGTAAGGCGCCAACCAGGTATGTAAAGCCTACCTCTTATTCTTTTGGCATGTCCTAGACCTACTAGGTAAATTTCGGAATCTCGGGAATAACTCTGCTCTCGGAAATCGAGGTTCAAGTTCGAGCACTATTCATTCAGCGCGATTGAAACCTTTTGGTCCCATTTGGGTAAAAGAACACTCGTACCTCCATAACTTGTGCTGTTGAGTCCGAAACTCTTCGAAACTTTTGTAAATGACTATATGAAGCCAAAAAAACCTGCGACTTGTGTCCGCCGCCTCAATTTGCCCCGAGGTGGGCCCGCGAGCCCCGAGGCTCCCCTTATTCGGTTTGTTTGATTCGTTTGTGTCTGTTTTAATCTGCGACTGTTTGTTTATGACCCAAGGATGCGTTGGAAACTTCCTGTGCCATTAATGCACGTTCTGTACTTTGGATGATGTGAGAATTCCGAAAGAGTGACTCATGAACAGTTTTCTTACGAACTTGACAGCTCGGAACTTCGTAACCTCTATATGCCTACTTTTATCAATCCGATTCCTACTTCGAGCCTCTTGGTGTCAGGGTATACTTATATGTAAATTATATGTTGAGTTCGGTAAATTATGTTTGATATGCATATGGTTTCTGCACTACTCTGTTCGTGCTGTCTGCTATGATTTCGTTCGTCGGTACCCGGGCCGACTTTGTGATCGTGCGCACTATGTTATATTCGGGAGTTATGATGTGTTACGGTTTCCGAGGCCTCGCCATAGGGCCGGTTACCGTTTATGGAGTTATGATGTGATATGGCATTTGATATGTTCTGATGATATGATGTGTGTGTGATATGATGTGTCTGGAGATTGTACGGAGATTTGAAAACTTCTGGAGCTATGATGTGTTGTGGCACCAGCGTCGGGGGGTGACCACGTTCCTAAACCCTATACATGATTTGATTTGCATTTGTACGTTCGCCTCCCGCACAGGTTTGCTTTGTTTGCGATAACGGTGTGTTTGTTCCTTCTGACTCCCGCTGTGTTTGTGATTTCTGTACCCTCTGCTTTACATACTCAGTACTTCTCCCGTACTGACCCCCGTTTCTTCGGGGGCTGTGTTTCATGCCCGCAGGTACAGAAGCTCGTCTGGGTGGTCCTCCGATTTAGGCTACTCAGTCTGCTGTGTTGGAGAGCTCCCCTTGATCCGGAGCCTACTTTTGGTACATATCTTTTGTTGTGTCTGTATTCTGTATACTTGGATGAGTGGGTACGGCGGGGCCCTGTCCCGTCCAATGTTCATATGTCTTATGTTCTGTTTTGTCTAGAGGCCTGTAGTCAGATTTGTGGGTCGTGGGTCCGGTGTGTTCGTATGTGAGTCTGCTTTGTGTTCTTAAGCGGCCCGTACACTACTATGGCCAAGTCGGCCTCTGATTTTGTACGTATGTGTATGCTTTTGGGGGCGATGTACAATCCGCCACCCTTCGGATGTGTGTGTGTGAAAATTTGGCGAAGTACATTCCGCCTCTTTTCTGATTTGCGATTTGTTTGATCTGTACGGGCGACTGCTTAGGATCAGTATTCGGTAGATGTCTGATTACGATGTTGAGTCTGAATATCGTATGTTGTGGTTGGACGAGTCTGATTACGATGATATGGGTGTGAGTTTGTTTGGGGTGTCCCTGTAGGGCACCAGTCGCGGCCCACGGGGTTGGGTCGTGACACTATGAGTCAGCTTATAAAGTCGAGTTGTCCCTCCACCAGAAGTATTAGCAACTTCCTTTCCTTTGTCGTTGTTATGAGCATTCTAATTATTATTGTTAGCATTACCAGCAGGTGGATCATTCTTTTGGTTATTCATAGTAGCCATCTCACGTAGCCACTTTCTGCATTCCCTCTTAATGTGGCCTCTAATCCACAATGATGACAGATACGTTCTTCCCACACTGGCCGACGACTACTTCCCTGCGAAAACTTACTATTATTATTATTATTATTCTGGCCTTGCCTACCAGAAGGCACACTAGCATGGGAATAGGTGCCAGACTGAGCGGGTGCAGAATACCTATTACTCTGCCCTCCCTTGTAATTATTACCACTGAGACCACCCGCCGATCGGGCGTTCTTGTTCTAATCTCGATCCACCCTCTCTTTATTTTTTCAACTCTCTTGTTCAGCAAACCCAACCAGAGATGAGAAAGTGCAAGTAGGAGACAGAGCAACAGCAGCAGATGCAAACTTGATACGTGGTACCAAGCCTTTCACAAAACGAGTCAACTTATGCTTTTCAGTCGGAATCATGTATAAAGCGTACTTTGACAGATAGGTGAACTTCAAACTATACTCACGAACCGACTTGTTACCCTGTTCTAGCATTTCAAACTTCATAGCCATAGCAAATCTCTCGTCATCAGACAGAACCCTTTCCATGAACGTCTCTTCGAATTCAGCCCATGTCGGAGCCAAAGCAGTGTCACCCTCTTAGATTCCCATATCTCAAACCATGCGTGAGCAACATCCTTCAACTGATAAGAAGCAAGCCTCACAGCTTCGGAATCCTGGGCATCCATTGCCCTCAATGACTTGAAGGTCTCATCTAAAAAGTGTTGGGGGTCATCCACCTCTCGTGACCCAAAGAACTCTGGTGACTTCAAGTTGAGGAATTTCTTAAGTCTGCCTCCACCATGAGGCCCCACACATCCACGCTGCTGCTGAACCACAACCAATGCAGTCAACATTTGAATAGTAGTTTGCATAGTACCAATCTTAGGCACACCCGCAATAGGAACAGCAGGAGTAAGCGGTGCTGGGGGTGGTGCTTGATTTCCAGTATTATTTACATTAACAGCATTCGCTTCCCCAAGATTTCGGTTAGCTCTCACGGGTTGTGCCCGGTTACCTTTGTGGATCGCGTTAGAGCCATTTCTGCAAGGCACGAATTAACGAGTGAATTAGAACGATCCTAAAATGACTTGAAGCTCTACAGCACAATCTATAATCAAGAAGAATAGAAAAGACCTATAAATGTCCTGGGAGTTTCTCGGTCATGCAGGTGAACAGGCTGCACAAGGAAAACCCCACTAGACACAGCTTCACAGACACCAATAACAATCCTAGGACACATTTAAACCTAGGCTCTGATACCAAACTTTTCATACCCCAAAACTCACCCTAGGCGTGACCGGTATCCGACGTCATGAACAATATCGGAAGAACTTAAAAGATGCAATAACAACACTTGAACCCGCCAGGTTCAATATTCACCTCCAACCGTTTATAAAATAAATACAATCAAATCATGAATATATAAATTAAATCAGCGGAAGTCTTTATTAATCAAATACTTAGTCAAACGTAACAACGTGCCCGAGAGTTAATCAATAACTCAACAATTACCCACAAATGTATACTATGGAGCTTCTAAGATAAACCATCGATAGTCTGACTCATCGGGACGCATCCCAGAAAACTAATATAATGAATAAATAAATAAATAAATAAATAAACAAATAAATAGGGTGTCTCACGAATGAAACTATGGGCTCACCAAATTAACAGCAACAGCAAGTCCTTCCTAAACGCCCGGAGTATCAAGAACCTGCTCTTCCCCGTTACTTAACATACAATCAAAAATAACAATGGTACGCCTGAGTACTTCGTACTGAGTGAGTGCATCGGGGACAATAAGTAATAAAAAAAATAGAGTACAATCACGCATAAAGAAATCAGTCCTGAAAATCATGTGAAACCAATGCAAAAATAATTATTCAACTTGTGTGTCTCAATAAGAATTATCAAACCGATTACAAGGCCTCTTGTCAAGGTACAACTTCAAATATGCCTTTCAATTGATCATAATTAACAACAACAATTCCATGAGAAAATAAGAATATCACACATGCCAATACAGGCCCAAGAATCAAGCACATCGAAGGGGTGACCGTAGAGGTTCCCTTGTCACAACGCACCATACCGGAATATGAAATTCAACGGTGGCTATCCTTCCTCCCGAATAGCTAAGCATAATCACACCCCAGGTAGCGAACCCAGAAGTGGCCACTCTTCCTCCCAAATGGCTAGGCATTATCACACTAGGATCCATAGTGGCTACCCTTCCTCCGCGTAGCTAGGCCAAACACAACAACAAAGTTCATAGCATAGAAGCCGATTCACAATTTGTCTCAAAGTAGTCACACCATCAAATAGCATTAAATTTCATTATGCCATTACGAAAATCCATAATTTCATAGGTAATCTTGGAAACGTTTCCACTTCTTTAAACAAGATTCCTTTGTCTTAGTTTCTTTGTAAAATCATCAATACCAACAATTAACCATCATCACTGATCCTCTCTTATAGAAGAAAACGATTATGATTTCATATACGTATATAGAGGATAATGCAATCAAGGTTTAATGTGGACTTGTCCTCTCACGCAAAAGACATGAATTAGGCTTTTGCATGAGAAGTTCACCTCTTTATTCAATAAAGAACCTTTGCGAAGAAAAAATGTATCCATGATGAGGTTTTTAAAAGAGAGACATTGTCACGACCCAGCCCGTGGGCCGCGACTGGTGTCCTGCTGGGACACCCCAAACGAACTCACACCCAGACCATCGCAATCAGACTCGTCCAAACTCAACGTACGTTATTCGAACTCAACATCGGAATCAGACATCTACCAAACACTTATCCTAAGCAGTCGCCCGTACTGATCAGACAAATCACAAATCAGAAAGGAGGCGGAATGTACATCGCCAAATTTCACACACACACATCAGAAGGGTGGCGGAATGCACATCGCCCCCAAATGCATACACATACATATAAACTCAGAGGCCGACTTGGCCATAGTAGCGTACGGGCCGCTTAAGATCGTAAAACAGACTCACATGCAAACACACCGGACCCACGACCCACACATCTGACTACAGGCCTCTAGACAACACAGAACATACAAACTTAGGACGGGACAGGGCCCCGCCGTACCCACTCATCCAAATATACAGAGTACAGACACAACCAAAAGATATGTACCGAAAGTAGGCTCCGGATCAAGGGGAGCTCTTCAACACAGCCGAAAGAGTAGCCTAAACTGGAGGACCATCCAAACGAGCTTCGGTACCTGCGGGCATGAAACACAGCCCCCGAAGAAACGGGGGTCAGTACGGGAGACGTACTGAGTATGTAAAGCAGAAGGTACATAAATTACAAACACAGTTGGAGTCAGAAAGAACAAACACACCAACATCGTAAACAAAGCAAACCTGTGCGGGAGGCGAACGTACAAATGCAAATCAAATCATGCATAGGGTATAGGAACGTGGTCACCCCCCGACGCTGGTGCCACAACACATCATAACTCCAGAAGTTTTCAAATCTCCGTACAGTCTCCAGACACATCATATCACACACACATCATATCATCAGAACATATCAAATGCCATATCACATCATAACTCCATAAACGGTAACCGGCCCTATGGCGAGGCCTCGGAAACCGTAACACATCATAACTCCCGAATATATTATAGCGCGCACGATCACAAAGTCGGCCCGGGTACCGACGAACGAAGTCACAACAGACAGCACGAACAGAGTAGTGCAGAAACCATATGCATATCAAAATAATTTGTCGGACTCAACATATCGTTTACATATAGGTAGATACTGACGCCAGAAGGCTCGGAGTAGGAATCGAATTGATAAAAGTAGGCATATAAAGGTTACGAAGTTCCAAACTGTCAAATTCGTAAGAAGAACTGTTTATAAGTCATTTTCCGAAAATCTCACATCATTCAAAGTACAGAACGTACACTGATGGCATAGGAAGTTTCAAACACATCTTTGGGTCATAAACAGACGGTTGCGGATCATAACGGACACAAACGAATCAAACAAACCGAATAAGGGGAGCCTCGGGGCTCGCGGGCCCACCTCGGGTCAAATTGAGGCGGCGGACACAAATCGCAGATTTTTGGCTCCATAGAGTCATTTACAAAAGTTTCGAAGAGTTTCGGACTCAACAGCACAAGTTATGGAGGTACGAGCGTTCTTTTACCCAAATGGGACCAAAAGGTTTCAATCGCGCTGAATGAATAGTGCTCGAACTTGAACCTCGATTTCCGAGAGCAGAGTTATTCCCGTGATTCCGAAATTTACCTAGTGGGTCTAGGACATGCCAAAAGAATGAGAAGTAGGCTTTACATACTTGGTTGGCGCCTTAAGCTCCTCAAATCGCAATTCCCGTTTCGTCCAGAAACTGCAAATGGTCACTTTTACCAGTTACTATTCATGAGAATTAACATTTTAGTCTTTGGGCTATATTTGGCTACCGAAATTTCGGCAGCACTTCCCCTATAAATCTAACGCCCCCGAGACTTAGCTCGGCTCAAAATATAACAACATCAACAGCCCAAACATCATTACACAATACGAATCACAATCAAACACACTAACTTCATACTTGCACCTTATTTCATAAGTTGATAATCCTATTTCCAAACTTCACAATTTCAACTCATACCCACATTATTGTATTCATTCATTCAAGATTATTCCATTACATAGCAAACAAGTTCCAAACCATATACAATCATCCCCAAGGTTCACTACTTTCCAATTTTTATTCAAAACACCAAAAGTTACGACGAACGTTCTAACTTACGTCGTTTCATTCCAAACTCATTATCATCAACCATAAATCTTATTTAAGGTCTTTAGTGTCATAAATATACTATGATATACACAAATATACCAAATGTATACGCTTTCCGATAACGTCCGAAATTATTTTCTAACACCAACTCAATTCCTTAATCAATCCTTTACAACATAAAGACCGCAACAACACATTATTCACACTAAACAAGATAAAATTCTTATGGCTTGCACCACACAAAACTCACGGCCAAACCCACACTTTTTACACACACACACCATGCACAAACACAACCCCATCCCACAATCTTCACACTAATTCAATCACCAACACCTACATATCCATTTCATAACATTAAAACATAAAAATCTTACCTTTTTCTTGAGTTTCCGACTTGCCGCAAACGTCGCTCTTTCTCCGAACTGCTTGTATCACAACGAAGAGCACCTCGAACTCACCAATTATTCCAAAGAGGCTAAGTGACGGGATTAGAAACAAGCCACGAAATTTTTTTTCTTTCTCTTTCTTTTTCGGCCGAATGCCCTCTTTTGTGGGTGTTCTTGAAATTTTTTGGTGTTTATCTTGAAATCCCTCAAGTGTGTATAATATATATCCAAGTAGGAGTCATGTGCATAGCACATGACTCATTAAAAGTGGGCTTGGGCTTGCCTCCTTGGCCGGCCACCTTATTCATTGGGCCTAAATTCTTGTATTCAATTTTCTTGGCCCGATTCATTAAAAGTCCCGTTTTGTAATTTCCGAAACAAATTTCCGAAATTCCAAATTTACCCTCGGCCTTCCCCGAGGTCTTAACATTTATGACTCCATAACCAACATGTTCATATTCACCAAAATCAAAATATTTCCTCAACGCACACAAGTCTTCTTTCTTTCTTGATTTCCCGTTATACGAAAATACGGGACATAACATTCCTCCCCCCTTAAGAACATTCGTCCTCGAATGTTGAATCGAACTCATGGGTGTCGTACTACTCCGGGAGGGTTCTCTTGATAGTTGTCCTTTATTGATTTCTCTGACATGTCTTCTTTACCAATACTAGGGTAGATTCTTCACATCACTGACTCAAATACCTTCATAGTACCTTTTCTCATACTCTACGTAATCACCGATCTCTGCATTATATTCTTGTAAGGGACGGACGCTTTCCAGACATCGTCGTCAATATCATCTTCTTTTCACACTCCTGAGTTTCCTTACCTCATCGTCGTAATCTCACTTTACTTCATATCAGACACTTCATGCCAAATAGATTCAGAACTAAAGCCGGACACGCATAAACATATCGGACGGATTCATAATTGGAGGCAGACATACTCAACTATGGCGGACGGATTCGTAGTCAACATCAAGGGGTACGGAAGCATATCAGACACATCTGAGATCGGAGTCAAACGTACAAAGGTGTAACAAACAAATTCGTAGACGGAATCAGACACACGGGGATATACTAAACGGATTCACAATCAAGCCAGACGTACGGATTCATATCGAACAAACCCGAAATCAGAAGCATACCGAATCGTGATCAGACAAACCGAAATGTATCAAACACACGCACGGTCAAAATCAAACGCACCGAAGCATATCAGATGGATGTATATCCAGAGTCAGACCCACAGAGGTGTGCCAGACAGAAACGGATTCAGAATCAAACGCACAAAAGGTTCATCGGACGGAACACAGTCGAACGCAGGAATACAGAGGCGTACTAGGCAGAGCCTCATCGGGATCGGGAGTGCAGAAGCACCACAGATAGATTGTCAATTTAGGATCAAATTATTCATATTAAGGCTCCAATAATTCATGAGAATTTCCCTTTATTTGCAAACTCACTCACCAAATCATCACACAATTCGTCTTGCGTCTTACGTATCGACTTCCTTCAAAATTCCACTTACTCACACTGCTTATCTTCTATTTACCACAACATTAGTTTCCGGGCTCGGCTCTTAGCCCTCATGGCCCTGAATGAAAATCATACACACACACATACACATACACATACACGTACACACGTTTACTCATACCTTACTGGCGAACATCTCTGGCTGTTATTCGAATTTGTTTAATTTCCCAAGAGGGGTCGTACCCTTTTCTTTTTGCCCATTTAGTCCGCCTCGTTCCGCGCGACTCTCGAAAGGGCACTAATTATTCCACACTCATTCTATTTACCTTTGGTTACCCCAAGTTTTCATTTTCCTTAATCATACTTACACTTGTGCAAAATTTTACATTACTTCCCAGGGGGTCACCCATCCAGGATTGCTCTGGCTTGAGCACGCTTAACTCCGAAACTTTCGCGCATTTTGACACGTTAAGGCTGATATAATTTCGTCAATTGCCCCGCACGACCTTTGTCACGTAATTTTAGGCCAAACGGGGCCTTAACAAATTTTTCGGAAATTTTTCGTAGCGGGTCCCACTCTCGGCTAAGCCGTACCATTACCTTGTCGCCTTTCTGAATTCCCAACATTCACTTTCATACACATATACATATGATCACAACTAACCCACGAGTCTAAGCCTCCAAATAATCGATGTGATCCGATAGGAATGCCACCGTAAGGTGTTCTCTGGCTACCGTCAGAAGAAAACTAAAGCCCGATAAGTATCGCGGGGCCTTTTGTACTTGGTCTCCATTTTTACTCCTATATTTCTGGAAAAATTTGGGCAGAGTTTCCTCTGTATTTCTTACTATCCGAAACCTGTACACCAGAAATACCAACCACGCCTCACAGGGCCAACACATATGCACACACATACATATCATATCACGTCGTAACGCAGCCACACAGGGCTGATGACTTCAAATAGAAATTATAACATCGTCGACACTTACCACACGTGCCCAACTCGAACGGCATCGGGGCACCTCCCTGTTTACCTTCATCCAGGATTTCCAAAATCACTCGAACGGTGGGGATATTTAGTCGCCCTTGCCTTGGGTCACCCGGTCTCTAATTCCCTTAAATTTCCGTCGTCTTCATAGGACAACGTTTTTGCGAATATCATACACATTTAGAAAATTCTAAAAACTCATACACTTATAAATAGTCAATATCGGGTCTGACCTGGGGAGCTGCCGTGAGAGGTATGTCCACTATCATCCACGTCTGTCTGCTCCCTGCCTATCCGGTCTCCACTATCACCTGCATCTGAATCGGAGGGGTACGGACGATCAGACAAATCCCGGCTCACCAGTGACCCAGGCCAAGAACCGGAGAAATCCATAGCACTCTCCGAGGTGGCCGGGCTATCAGGGTTCTCCCTAATGACAAGAGCTGGCGCGTATTTGAAAATCTCCTCCTGAGTCATCCCAGAAGAATGCTCCGATGGGCCTGCCTCATCACTATCCTCCTCCGCGGAGGTAAGAAACTCCGGAGGGGTCATCGCCAGACCCTCCGAGATATCTGTGTCGTAGCCATCCTCCACGGGATCCTCCGCCCCAGGGATCGGGGACTCTGGAGCAGTCGTAGAGGGGTCCTCCGACGGATCCGTATCGTAGCTATCCTCCGGGGAATCCTCCGAAGGATCCGTCTCGATCGAGTAACTGGGGCCCTGCCTACTTGGCCCTGGTGACAGCCTGGGGGCCTTCCTGGCACCCCCATCCTCATCGTCGGAAGCCGTCCTCTTCATCCTTCACCAACCTACAATCACCTGCAGGAAGAGGGTCAGAATCATTTTTTTCCCAAATACCGACACTTCTGCTCCATGGAGCCTTGTTGTAGGCACAACAATTCGTAAAGGAGAATCATCCTAATCATATAGCTTTATCGCACGATCTAAGAATCCAAAGAAGGGGTAACATCCTAAATGCCCTGTAGCTTCCCGTTTATAGATGTGGTGCACAACACATCGATAAACAAGACTCTACTAGACACGGCCTGTAGACATTCCGAGGACAAACCGCTCTGATACCACTTTTGTCACGACCCAGCCCGTGGGCCGCGACTGGTGTCCTGCTGGGACACCCCAAACGAACTCACACCCAGACCATCGCAATCAGACTCGTCCAAACTCAACGTACGTTATTCGAACTCAACATCGGAATCAGACATCTACCAAACACTTATCCTAAGCAGTCGCCCGTACTGATCAGACAAATCACAAATCAGAAAGGAGGCGGAATGTACATCGCCAAATTTCACACACACACATCAGAAGGGTGGCGGAATGCACATCGCCCCCAAATGCATACACATACATATAAACTCAGAGGCCGACTTGGCCATAGTAGCGTACGGGCCGCTTAAGATCGTAAAACAGACTCACATGCAAACACACCGGACCCACGACCCACACATCTGACTACAGGCCTCTAGACAACACAGAACATACAAACTTAGGACGGGACAGGGCCCCGCCGTACCCACTCATCCAAATATACAGAGTACAGACACAACCAAAAGATATGTACCGAAAGTAGGCTCCGGATCAAGGGGAGCTCTTCAACACAGCCGAAAGAGTAGCCTAAACTGGAGGACCATCCAAACGAGCTTCGGTACCTGCGGGCATGAAACACAGCCCCCGAAGAAACGGGGGTCAGTACGGGAGACGTACTGAGTATGTAAAGCAGAAGGTACATAAATTACAAACACAGTTGGAGTCAGAAAGAACAAACACACCAACATCGTAAACAAAGCAAACCTGTGCGGGAGGCGAACGTACAAATGCAAATCAAATCATGCATAGGGTATAGGAACGTGGTCACCCCCCGACGCTGGTGCCACAACACATCATAACTCCAGAAGTTTTCAAATCTCCGTACAGTCTCCAGACACATCATATCACACACACATCATATCATCAGAACATATCAAATGCCATATCACATCATAACTCCATAAACGGTAACCGGCCCTATGGCGAGGCCTCGGAAACCGTAACACATCATAACTCCCGAATATATTATAGCGCGCACGATCACAAAGTCGGCCCGGGTACCGACGAACGAAGTCACAACAGACAGCACGAACAGAGTAGTGCAGAAACCATATGCATATCAAAATAATTTGTCGGACTCAACATATCGTTTACATATAGGTAGATACTGACGCCAGAAGGCTCGGAGTAGGAATCGAATTGATAAAAGTAGGCATATAAAGGTTACGAAGTTCCAAACTGTCAAATTCGTAAGAAGAACTGTTTATAAGTCATTTTCCGAAAATCTCACATCATTCAAAGTACAGAACGTACACTGATGGCATAGGAAGTTTCAAACACATCTTTGGGTCATAAACAGACGGTTGCGGATCATAACGGACACAAACGAATCAAACAAACCGAATAAGGGGAGCCTCGGGGCTCGCGGGCCCACCTCGGGTCAAATTGAGGCGGCGGACACAAATCGCAGATTTTTGGCTCCATAGAGTCATTTACAAAAGTTTCGAAGAGTTTCGGACTCAACAGCACAAGTTATGGAGGTACGAGCGTTCTTTTACCCAAATGGGACCAAAAGGTTTCAATCGCGCTGAATGAATAGTGCTCGAACTTGAACCTCGATTTCCGAGAGCAGAGTTATTCCCGTGATTCCGAAATTTACCTAGTGGGTCTAGGACATGCCAAAAGAATGAGAAGTAGGCTTTACATACCTGGTTGGCGCCTTACGCTCCTCAAATCGCAATTCCCGTTTCGTCCAGAAACTGCAAATGGTCACTTTTACCAGTTACTATTCATGAGAATTAACATTTTAGTCTTTGGGCTATATTTGGCTACCGAAATTTCGGCAGCACTTCCCCTATAAATCTAACGCCCCCGAGACTTAGCTCGGCTCAAAATATAACAACATCAACAGCCCAAACATCATTACACAATACGAATCACAATCAAACACACTAACTTCATACTTGCACCTTATTTCATAAGTTGATAATCCTATTTCCAAACTTCACAATTTCAACTCATACCCACATTATTGTATTCATTCATTCAAGATTATTCCATTACATAGCAAACAAGTTCCAAACCATATACAATCATCCCCAAGGTTCACTACTTTCCAATTTTTATTCAAAACACCAAAAGTTACGACGAACGTTCTAACTTACGTCGTTTCATTCCAAACTCATTATCATCAACCATAAATCTTATTTAAGGTCTTTAGTGTCATAAATATACTATGATATACACAAATATACCAAATGTATACGCTTTCCGATAACGTCCAAAATTATTTTCTAACACCAACTCAATTCCTTAATCAATCCTTTACAACATAAAGACCGCAACAACACATTATTCACACTAAACAAGATAAAATTCTTATGGCTTGCACCACACAAAACTCACGGCCAAACCCACACTTTTTACACACACACACCATGCACAAACACAACCCCATCCCACAATCTTCACACTAATTCAATCACCAACACCTACATATCCATTTCATAACATTAAAACATAAAAATCTTACCTTTTTCTTGAGTTTCCGACTTGCCGCAAACGTCGCTCTTTCTCCGAACTGCTTGTATCACAACGAAGAGCACCTCGAACTCACCAATTATTCCAAAGAGGCTAAGTGACGGGATTAGAAACAAGCCACGAAATTTTTTTTCTTTCTCTTTCTTTTTCGGCCGAATGCCCTCTTTTGTGGGTGTTCTTGAAATTTTTTGGTGTTTATCTTGAAATCCCTCAAGTGTGTATAATATATATCCAAGTAGGAGTCATGTGCATAGCACATGACTCATTAAAAGTGGGCTTGGGCTTGCCTCCTTGGCCGGCCACCTTATTCATTGGGCCTAAATTCTTGTATTCAATTTTCTTGGCCCGATTCATTAAAAGTCCCGTTTTGTAATTTCCGAAACAAATTTCCGAAATTCCAAATTTACCCTCGGCCTTCCCCGAGGTCTTAACATTTATGACTCCATAACCAACATGTTCATATTCACCAAAATCAAAATATTTCCTCAACGCACACAAGTCTTCTTTCTTTCTTGATTTCCCGTTATACGAAAATACGGGACATAACAGACATACCTTAGTATATTAAACAAAGTTTAACAATTCACTTTTCTAGTGAAGAACACCCAAACCCTAGCTTGAATCACTTTAGGAAGAATTACGTTGCAAATCCTAAGTTTTTGTCATAAGAATCATGTTAAGAATCATGGGTTTGATGTTAGAATTGATAATCAATGATTAAGATGTTCTTACCTTAGTGTTGGAGCCCTAGAGAGATATTTTCGTCCTTAGGGTTTTTAAGAGTGAAAAGATTGGAAGAAAACTAAAATTTTACAACTTATATAATTTTAGCCCGTCAGGTACAATTGACGGTACAAATGATGGAGCGTCGATCTGCTCCATCGAATGGTCTTTGTGCTAGGTCAATTTTATGGTACAAATGACGTAGCATCGAACATATCGACGGAGGGTCGATCTACTCCGTCAAAGTCAAGAAATTTCCATTGAGCAACCTTTTCTTCCTTACTTTCTATGGTGCAAAGGACGGAGCGTCGAATAGATCGACGGTACAAAGGACGACCGTCAACCCTCCTTTTCGAGAAACTGTAGTGAATTTTCATTTTAACCATCTCCTCTTGGGTCTTTAGCCTAAATTCATGCACGTAACCCAACATATAAGGTTCCAAAGGACTCATACAATGCTTTCACACTCTATACGGATTTACGGGATGTTACATCAATCTTAGAATAACACCGGACACCCTGAAGTTGGTCAAATAAGTCATCGATTCTGAGAAAGGGATACTTGTTATTAATGGTGACCTTGTTCAATTGATGGTAGTCTATACACATATGTAAGGATCTTTCTTTCTTTCGGACAAACAAGACCGGTGCGTCTCAAGGTGAGACACTGGGCCTAATAAATCCCTTATCAAGAAGATCTTTCAACTGGGATTTTAACTTTTTTAACTCTACTGGAGACATTCTGTATGGCAGGATAGATATCGGCTGAGTATCGGGAAGTAGATCAATTCTAAAGCAAATCTCCCTGTCAGGAGAAACTCCGGGAAGATCTTCTGGGAAGACCTCTAGAAACTCATTAACAATTGGTACAGACTGGAGAGTTGGAGTTTGGGTATCTGAATCCCTGACTTAAACTAAGTGATAGATATACCCCTTAGAAATCATCTTTCTAGATTTAAGATAGGAGATAAATCTACCCCTGGGTACTACTGAATTACCCTTCCACTCTATGACGGTCCATCGACGTGATCGTCATCCTACGCCAGCAGAATGCATGGCTGCGGAACCCTGTCGACGCTACACAATTGTTATAGCTCGTATTTTGTACATTCGGATATTTCAAGGTAGTCGTGGTAAGTTAAGGGCAAGACTATTTTCCAAAATTATTTTAATGTACAAGTTGTTTATTAGTATGGAAAGATTGAGAAAGGCTAAGGGTAAAAAGGGAAATTTACAAGATGGTTCATGGTAATATTGTGGAAGGCTAGGAGCAAAATGGGAATTTCACAAGAAGTTCAAGAAAGTTCATGAAAGGGCCATGTGGCCGTCCAAGTGGGGTGGGCTTTGGCCCACATGGATGTATAATATATGTATATATAGATGACTTATTAGTCATATTTATCATCACCTTCACACTTAGAAAATTCAAGAAGCTTGGAAAAGAAGAAAAAGAAAGAAAAAGAGAAAGGGACATTCGGCCATGGCTCCAAAAAATTCATGCCATGGAAAATTGATCAAAAAATATTTTCTTCTAGTAATTCAACCAAGTGGAACGTCCCTAACAACATGGAGGAGTTGTTGGAGTAAGCAAAGCATTCATTTGGGCAACTCATAAGCCCTAGCCGAGTGGAGAAGTCAAAGAATAAAGGTAAGGTTTAATCTTCTCCTTCATGTGTAATGGATGATTTTTGCATGTTGTAGTATGTGGAAATGGATGAAATTCATGAAATATATATATATATATATATATATATATATATATATATATATATATATATATATATATATATATATATATATATATATATATATATATAGGTCATGGCCGAATAAAGGTATGTTGCAAAGATAAGATGAATTGATTTTTATTTAGTAGTTTAATTCTTGTTGTGGATTCCATAATAAAATTGAAGGTTGGGTGGTTTGAAATGAAGTTGTAATTGTTGTGGGATTGTTGAAGAAGTTAATTTGACATTAGGATGGTTTCTCATAATTATGAGAATGAAGTTGTTAATGTATAGATTGTTGGTGTAGTTTATGAATTTGGAAGGAAAGGAAATGTGTTGTTATTGTTCTTGTTGAATTCGGAAGGTTTCGGGTGAAGTGGTATGTTGGTTGGGTTCTTTTGAATATTATGTAAATTGTTTGAAGTGTTCTTGAACCATGTTAGAATGATTTCGGATTAACACTTGAATGTGAGATCATTGGTGTTAGCTTGACTATATGTGATTAAATTGAATATAAATGAAATGTCGTTGAATTGTGTGACAAGGGTTGTTAATGTTAGAATATATTTTGGATTGATTGTTGAAGTTGTTAGTATGATCGTTGGTATTGTTGTTAATAATTTGGCCGAGTTGAATTCTCGGATTGTTGTTGATAATTTGGCCGAGTTGGATTCTCGGGGATGGTTGTATTTACAGGGGAAATGCTGCCGAAATTTCGGCAGATTATAAATGAATTTATTTGAAAGACTAAGACAAGTGTGTGACGATGTGTTTGATGATTGTGTAAATCTTCTTGCATGTAGACTAGCGATAGCGAGCTTGGACAATTAAGCGTATCTAATAGGACGTGGAGCAGGTATGTAAGGCTTACCCTTTCTTCCTTTTGGCATGATCCTTGTGAAATAAACGGACAATGTATACGTATGATTTCAAAGAAACTCCTATTCTTAGAGCCACTAGGATGGCTAATGTTCTTGACTTCTGAGAACTGTTTTGCTAAGCTTTGATACATGTGTATGGTTCCGAAAGTTCTATTTTGATTTGATCCATAGCGATATTTGAAAGGTACTTGATATGATTATTGCTTTGATTTTCCAAAGATATCTTCTGAAGCGTTCGTAGAGGTTTCTGTACTAAAATGTTCATAACTTTCTTATACTAACTCGGATTGACCCGAAACGTGTTTGTGATCCCTCAAGTGTCATTTTGTGTGCTTATCCATCGAGTCTTAAAATTGATTTATGTGCATATAGTTTCTCACTACTCTGCTCGTGCATGCCTCGATGTATCCTTCACTGCGTCCCGGGCCAAGGCATGTTCTCGTGCGCACTCCACTGCATTGTTCACCGCGTCCCTCATTAAAGGGCCGGGGCATGTTATACCGCATCCCTCACTAGAGGGCCGGGGCACGTTATATATGTGATGATATGATGATATGGGGGTGGTGGCCAGGATGGCATATGATGATCCTATTTACCGCGTCCCTCACTAGAGGGTCGGGGCACGTTACATGCATGCATAATGATTATATGATTTTACTCACCGCGTCCCTCACTAGAGGGCCGGGGTACGTTATATGTATACATGGCATATGATGTTGACAAGCATGATTTGCATTTCAAAAGGCAAGTGTATCGATATTTTTAAAAGTCATACTTGTTTTGGTAAATTTTTGTTTCAGCTGTGATCCGCTTTATTGTATTTCATGCCTTACATGCTCAGTACATATTCCGTACTGACCCCCTTTCTTCGGGGGCTGCGATTCATGCCGCGCAGGTATACCCAGATGAGTAGAGGCCATTATAGAAGATTTTCCAGCGGAGTTGGCAAGCTCCATCTGCCCCTGGAGTGTTGCCGGGTCAGAGTATTAAGCTATGATGTCTTGGTTGAAGTTAGAGACTTTGCAGACAGAGTCGTGGGTATAGGATGTCAGTCTTGTAAGCGGCTCCACCAGCCGATGTGCCATTATGTATTATGTTACAGATTCCTTATGATTACAGATTCTACTTGATTTGAGCACGATGAAAAGAAAGTTTTTGAAAGCCTTTATTATGTATTTCATTCTTATTTGATTTAAAAGTCTGAAGACACTATGTGTGTACTAAGAGTTAGAGGGTTCGCTCGGCCCTAAGTAAGGGTCGGGTGCCCATCACACCCTAACGAGATTAGGGTGTGACAAAGTGGTATCAGAGCAGGTCATCCTAGGGGTTGTCTGCAAAGTCGTGTCCAGTAGAGTCCTGTTTATTGGTGTGAAGCCGGCCATATTTATAAATAGGAGGCTGCAGGGCATCTAGGGATTGTTGACCTTCTTTCTGTCTTAGATCGTGCGATTGAGCCAAGTCATAGGAAATGGGATTCCTTATATAAGCCTTACATACGACGGAAGAAGATGAGTGGTGATATGGAAAGTCACAGGGGTAAGTTTTGGTATTTTCATTCTTTCATCTGATATTGGAAGCTCTGGATGGCTGGAATGTGTCGTATAACTGTATGCCCCGTGAGGCATTGTTGGTATTTGTTGAGTGCAGAGTTTGAATAGTAAGAACTGCAAAAGAAGACTCTGCCGGAAATCTTTCAAAACCAGGTCATTTAGTTAAGTACGCCTAACGGGAAGAAGCATGGAAAGGAAATATTGTAAATAGATAATAAGTAGGATGCGTTGTTTTGGAGGAGTTACGAACTTGGCATGGCATGAAGAATAATTGCAAGAAAGACAATTAGTAGTCCGAAGGATTAAGATGGATAACATTCGAGGTTTAGTAGGAGCAAGATCTGTTGGGAGATTTAGGGAAAGTCGACAATCAGTTTTGTTATAAATTATTATATAAGAGTGGCGAGCAGAAGCCCAAGAAGATGGATAATCGAGTATTTATAAGTAATGGCGACGAAGGTGTATTCCCTACCATCGGGAATCTAGGAATCTAGGACGAAAGGTAGTTATACACATAAGTGAAAGGTGAATATTGAGGATTGAAAAGGGTAAAATAGTAATTGTAAAGGGAGGGACGTGTTACGAAAATGTCTAGGAATCTGTAAGACTTCGACTTGCTCCAGATCATGTAATGAAGGTCATGAGATGAGGTGGATGCGATTATATCAGTACTAATGTACCGGATTTCATCAAAGTTTCGAGGTTAAGCGTGCTAAGGTGGGAGAAATCTTAGGATGGGTGACCCCCTGGGAAGTGTGCAAGAAATCCTATAAATTGAGACATAAGAGACAAACGAGAAGTTAGAGTAGCCTAAAGGAAACTAGAGTATACGGGATGGTTGGAGACCATAAGAGGTCGCGTAGGACGAGGCAGACTGGACTGGTGAAGAGACAGAGAGTGCATCAAAGCTCTGGAATTAGGATAAGCTTAAATAGCGTTTGGAGATATTCTGTAGGCAAGGCAGTAGTAATTATACATACATATATACGAATGCGTAGGATATCCCACATATGATTGTATCGGTGGGCACGTCTGCCCCAGCAACCGGTGCTATGGTATGGAAGGCATCAATCGAGTAAGGGTACCGAAGTTCAAGTGACAGCAAAAAAATAAATGGTACCAGTGTTACAAGGTGAGCTGATGTCATTTTCAGGTTAAGATTGGAAAATTCTAATACAACGATATTTGGAAAGGAAAGAGAGTGAGTAAATGGAAGGCAGGGAGATCAAAATGTCGGAAAAAGGGTAAAGGGTAAGAAACCTCGGTGAGGGAAGCCCCGAGAGAAACTACCGGCAAAGCACGAGACTACTTGGGTAAAAACTCAAAGATAAGTACGTGAAAAGGGCAAAGTGTGGTAATAAGGAACAAAAGAGGAGTGTGTAAGATTCGAGAACCAATTTCAATAAGTGGGGCTAAAGGAATAGTGACTAGGACAGGGGATGTGAAGTAAGAGAAAGAATGCTTAGGCTTTGCGATGATGTTAAGGTGAGAAATATATAAAGGGATAAATGTATGGTGAAATTAACACGGTTTCCTCGGACATGGAGGAGCTTTCCAAAAGGATAATTTAAGAATAGAACGGATTTGCGAGTTTAAAGTAAAAATTTCGCGAACTTCAGAGCCGATGCCACAAATGGCAAAAGAAGAAAGGTGCTCAAATAGGAAGAAACCCAAGGAGTCTTAAGGATGAAAGTAGGAAAGGTATACTAACAGGTTAGTCGAAGGAAGAGGAGAATATTTGGGAGCAAAATAATTGGAAATCTTTAACCATAGGAGTAAGAAGAATACCTTAATGAGTTAGCGGTAGGAACCCGATTACGCATTAAGGAAAGATCGAGGATGATGGGTCGGCACTGTTGATTGGGAAATTAATGGTATGGAATGAGGATTTATGTGAGGTTTGGGAGATTTGATCTTAGAGGAAATGGAAATGAAATGTAAAGAACATGCATGGGAGACCGCTCGGTCATAGCATCATAAATATTGTTAAAGGTCGATGGGCGAAGATAGAGAGAGTGTAGCCTGTAAGGATTCTGTGCTAAGAGCGAAAGTAGCAGGACGCTCGAGGCAACATGGATACACAGCCCCAACACAAACGCGTAGTTAAGAAGAATTACGAGTAAAGTGAATTAAGCAGGTGAAAGGATTAGTAGTGGATGGAAGGGTATGGAAATGTTGGAGAAAAACTAATGATGATATAAACCTAAATGGAAGAAGAATTCTGGAGAAGAAGAAGTTTAGGTATGTTATGAGTAAGGTCAAGAAGAAAGACGAGGGGTGAGGTATAATCAAGATTTCATAAAAAGACATAGTGGATCTCGACGTCTCCATGGACTAGTGAGTCCAAGACACCGTTAGTCACAAAAGACAGAGGTATGGAAAGACGAAAAAGAAGGCATCGGGATTGGATACCCTTATAAGTATTTTAGTTAAAAATGAGAAGAGTAAGTAGCAAGAAGATAGACAGGTTATATTATACGATGACGGAACCCCGACTTTAAGAAGAAAGCGAAGGGCGGTAGGTAATTATCGTAGACAAGGATACTCGGAGACTGTTGGCATATGAGGAGCCCCTTAAGAAGGGGGGAGAACATATTATATTATACTTAATAGGAATCACAACATTTTCAAGCGCCAGAAGAGGAAATTTAATAGCTCGGGGCCAGAGTTCAAAGCATATCAGCACATCAGAAGGATACCTGAAAGAAGTAGAAACGAATTGACAATGAGGGTACCATGAGGCCGACATGAAGGGAAAGGATGGAAGACACCTTATGAGAATGCTTCATGCCAACATGAATTATGATATGTTTAGAACATGATTTGAATTCCTCGTATCGGGCAAATTTGCACCGTACCTAAGTACGCAGCGACATGTTTTAAAGAGTAATAAAAAGAGCAGGAAAGGGCTACAAGCTAAGTTCACAAAGGATAATGGAGAGAATGATAAAACTCAAGGGATATTTCGGGTGACAACGACTATTATAATGAAAGTATCAACAATTGGTAGACGAGAAATTTTGGAAAGAAAGAAAGAACGCAGTGCCTGTGAAGGAAATAAAAGAGTTCATCGGATACTAGAAAATAGTTCATGGACCATTGATTATACGGAGCATGAGAGTATAAGCTATGGAATTATATGAACCATTGACGTGAAGCAATGCTCAATCATATTCGTAAGGAATACACACTGGAGAGCCAACAAGGAATAACGATGGGCGAAACGAGCGCCAATACAAAGAAATCAAAGACAAGTATACTTGTGTCGATAAATATGAGGGAAGGAAGTAAAGAAAAAGTTGTAGTAAGAACTCGAAGATGTTGCGAACTAAGAAGTTAAGTGAACTTGGATCATAAGTTACCATAAGTGTAACTGGACTGCGAAGCATAATAAATGGCGAAGAAACATTACGTATAAATGTTTTTGGATAAATATTTATAGCATGGTAAGCGAGACTGCAATACTGTAGAAAAAATGAGAGCAAGGAACAGCCGGTGGCCATGTTGGATCGTCAAGTGAAGATTGCGTGCCAAAGACATGGCTTCTGTTAAGGTGTAGTGACGAAACAATAACAGAAAAGAGAGGACCTGGGAAGAACAAAGATAATAAGTTGGCGCGGTGGATTAGAAAACCCATGACACGGAATAAGGACTCATGTAGAGACCGAGGAGTCCGATTATAGGTAAAATAGGGTAAAAGATAAGGAATGGGCATGAAGAAAAGGACAACTATAAGAGGGAACCCCCCCCCCCCTCCCGAAGTGTTATAAGACCCCATAAGATCAGTTTAACATTCAAGGACGAATGTTCTATAGGGGGGGAGGATGTTATAGCCCGTATTTTGTACATTCGGATACTTCAAGGTAGTCGTGATAAGTTAAGGGCAAGACTATTTTACAAAATTATTTTAATGTACAAGTTGTTTATTAGTATGGAAATATTGAGAAAGGCTAAGGGTAAAAAGGGAAATTCACAAGATGGTTCATGGTAATATTGTGGAAGGCTAGGGGAAAAATGGGAATTTCACAAGAAGTTCAAGAAAGTTCATGAAAGGGCCATGTGGCCGTCCAAGTAGGGTGGGCTTTGGCCCACATGGATGTATAATATATGTATATATAAATGACTTAATAGTCATATATATCATCACCTTCACACTTAGAAAATTCAAGAAGCTTGGAAAAGAAGAAAAAGAAAGAAAAAGAGAAAGGGCCATTCGGCCATGGCTCCAAAATATTCATGCCATGGAAAATTGATCAAAAAATATTTTCTTCTAGTAATTCAACCAAGTGGAACGTCCCTAACAACATGGAGGAGTTGTTGGAGTAAGAAAAGCATTCATTTGGGCAACTCATAAGCCCTAGCCGAGTGGAGAAGTCAAAGAATAAAGGTAAGGTTTAATCTTCTCCTTCATGTGTAATGGATGATTTTTGCATGTTGTAGTATGTGGAAATGGATGAAATTCATGAAATTCATGAAATATATATATATATATATATATATATATATATATATATATAGGTCATGGCCGAATAAGGGTATGTTGCAAAGATAAGATGAATTGATTTTTATTTAGTAGTTTGATTGTTTTTGTTGTGGATTCCATAATAAAAATGAAGGTTAGGTGGTTTGAAATGAAGTTGTAATTGTTGTGGGATTGTTGAAGAAGTTAATTTGACATTAGTATGGTTTCTCATAATTATGAGAATGAAGTTGTTAATGTATAGATTGTTGGTGTAGTTTATGAATTTGGAAGGAAAGGAAATGTGTTGTTATTGTTCTTGTTGAATTCGGAAGGTTTCGGGTGAAGTGGTATGTTGGTTGGGTTCTTTTGAATATTATGTAAATTGTTTGAAGTGTTCTTGAACCATGTTAGAATGATTTCGGATTAACACTTGAATGTGAGATCATTGGTGTTAGCTTGACTATATGTGATTAAATTGAATATAAATGAAATGTCGTTGAATTGTGTGACAAGGGTTGCTAATGTTAGAATATATTTTGGATTGATTGTTGAAGTTGTTAGTATGATCGTTGGTATTGTTGTTAATAATTTGACCGAGTTGAATTCTCGGATTGTTGTTGATAATTTGGCCGAGTTGGATTCTCGGGATGGTTGTATTTACAGGGGAAATGCTGCCGAAATTTTGGCAGATTATAAATTAATTTATTTGAAAGAATAAGACAAGTGTGTGACGATGTGTTTGATGATTGTGTAAATCTTCTTGCATGTAGACTAGCGATAGCGAGCTTGGACAATTAAGCGTAGCTAATAGGACGTGGAGCAGGTATGTAAGGCTTACCCTTTCTTCCTTTTGGCATGATCCTTGTGAAACAAACGGACAATGTATACGTATGATTTCAAAGAAACTCCTATTCTTAGAGCCACTAGGATGGCTAATGTTCTTGACTTCTGAGAACTGTTTTGCTAAGCTTTGATACATGTGTATGGTTCCGAAAGTTCTATTTTGATTTGATCCATAGCGATATTTGAAAGGTACTTGATATGATTATTGCTTTGATTTTCCAAAGATATCTTCTGAAGCGTTCGTAGAGGTTTCTGTACTAAAATGTTCATAACTTTCTTATACTAACTCGGATTGACCCGAAACGTGTTTGTGATCCCTCAAGTGTCATTTTGTGTGCTTATCCATCGAGTCTTAAAATTGATTTATGTGCATATAGTTTCTCACTACTCTGCTCGTGCATGCCTCGATGTATCCTTCACTGCGTCCCGGGCCAAGGCATGTTCTCGTGCACACTCCACTGCATTGTTCACCGCGTCCCTCATTAAAGGGCCGGGGCATGTTATACCGCGTCCCTCACTAGAGGGCCGGGGCACGTTATATATGTGATGATATGATGATATGGGGGTGGTGGCCAGGATGGCATATGATGATCCTATTTACCGCGTCCCTCACTAGAGGGTCGGGGCACGTTACATGCATGCATAATGATTATATGATTTTACTCACCGCGTCCCTCACTAGAGGGCCGGGGTACGTTATATGTATACATGGCATATGATGTTGACAAGCATGATTTGCATTTCAAAAGGCAAGTGTATCGATATTTTTAAAAGTCATACTTGTTTTGGTAAATTTTTGTTTCAGCTGTGATCCGCTTTATTGTATTTCATGCCTTACATGCTCAGTACATATTCCGTACTGACCCCCTTTCTTCGGGGGCTGCGATTCATGCCGCGCAGGTATACCCAGATGAGTAGAGGCCATTATAGAAGATTTGCCAGCGGAGTTGGCAAGCTCCATCTGCCCCTGGAGTGTTGCCGGGTCAGAGTATTAAGCTATGATGTCTTGGTTGAAGTTAGAGACTTTGCAGACAGAGTCGTGGGTATAGGATGTCAGTCTTGTAAGCGGCTCCACCAGCCGATGTGCCATTATGTATTATGTTACAGATTCCTTATGATTACAGATTCTACTTGATTTAAGCACGATGAAAAGAAAGTTTTTGAAAGCCTTTATTATGTATTTCATTCTTATTTGATTTAAAAGTCTGAAGACACTATGTGTGTACTAAGAGTTAGAGGGTTCGCTCGACCCTAAGTAAGGGTCGGGTGCCCATCACACCCTAGCGAGATTAGGGTGTGACAACAATAACGGTCCGTCGACAGGTTTGACGACCCGTGGATCATGACTGGTGTCCTGCAAGTTTTCTGGTTCAGTTCAGATCACATTGATTCGACTCGTTCAGCTTCTAACTCTATAAATTGCCAGGAATATCTGTTGGTACCCTTGTACACGGGGTAAGACATTTTCTATCTCCAAAACTCGGGCTCGAGTCTCAATTCCCAAGGCATACCCAACTAGGAAATCATAAGTTCTACCACTACGAAAACGAGGGGTGTAACAGGAAGGGTCCTCAGCATCTTCTTTAGGGGAGGCGAAAACCGAGGGCACTGAACGAGTGAGTGGCTCAGGCAAGGCTACCTCTGCCCCCTCTAGTCCTGTAGTACCAAATAGTGAAAATGAGGGCCGAAGGTTGGAGATTCTGACTAAGCAACTGCATGAGGATAAATTGCGGTTCCTACTCACGGGAGCCAAAGAACTATATGCGCAGGGATCGCTCCAACAAAAAAATAGGGTAGGCCGAAGAGAAGCATCCAGAAAGAGAGGTGATTGACCTTTGATGGCTTAGAAGCCTTTTCTGACACTACTGAGGCCCTCTGGCTATATCGACTTGCAGCCTTTGGTGACTCTCCAGGTGAGTATTTCCAGTGCTTGTCTAGAATTTTATGCCAATTATGGGGCCACATTGCATTTGATGAAACGACCTAGCGTGCCCATACACACATTGCCACTCCGAGAGACTGTCACATTCCGCAATGCCAAGGTTGACATTTCCAGCAAGGCCATTAACAGGGTCTATTTTGGTAATGACTTTGTGGAGCCAGACAATGAGGCAGAATTTATCGACAAATGAGAAAGGAAGGGTGAGAGATCGGTGCTACAGTGGGCGGCTGCTGTAATAGCACGTAGTACTCCACCTTGGGCAAAGAAGCCAAATCAAAAATTCTCTCACATTGCAAGCCAAGTTTTGGTAGAGTTTGATCCGATACAGGGTGCTCTCAATGCAGAATGACAACACCCTCACGAGTGCCCAGGCTGTGACAGTTGCAGCGATGATGTCTCAGTACACGATGAATGTGAGGTGTCTGATTATGGAAGAGATTAGAACGCGAGCACCGCAGCCAAAAACCTCTCTCATTTTTCTATGCCTCAATATATAGTTATGTCGGAGAGCCCATGTGACGGGCATTCCCGACAGGGATCATTGTTTTAAGGCCACCCAATTTGGTGATTGACGAAAGAGTAAGAATGATGGGGCTGAAGATGTAGTAAGAATGATGCGGCTGAAGATCTAGAGCCACATACTGATTATGATGAGACTCAGCCTGAGTCGGGTCTTAGGGCCACGGGAGATGCCACTAAGGGACCTGCCATTTTTATGCCGGTAGCTACTGACACTGCTTAAGTATCCGCTTCTGTTGATGCTACTGTTCCTGCCTCAGTATTTGTCTCTGCTCCTGCTGCCACCACTACTACCACTGCTAGTACTGTTGTTGCTAAAGCACAACCGACCACATCTACACCTGTTTCTTCAGCGGGTGTCACTGTTGCAGCTAGACCTCCACCGGCAGCACAACAAGGGACTGATCCCTTGGCATTGACCAGAGAAAACTTTAGGGAAGTCGCCATTCAAGCTAGAAAGGTTGATAAGCAAGTTGGTATAATTATGGCACAGTTCAGACCTTACGTAGAGAAACAGATCAAGCTTTCCACTGAATCGATCCTGGCTAAGACTAAGCAGTCTCCTACCGTCCTCTGCACTAGGCTTGATGGTTTTGAGATAAGATTGGTTGTGGCGGAGAGGGCAGCTCTCGGGGAGAGCTTTCCAAGCTACGAGGGAAGTTAAGGCACTAAAAGCGCGAGAGCAGGTGGTGTTGGAGGATCCCGCTCCAGCTACGGATGTTGACTTGAACGCACTGATCCAGGTCAAAAATTTGTTTGATGATGATGAGGTGGAGGATGAGTCCACGGTCCTGAAGGGCAAGAGGAAATGGGATGCTGTGGACCTATCCCTTAAAGACCCAGCAGAGGTGACTCAGAGATTGTGCCACCAGGAGGAGGAGGGGTTCAAGATTGTTGTGCATAATTCTCTGAAGAAGAATTACCCTGATCTTGTTGGTGCTTCGACTAGTATCACACCACCGAATGTTTCGAATACTGGGGAGGCTGTTACTACTGAGGCTGATGTTACAGCTCTATCTGTGGAGGCGGCACCAGCCCGAGATGCTCACAGTGCCTAGTGCACCTAAGTACCCCTTACCATTTGCTTATGTTGACATTAATGCACTGGGGATAGTGCATAGTTTAAGTTGGAGGTGGGGTCTGTGTATTGTTTGTGTCTATGTAGATATCTGTTTAGGACTCCCTCGGCTTTTCTTTGCTAGAATTCTTTTCCCGAGGGGTTTATTTTGGTTGAAACTGGCATGTTTAGGTTGTTAGGTAGAATAGAGTAGTTATGACTTATATGGTAGTGGCTTTGAACTTATGGCATGTTTGTATATTCAGTTGAAATTATGAACCCCTCAAACAATTTGACTGATGCATAGTGAGGAATTGCTAGTATTGACGTGATTGGTTCATTCTCTGATATCGTAATTATTAGGGTATTATGGATGATGAATGATCGCTAGGAGTTGTATTTGCATTAACGAAAGGTCCTTATGCCATTGTGCGTGTGAGTTGTTAGTTATGTTCATACTCTATTTTTGCAATCTAGAACTTGCCCGGTTTTTCATGCTTGAAGGCTTATAATAGTTTGATTATTGAAATGATCTTAGGCTTTCTTTGTATAAAGTAGTCACTTTTCCTTATGAGCCTTACCCAGTATGTAAATAATCCCTAGTTTTTCCCTTTTGAGCCTTTGATCTTTTTCTTGGCTAGCCCTTAACAAACTCGTACCCTTTTTGCACTAATTCCATCTTTGCACCCATTCCCTCCTTGACACTATTAGAGAAAAGAGGCTAAACGCCTAAGCTAGGGGTGATACAAGTGTAAAGTAGAGGCTAAAGCCTAATTTGGGGGTCGCGTGAGTAACAAAGTTGAGAATCGATGTGGTTGCTGTAAATATTTATGAAAAAAAAAGCATAAAGAAAAAAAAATAAGAAAATCGTGGCACAAAAAAAATAAAGTCAGGTTACATTAGGTGCAAACCACATCGAGATTGAAGAAGTGAAAACAGGGAGAAAAAGAAAAGGCTAATAAAGTGAAGAAAAGTGTAGTATTCAAGGAGGGTGATTCACTAATACCTAAATAATTATCCTACCCGTACCTAAGCCTACATTACAAGCCAAGAACAAGTCCTAGTGTGATCACAACTGAACCATCAGAAGATTGAAGGCACTGAAAATAAGGGCAAGCATATGGTATTTGGTTTTGTAGTGTATGAACGTCTTTGTGAGTGTGAGTGTTTTCTCTTCTCTTTAGTCTTTGTCCCAGTTCGTTGTATATATGTGTGCGGGACATTCTTTGGTTTATGTGAGGGCATAAGGACTAACATGTGAAATATGAAACAACCATCCGAGGAGATGTTTGTGGGTCCATTGATAGTTCTGGTAATGTGATGTCATAGACTGAAGCGTCATTGTTAGTCTTAGCATTCTTGAGTTTGTGTTGTATCGTCGATTATGAAAATGAGGTGGTTATCTATGGAAAACTTGCATGCCTCTAATTCGGAGTCAAAACCATTGTAGACATGGTTATTCTATTGTATCTATGTTTAGCTGAGTCGTTTTTGTGTATTACTTGCTTGAGGACAAGCAAAGACTTTAAGTTGGGGGTGTTGATGTGCCTTGAAATTATAGCACATCCAATACCTTTTTACGAGAAGTTTTACTTATTTTTAAGCAAGTATGTGTCGTTTTGATGTGTTTTTATTGTTTGGCAGGTAATTGAGGAGTTAAAGGACAAAAGCACTGAAATTGCATTATTCAACATTGATGATGAAGTTTTATGGGTCGTATAATCTTATACGGACCATAACTCCCATCGTAAATAAGAAGATGTGAAACAAAATGTTAAAGAAGAAAGATGGTAAAATACTGACAACTTTTACGGACTGTGTCTTATGATACGGGCTGTATTTCAATACGTATTTTAGCATATGTCAAGTGAGGCAAAAAGTAAAGTTTTGAAGATGAAGAAATACGCCCAAGTGTTACGGACCGTATCTCAAAATACCAGCCGTATAACATGATCGTGAATATTCACTGAAGACTTGAAGAACTTCAACCGTATAACTTTATACGGTCCATATTTTATTATACGGACCGTAACAAATGTCGTCAGGGACTTAAGTGCAATTTTGTAATTTTATGTTTTTGAGACCTTATAAATAGTGCCTTGTAGGGTTTTATTTATGAGGAGTTGCCAGTTTTAGACTATTATTCCCTAGCATTGGATACGCATAGTTTTTGAAGTCTTTTTGGAGAATAAACAATTGCAATTACTTTCTTTCAATTCCAATCAACCAAAAGTAAGCATTATGATTTCTATTATCTCTTATCGTTCTTCTTCTGCTGTGAGTAGCTAATTTCTCTACTAAGGTTGTGAACCCTAGGATGAGTGTTTTGTGATTGGGGATTGGGATTGATATACACATAATGAATTGTTAGGGTTTATTTATTCTTCGTTCTTCGTTCATAATTGATGGTTGCAAACATTGATTAAAGCCATAAACTTTGCTTAACTTGGGAAAGTGAGTAGGGTTTGGTAGGAATAAATAACAAGAACTCAAGGAATTAACCTTTGTTTAATTAATTCACTTAGGATTAGAAGGAATTCACCTGGCACGACTTAACCGTTCTACATATACGCTCTTTTATATTTGGGAAAAGCATAAAGAGAAATAATCTTTAACTGTTGGGAAACATTAGGAATTCAATTAGAGGTTAAGTGCATTCTTATAATGATCCATTAGAAGTATATCATGATCAATCACCATAGCATACACTTTATCTAAAGGGGGACACAACCTTGGTTTTGTTTTACCATATATTACAATCCAAAGCAATTAGTTAGCAATTAGTCATAAACAACCAATCTTCTACAAAAATCAACGGAATGAGAAATTAGACCTTAAGAAAGTACTCTACAACTTTAGTAACCTTTTCAGACCATATTCCCTGTGGGATTCGACCCCAACCTAGTTGGGTTACTGTCACACCCCGAATTTACTAGGGTGTGATGGGCACCCAACCCCATATCTGGAGCCAAGCTAACCCGCTGACTCTTGTTACATATAGAAACTCTTGAACCACTTAAGAAAGAAATACATAGTAAGCTCTCCCAACTATTATTATTTTTTTTTTCTTCATAAGTAAAATCTGACATCATATAAGGCTCGTGACATGAAACATAATAAGATATCGGCTGCTGGAGCCGCTTACAGACTGACAACCCAATACCCATTGCTTTGTCCGCAAAGTCTCTAACATAGAACAAAACATCATAGCATATACTTGGACTTGGCAATTCTCCGGGACAAATGGAGTTCGCCATCTCCGCTGGAACATCTTCAGTAAGGTCTTCTAATCATCTGGGAGTACCTGCGCGGCATGAAACGCAGCCCCCCCCCCCCCCCCCCCGAAGAAGAGGGGTCAGTACGAGTAATGTACTGAGTATGCAAGGCACTAATAATAACATACGGAAGATGTAGAACAAGGATAATAACATAAAAGAAACATAGCGCATGTCATGAGGTGGAAAGTTAACCTGTACATATAAATGCCCTTTGGCGGATACCATGTATTCTTAGCTTCCCTTTGGAAATCTTTTCCTGTTCGTATATATATATATATATATATATATATATATATATATATATATATATATATATATAAATAGAACTTGTCATATTGCTGAGGCGTCGGCAGCCGATCCATTTAACCATAAATATACACATCCCGCGTCCGGGCATCCCGCGTCCGGGACGATGTCATGTCATGTAATGCCAACTGATCAGGTGGATATGCGTATATAACGCTCTGCCCTTATCTCCATCTTCCCCGTATACATATGCATATATCATGTACGTATATCAGCGTCTATAGCGCTCTGGCTCTTTCATCATATACATATACGTGTATCATGTGCATATATCAGCGTCTATAGCGCTCTGGATCTTTTATCATATACATATATGTGTGTCATGTACATATTTTATAAATATATATACATATCTTACATACATTTACATGTCTCATATGCATTTACATATCTTATATACATATGTCACATAGGCACGCAGGAGAGCCCAAAGAAGAATCAGGTAGCCATCGGAGTGACGTAAGGTCGGTGACCTCCGATTATATTATGGAACAATCGTGGTCGCCTTGTCTCTCCTTGAAGGAACAAGTATTTTAAGGCGAGACTACCAACGGAGAATAGTATCAAAAGTAAACATAGAATGGAATCATGGCACCATAGGCGTCAACTCATAGGCTTGGGAATCCTTAGGAAATAGTGTCATAGCTAGGAAGTAGAAATAAGGTTCAAGAACTAGCTTATTACTTTCATGCTCACATTGAATCCTTAGCCTAGAAATCTTAGCCGTAGCATCGTTCCGGTCGTACTTATCATAGGCATATTCTCTTGTCTAACATCGTCGTTATCATTGTCATCATAGAAGTGTTCTCGTTAGAGTAGTTATAGTACTTATCATTTAGTACGAAATCGGGATCAAAGGTCCCCTTTGGATTCAACCTCAAGTAAGTCAAACAGAGCTATAAGGAAAATCCGAGAGCAACGGGCCCACCTCGGCCCGAATGAGGTAGCGTATACGATTTGCATATGTTACATGTCATGGCGTTACTTGTGAGGGTTTTAGGGTAGTCGGGTCCCATTTATACAAGTTCTAGGGTTTAGGAGGTCTGTCCAACGTTTCGCGCACTTTCTAGTTCAATTCTACTGAAGGAAAAAAAGAAAACTTTAGGCGCGGATTCCGGAGTGTAGGGTTATTCCCGTGGCTCACATCCAACATATTTCGTCTAAGACATGCCATAGAAAGAAGGGTGAAGCCTTACATACCTTTTCCCGCTCCTTGTGCTACTCCAAATTCGCGTTCCAAATCCGCCAAAATCTACAAATTGGTCATGTTTACCAAAACTCGATTAGAGCCCTTAGAAATTGATTCTTTAAGGTAACACTTTGTCTGCCGAAATTTCGGCAGCATTTCCCCTGTAAATACACCATCCCCGAGAATACGGCTCGGCCCCAAATCAACAACAACAATCCGGGAATTTAACCCGGCCACAATATCAACAACAATGACAACAAACATTCCAACAACATCGACCATTAATGTAAACGCACTTTAACATCAATGACCTTCTTTCGCATAATGCGACGGTATTCCAATTACGTTCAAATCAAGATATATATAATCAATCCAAAGCCATTCAAACATGCTTCCATAACATTTCCAACAATCCACAAAATTTTCCAAAACAACCCGACCCAAGACATAAGGCAACCCGAAATATTCCAAGTCCAAGGAAATATCAACAACACATTTCTTTTCCTCCAAACTCATAAACCATACTAACAATCTACATATTAGCAACATTATTTTCATCAACACCAAAGACCACCATTCGGCCAACATAGCAACACACACGACTTCATGCATTTCATCCATTTCTACACATTACGACATGTTCAAAACGCTTATAACCACATCGTCCAACACTAAATAAAATTAGTTCATTACCTTGACATACAAGGCAGCACATTTTCGGCCAACACTCCAACACCCATATTGCCATAAATTTCATTCATTTCACACTCCACAACATATACAACAATCAAATAACATTAAATAAAATTTGTTCATCATGCTCACACCAAAGAGACATACACACGGCCTCAACTTTCAACATACAACCTTTCATGGTTTTCATCCATTTTCATATACCATAACACATCCAATACATCCATAAATATGCAAGGGAGGATTGAATCTTACCTTTTCCATTCAACTTCATTCTCGGCTAGCTTGAAGGATTGCGATAACGAACGGTTTTCTTGTCCCAACGACTACTCCACGCCGACGAGGGCCTTCCAATTAGTAGGAAAACATGAAAAGAATAATTTTCCATGATCAAGTTCATGGGGCTGGTTCGGCCAGCCCCTCTTTGGCCGTTCTCCTTCTTTCTTTTTCCTCTCCATCTCTCTTGAATTCTCTAGAGGAAAATGATGACTTAGCCTTATTTATTCCTTTCTCTCCACAATTTTCTTATATTTATTTTTAAGCCCCTCTTGTATAAAAATATGATCACATGGCTCCCTTCTCCCTTTCTCTAGAAACCTCCTCCTTTTTCTTGAATTTTCTTGAATTTTAACAAAGAAGACTAATGTCTTCTTTAGCAAGCTTTGCCCCTTATGTTGTTATAATTTACCATTAGCCCTTATTAATTAATAAAAAAAATGTGGACATGCACCATGCATGTCACACGGCCAACATGGCCATTTCATGAACTTTCTTGAGCTTTGCAAAATTCCCATTTTGCCCCTATTCTCTCCGCAATATTTTCATAAGCCATTTTGCGAATTTCCCTTTTTGCCCTTAGTCTTTCTCACTATTTCCATACTACCAATGTTCGTAAATAATATTCACAACAACATATATATTAGAATAAATTTTGAAAATGGCCATTCCCTTAACTTCGTCACGACTACCTTGGAATATCTGAACGTATAAAATACGGGATATAACAGTTACTATATTTTACATCGTCCGCTTTATATCATTTAATAGGTGTAATTTGAGTATATCAGACACCATGGGTCCCTGCAGGTCATGGCTAATTAGGCAAACATTACTAGCTAGCATGTGTGTACACGGTTGAGATACTATTATTGATGCATTGCATTGCATCGGACTTGTATTATTCCTGTTGATGGTTGTGACTGGACTCATCTTATTCCTGTGTTGGCTGATTTCTGTTGATGACCTTATTTGGTTATGTGTTGTTCTGCCTATCTACCTATCTTATTAATTGTTACACCTCGGAATTTTTCCGTTGGTACGCAAGTAAATGGACTAATGATGTGTGCGAGGAGTGCGAGTGTATAATGTTTCATGGGAAATGTATGTGAAGGGATGTGGATGATTAGAATGAAAAGTCGAGAAATGAGAAAAAAATTGAAAGTTGGCAAAACTGCCTAGTGGTCGTATAGTGAAAAATATGGACCGTAAAGTGCAATATGGTCCGTAAACTTAAAGTCGTAAACTGGCATGCCCAACTTCAACTTTCTGCCAGCTGAGGAAAAGGTATAATACGACCTGGTGGATGGACCGTAAAGTAATTTACGGCCCGTAAACCATGGTCGTAAATCCCATGCATGCAGGCCAAAGTCTCTGGTCCTGCTTAAGCTTAAAGACGACCACGAAGGACGGTCCGTAAAGTGGAATACGGACCGTAAACCTCCATGGACGACCACTGTTCACCCAGCACAGATTTTCCAATTCATTAAATATGAGGATCAAGACTTATTTTATTTCATTATAACATTACACCACTCCTCTCTAGAACTTCTCTCTACATTTATTATATGAGTTTTCAAGGATTATAAGTCATCAATAACATTAAGACAAGTGAATCAAGGATAAGGGAATCATCAAGGATCATCCAAGTCAAGGAATCCAAATGGAGAAAAACTAGGGTTTTGCTCAAAGAAGAGTATTACCAACCAAAGCTTGTTCCTACAACTTCTAAGGTAAGATTCATGATTTTTACAAGATGTTTAAGGTATTGGAGAATTAAAATACATGGATTGTAGAAAATGTGGTCAACTAGGTCATGAATGATGAATAGTGACATTTTGAGAAATAGTTTGAATTGAGATATGAATGTTGTTGTGTTGTGATATGAATGTGTTATAAATGGTATTAAGATCATGAACTAAACACTTTAGACGAATGGACGAAGATGGGTGTTATGACCATGAATGTGGGTGGATTAGAGGCAAATTGAGGAATCTAGATAATGTGGATAATGTGAATGACTAATGGCCATTGTTATGATATTAATGAAGGTATAAACGCTAGCATTGGAAGGGAACGTGCAAGTGTAGAATAGTTCGACGGAAAGGTATGTAAGGCTAACCCTTCTTTCATAAGGCATGGTTCTTGGCCAAATTCCTAAATTCCTCTATATGAGTATGTTGTCTTCACATGGTTGACATTCCGAGCTCATAAGCTCACGACCCTTGATATGTACTATGATTATACTACGTTCCTCGTATGACGAGTAAGTCTATAATGTAAATGTAACGATAATGATGAGGATAGTAATGATGATGAGAGTAAAATGAGACTAGAGATGCTTACGAGCTATGATATATGTATATGTGTGCCTATGAAGGGCTATGATAAGACCCCGAGCTTATGATGCCGGGTAAGACTATATGTATATAACTATGTATAAAGTATGTATATGATTACGTAACGCGCGCGCACTTCTGCAGAAGGTACGGATAACCCTGATGCCTTGGTAGGGCCAGGTATGTATGATCTTGAGCCTTGGTTGGCTAAGTATGTATGAAACACCGATCCTATGAGGTCGGGTATGCTATGTAAATGTTATGTATGTATATAAGTGTATGGTTATGTATATAATATGAATATGAATGTGATAAGACTATGTATAAGAATACGAATAAGGACATGTATACGAATATGAGCACAAGTATGGTACGAGTATTATTATGGGATACGAACGACGACGTATGCAAGTAAGCGACATGATGATGATGATATTACTGTCTCCCCTCCTATGCTATCTTCATATGATATCTATTATGCTTCTATATTGATGTTGAAGATGCTTTACATACTCAGTACATTCTTCGTACTGACGTCCTTTTGTTTGTGGACGCTGCGTCATGCCCGCAGGTGCACAGGGAGACAGATTTGATCCTTAGCTGCCTATTCGGAGATTACATAGAGAGCTTCATTTCCTTCGGAGCCATATCTTTTGGGTACTCATTCTTTTGTGTATATAATTATGGGCGTAGCGGGGTCCTGTCCCGCTAATGTGATATGTTATACTCTTAGAGGCTCATAGACATGTGTGTGTGTGGGTAGATGTGTTTGGCCTTGTCGGCCTATGTTTTGTATATCATTTTGTCGGCCACGTTGGCCCATGTATATTGATGTGGCATAAATGCCTATGATGATATAAATGTGCGGTTGTCCATATGGGACTAGTTGACGAATGGATGGAAATGCATGTATAATTATGTGGCTCACCTAAATGTAAGTATAAGAGTAAGCTAAGAGGGTGCTCGGGTGGGTTAGCACCGGGTGCTCGTCGCGGCCCCGAGTCGGGTCGTGACATTAATTTTATGAACGTATGCACTATACTAATCTTAGTCGGCCTATGATATCTACCGATACATAGTGTTTGTATTGATACTACATTGTTGCACTTTTTATTTGAGTGCAGATTGTGTGCCAGAGACATCTTCCAGACCTCATATTTAGCTTGAGGCCAGTTCCTGATCAGATCCGAGGGTGAGCTCCTATCCATGCCATGCCGCCTGAAGATCTTTCTTATTTGATGTCTACTTTCATTCCAGACATTATTTACATTTATAAACAGTTGTTCATTCTTTAGACAGTTATGTTTAGAGTCTTTGTACGATGACTTTCGAATTTTGGGATTGTAATAGTTAGAATTTTCGTACCTTTTATTTATTTATGGCATGATTAGACAAATTTATAATTTAATTCTGATTATTGATTTATAATTATTTAAATGATTTAGTAATTGGTTAAGGGGATGGTTCGCCCACTAAGAGATTTAGTGTGGGTGCCACTCATGGTTATTTGGGTCGAGACATAAACCATACCTTAGGGTGGTGGTACTGTGGCGTGAAGGAGAGAGACGGCAAAAGCATTAATTGCCATTGCCCGAAATGGATAAACACGACCAGGAAAAGCAATGTGTGCCTACGTTTTTGCCTTTACCAACAACAAATGACCAAAATATTTAAATTACGATCAAATTGTGTTTACAGAGTAATCAAGATCATTTAACTAAAACAGTTTTTTTCAGGTTGAACTAATTTAAATAAAATTGAAATGAACTAAAATCCAATTAACTTAATTAAACTTCTTAACTTAACAGAGCAAAAATAATTCTTAACTATAATAATAATTATAAATAATTTTAACACTTACAACATTTTCCAATAAAAACATTTATATTTTAAACTGATTTTTCATTATCAAAAGTAATACTAAAATCATACCTATAATATATTATTAAAAAATTAAGATATTTTGCCAAATGAAATGGTAAAATATCCTCAGGCAATTATAAAATGTTTTTTAATTATGGAAAAATAACTATTCTACTCGATTTGGATTTGAAGAAGTCTGACTCGTTAATTGAAAATATGAAGGGTCAAAATTGGGTATCAACACCAGCCACCGACTCTATATGTTGCTTTTTACTTCACTGAAGTTTTTTTCCCGCCAAGTTTCTTACATAGCTTTCACATTTTCTCTCTCCTTGTACACTTGTATGTTATATGTATGTCAATATATACACTTCACTATGCATGACATACAATAATATACGCCGAGTATGTTATCTGCATGTCAATATATACACTTCACTGAGCATGACATACAATAATATACGACGAGTATGTTATCAATATATCAATAGATACACTTCACTACGCATGACATATTATAATATACGACTAGATACACAACACATTCACGTGACACACATATACAATGATACACAAACTTGTATGTCATGTGTATGACAAAGATACATACAACATAAAGTAACATATACCACATATACACCACATAAACATCATACATCCAGTGAGATACACCAAACATACATTCATTTCCACCTATTCCACCATTATAATACTTCCACAAAAAGAAAAAAGAACAGACCATCATTCTAAATCTGGAAATATCTATTCTCTGGCAAAGGAATTGCTGCAGATGAGATCTATTAGAAGCCATTTTTTTGCGCGGATTGCCCTTCTTTTGAGGTGGTCTCTAAATTTTGCCCTTCAAATTTGTGGTCTTTAAATTTTGCCCCTCATACTTGTGGTCTTTAAGTTTTGCCCTTGCTTGGAAAGGTGGGCGAATACATGAAATTCTGGGTTCGAACCCTCGCTCAGGCATAAAATAAAAAAATAATTTCGCCAGGCAGGACTGGGAGAGTGTATGCCGGATCCAGCATACAATCTTTAAGGAAAAGCTAAAGTTATGCCGGATCCGGCATAACTAAAAGTCTGTCCCATAAAGCAGAATTTTTCCTAAGACATAGTTTAGTTATGCCTTATGGGGCAGAATTTTAGTTAAGGCATAACAAAATTATGCCCCATAAGGCAAGAACTTTTCTTAAGGCATAGACTTTGCCTTATAAGGCAAAGTTTAAGTTATGCTTTAAGGAAAAATTTCGCCTTATGGGCATACTTTTAGTTATGTCTTTGGGGCACACTTTTTAGTTAAGGCATAACTAAAAGTTTACCTTGAAAAGTAAAATATATATATATATATATATGCTTCAAGGCAAAGTCTGCCGTAGGGGGCAGACTTTTAGTTAAACACAACTAAAAGTCTGCCCCCTCCGGCAGACTTCTAGTTAAACACAACTAAAAGTCTGCCGGAGAGAGCATAGCAAAATTTAAACTTTGTCTTATAAGGCAAACTTTTAGTTATGCCTTAAGAAAAACTTACGCCTTATGGGGCATACTTTTAGTTATGTTTTATGGGGCACACTTTTAGTTAAGGCATTACTAAAAGTTTACCTTGAAAAGTTTAAAAAAAAATACGTATATATGCTTCAAGGCAAAGTCTGCCCCCTCCGGCAGACTTTTAGTTAAACATGACTAAAAGTCTGCCGGAGGAGGCATAGCGAAATTTAAACTCTGCTTTGCAAATTTTTTTAAAATTTTTGACTAAGCGGGAGTTCGAACCCGGAACCTATGGGTTTTAGCCGAAGGGTAAAATTTAAAGACCACAAATATGAGGGGCAAAATTTAAATACCACCCAAAAAAAGGGCAAATCTGCGAATTGCCCATTAGAAGCCCCGACCCATGAAAAAACAAAGTATCTCATAGATTAGAGATTCAAAGCGTCAAAACAACAGTAAAGACAGCTACAACAGCAGATCCAACAACAACAGTTCGGTTCAAGAAAGCAAAGCTGGGAGATAAAGTAGGAGAATAACCGAGAGCAGTGACGATGCCGAAGTTACTACGGCAACTGGAGTGATTGGGAGAAAAAAATATTAGGGCTAGGTGTTAGAGAGATAGACCAAAATAAGCACATAAAATCAACCCCCTATTTCCCTAAATTGTTATATTAAAAGTATTAGGGAAAGGGTGCCAAGATGCCCCTCAATTTTGCGATTCGAATATATATATCATTAAAAAAAATGGTGCACATATACTTCTGTCGTTACACAAATGATGTAAATACAAGCGAAAATGGTGCACATATACCTCTATCGTTACACAAATGATGTAAATACAAGCTTTTCGCTGACATAATATTTTTAAAGTCATTTGTGTAACGGCATGGGTATATATGCACCACCATTTGTGTAACGGCATGAATATCTATGCACCATTTTTTTTAACGAGTACATCTGTACTAAATCGCAAAGTTGAAGGGTATATTTGCATTCCCAAAATATTAGTATAGCGGGTAATTATTTGAGACTCTTTAAAACTAGTATTTATGGGTTTTTTCGTCATATATAAAATTTTCTTCTTTGTATTAAAATCACTACATAATTTGTCTCTGAACAATTTGTTTTGTACTACAATCGCTACATAATTCGTCTTTGAACCAAAACAATCCCTAAAGGTTTCAGCAGAAACTCATTACCTTTATCACAAACACAATATCTACTTAATAAACATAGGTAGACATAAAACTAGAGTATGCAGTCACATCGATCCAATCTGGAAAAAGGCCTTTCAATTTAGCAGCAGACTTTGTCAAATACTGGTCCACTACAGCCACATCAACCTTAATGGCCTCAGAACTGTTCGCCTGCATGAAAAGGAAAGTAGCATACACATGAAAGAATTAATGTAAAGCCCATAATTTTAAGTTTTGAGCATATAAACGTGTTTAAAGTATCCTCAGTTTGTTAATGAAGCCACATGACGCAAGTGAAGTGTTTGAGATATGATACCAAGTGCTTGGGATAAGTTAAGAAAAAAGTTGCAGTGCCAAAATATCTAAAAGATGTCAAAATGGAGGTTAGAAAGAGAGGTCATCACAATGTTCTCAGGAGAGGCACTAATTTAGTCAAGTGCAGTAGGCTAGGTGAGGCAGGAATGTTTGGACCATCGCGAGACCACCACACAAGCTACGCTTAGGCTGGCCATCCAGCCTCGCAATGGCCTCGAGTTGCGTGAGAGTTGGGATTGGACGCTCCCAAGAGGAATTGAGACAGGAAAGTCTGCTCCATCCGAGAGGACCGTGAGGAGCTAGTCCTTGGCAAGACAACTGAGCTCATGTCGCAAGCTCATTGCGAGAAGGCACCAGGTGGTCAAGCCCCAAGTGAAACACCGCGAGGAGGGCACAGGCATGTCAACCCTGCCTCACGATGTAACTTCCGATAAAATTTCATAGTCAATTTGGGCTAATTCGAAGCTAATGATGTAATTATTAGCCTCGAAGTGTGTGTGCAGTGTGGACCCATACCTGAGTTGAAAAATATTTCAAACATTGTACCAGCTCTATGATAAAAGTTGGATGGTATATGGAGTGGTGGAAGTGATTGAAATATAGGAAAACTTGAGGAAAACAAAGGAAAAAAGTCAGAAAATAGCCCAGTCCTAGACCTTGCACGTTGCGGGGCATGCTATGCGTCCCTAGCGTGAGCGAGGTAGGCTGAAAAATGAGGGGGAGGCAGTGAAATGTCGCCCATAGCACCCAAGGTTGAGGGCAAGGAAGGAAGAAGGGACATGTAGCGTTAAATAGCATATGAGGAGGCCCATAATTCTACGAGCTGAGGCAATGAAGTCAAGGCACCGCGAGGCCCGCCGCAAGCATAGGAGAAATATGTGGAGGCATGCACACAAAGAAGCTCATATTGTGTGTGAGCTGCCCAAGCCTAGGAGCAGGAACATGAATGGCGTGCAAGCCCGCAGCCCCTCTTAGATGGAATAGATAAGAAAATAAGGGAGAAGTTCACATTTTTTAGCATTATGTTCTTGAGAGAGAAAGAACTTGGTCCCCACACTAAATGCACCTCAAGGTATGAATTTTGATGCATTTATGGTAAATCGACATCATTTAACGTTAGTATTAAGATTATTATGAATCAAATTCATAGGAATTTCAAAGAAAAATTACCAAGAACTTCATTTTCTACAAAGTTAGGGTTTTCTTCGAAAGATGTAATATCTTTACTTCATCTTCAAGATTGACGATTCAATTAGCTTACGGGGTATAATTGGATGTTGGAAACATTATTTAAACTTGAGATGAAAACCTAGAATTTGAAAGTTATGAAATTAAGGTTCTTGAGGAGGAACATGAGAAATAGTGAAATGGTGATTTTGGTTGAACTGTTGGTGATTCTAATAACTTCAATAACTTAATAAAGATTGAGTTGTTGCATTATTAGATATATATTAGGGCTTAAATTCACGAATGGATGTAGATGGGCTCTTAATAGAAGCCTAAGCCCCCTAAATGGGTAATATTAAGTTTGGATGAATGTTAATGGAAGTCAATTGATTGTTATTGATATAGATTAACATTATTGGACCTGTTGGGCATCCTTGAGCTATTCGGATGGCGTAATTGAGGTAAGCTAAGATATACCCTCATCTAAAGCTAATTTCCAAAACTCATGAATTCTAAACATTTGATGAAATGACTTAGTTGATAATGCTAATCTGTAGGGATGAGTGAACATGCATTAACATTGACTGTTTAAAATATATGTTTAAATATGATGTATGTTTCTTATGAGATTGCAAGACTATGATACGAAAGCATTTGATTGTGTTGTATGCTACAAATATTGTGAATCCTCAGCATTAAGGACATGCTGGAGACCTCCAAAAAGTTGATCTAAACCAAACCAACAAATTACAAGGATCCTAAATGATCTATTGATCTAAACCAAAACCAAAACCAACCAATTACAAGGATCCTAAATGATCTACTAACTGTTCAGCTTCCTCTATATTTTCTTCTTTACACCAAAAATAAAAAATTATGATGAATTTCTCTTTAATCTTCTGAATGGAAGTAAACCTATCTTCAAAACATTTATTGTTCCTTTCTTTCCACATTGTCCCCCATATGCACGGTGGAATTAACAACCCCCCACCCCCCACCCACCATTTCTTCTACTTTTGCTTCCTCCTCTCCTGATCCAGCAGCTGAGAAGATCTGTTGTATGTTCTGGCATTATCTACTTAGTTTCAGTAAGACTAAGAAACAAATTCCAAATCTGAGGGGTGACTTTGCAGCGTAAAAACAAATGGTTATTAGTTTCCTCAGTTTGATCGCAAAGTAAACACCTAGATGTCAAATGGAATTTTCTCCTTTGTAGCCTTTCCTGGGTAAGACAAGCTCTCCTAGCTACCAACCATGTAAAACACCTCACCTTGTTTGGAGCCAAACTTTTCCAAAACTGTTTCCAGGAACTTGGCTTGCCACCTGGCTGGTCCTTCATTGCCCTCTTATACAGTCTATTGATAGTGAATCTACCATCACTGTCATGTTTCTCTTTTATAGAATTAGATTCTAAGGAAGTTCCATTAAACTCACTTTAAGTCTTGCAATAGCTTTGCTACTATCAGCAATTGTTGCCTCTGGGTTGTTACATAAGGAAAAGAGGTATGGATAAGAGTCCATAAGGATCTCTTGACCAATCCATTTTTCTTTCCAGAAGAGGATCTTGGTGCCGTTTCCCAGCTAGTAATGAATATTCCTAGCCAGCATAGGCCAGAGATTCCTGATAGTTCTCCACACTGCAACCCCATAAGTGTTGGACACTGAGCTTGTACACCATTGAGATTCTTGCCCATACTTGCTGTGAATTACTTCCCTTCACAATGTCTGATCTTCGTCAACAAATCTCCATAACCACTTCATCAGTAAGCAGTTGTTCGGAATCTTCAAGTTTCTGATACCCAGGCCTCCCGCTTGCCTGCTCAGCTTGGAAGTATACCAGCTCACCAGGTGCATTCCTTTGCCTTCTTTGTTGCCCATCCACAAGAAATCCCTACTCAACTTGTCTAATCTTTTTTCCACTCTAGAGGGTAAGGGAAAGAGTGACATTACATATGTTGGTGAAGAGTCCAAACTGAATTTATCAGAGTGATTCTTCCTCCAAAACTGATGTTTGATTGGGAGTTGCCATAGATTAATGAAATTGATATTCAAACACCCAAGATTAGGTGCGAGTGTAATTGTGTTTAACGCCCAATGAGGCTTGGCATAATGTGTAGCAACCAATTAGGCTGGTACAATTTGTTAGCACCTAATGGGGTTTGGTGCAAAACTCCCAATGAGGTTTGGTGCAAGCCATTAGTGCCCAATGAGGTTGGTACGAGTTGATTCTTTATGATTATGTTTCCTATGCTTTTCGTAAGTGTCGTTTGTCCTTTTGTGAGAATCAGTGATATCCATGGAGTGCAATTCTTATAATTGTACTCACGTCCCTTATCGACGGCGAGTTATATGTTGTGGTCGCACGTGGTGACACTCCGGATGATGTTTCTACTCGCTAGGTTCTCTCCCTCACTTTCTCAGCTGCTTTTGTTGCGCCCCACTTATTTCCATGGTGGCATGTATTTATGGTTATTCTTTTGGGTACAGTCGGGGTCTTATCCCAACATTCTTTTCATTTGTCATGTCATGGACGGAATATATGCTATGTGCTAGTTTATATTCTGTCACTAGTATTGAGGTCTCACATGCCATGAATGACTAGTTTTATAAATACTATGTATTATGAAATTTCACTTGATAGGCCATTGGTGCCGAGTTTTATGAAATAGATTCTTATTAAGATGTTTACATTTTCCTGTCCATGCATAATTATTATTAAGTATAGAATGAGGATCGCTCGATGGTAACTTTAAGATATTAGATGTCGGTCAATGACCTCGTGTCATGAGGGGGATCTGACCAGGCCCTTGCATGACTCACATCACACGACTACCACGAGGAGCTCCTCAGTATGAATATCAGAAGAGTCAGGCGAGAGGGTGGAAAAGAAATAAAGGAGTTGGGCCTGGGTCTGAAAGTGATTTTGGCCAAGAATCAACCCCACTAAATGAGGGATGTTAATTAGGACTATTTGCAGCAATTTAAAGTCAAGAATGCTAGCCATAACCTCAGAGTTCTTGATGTCCACAGAAATTGCATTTCACCCCAGAATTTTCCAAGAAGGTAAAAGTTGGTGTTGGACATCAAAGCGGTAATTCCACCACTGGTCGCTAATTTGCTGTGAATAAATATAAATAGGCAGAGTATTTATGATTGGATTGAATAATGGATGAATCCTAAGTGGTGCACCATTAGTGGTGGTAGTTGGGTGGTTGAAGAAGATAATGAATAAGGCTTGGGTGTATTAAATGAGTCTTGGGGACACTAAAACAACATTTACAATCTATCGAACTAATGGAAATGCTATGGGTAACCAAGACTTCACTCCAAACTTAGAATTATGGAAATTAGGTGGCCTAAGGCTAATACCAGGACTTGTAATGGTTGAATGGCCTCTAAAACAAACGGTTGGGTCTTGGTTAATGTTAAGAGTGACATTGGTTGGTGATGTCTGATCTTAGGAAGGTCTTTGTGAGCACATGTTGAGGTAAGTTTGGAACTTTTCTTAAGGTTTTTCACTGATGTCTCAAAAATGTTGTTTGAAACGTGCACACATGCATCGTGGGGACGAGAGGGTGTGCATCGCACCATAGATTGTTGAATGAGCTACTTAACTACACGTATGCTTTGATTTGGAATGGAGTACGAAATGTGTTGATAGTTTTATATGAATTTGAATTATAAGTTACACAAAAGAACCAACACCTAATTTCCATAAGACTCGCAAAAGCTTGTGACATTTTTATATGATTGTGTTTAGCTGGGCACGGAGTTTAAGAATTGTGTTTTAAACAAGCCATTGATATCTTTATGGCTATAAATCGTCTTCTTAAGAGTAAATGGGAAGTTTAAAGTTAAATTGCTTTTAAATAAAGAAAGGTAACATTCTTTTTTGAACTGACTAAAAATGAAAGAGTATCACATAAATTATCTGACCTTTTCTCATCATGTTTTCTCTTGAGCCGAGGGTCTTCCGAAAACAGCCTCTCTATCTTCCGAGATGGAGGTAAGGTCTGCGTACATTTTACCCTCTCCAGACCCCACACTGTGAGATTTCACTGGGTATGTTGTTGTTGTTGTATCACATAAATTAGAACAAAAGGAGTGACTTATATGACATGTTTAGAGACCTTTGTATGAGAACACAGGTATAGATAATAGTTGAGGTTATGACTTCCACATGTTGAATACAATTGTTGCCATGGGTTCTATAAACAAAATGGATTCATATGAACCCTGGAAAGCGAGAGGTTGGCTTGTCCGCAATGAATAAAGCATGGTGAAATTTATCATAGGACCTAGTGAGCAAGAGGTTGGCTTACCCGTCCTAGAGAGATATGGCGTATGGATTTAAGTCGCGTCGGTTATGAGATTGAATTGACTGCCATTGAAAACGAATGGTGAAATTATGACAGACATAAAAATATTATTGTCGACAATAAAGTAGGGCTATGAATGAATGATATAAACGACTGTGATTTCAAGAAATAAGTATATTCAAGCCCAGATCCACCGCAAAACGATACTATAGTCACCGCTATACGTCACCCGAGCCTCGATTAATACTCCGCCACTCAAAATCACTCTAATCCCTCAATTTTTATGTCACTCACACCCCTATATATGAGCTGAGCTTTTTGGGAAATAATTTGAAGGCTTAAAGACAGACAGGCATATGACGGATCATCCTCTCGGACTAGCTACTGATCATCGCCTTGGTAAGCTATTGCCTCACCAACTATCTAATCAGACGCGAGCCTCTCCTCAGGCGGATTGCTCCTTTTGCTCCTCAGCCTACGGGGTATTAGCAGCCGTTTCCAGCTGTTGTTCCCCTCCCAAGGGCAGGTTCTTACGCGTTACTCACCCGTCCACCACTGGAACCCGTCCGATGGTTTTATATGTAGATTATGAGACTACGAATGATCTTATGTAGATTGGAAGACACGAAGTAGGTTGGAAAGTCGAGAAGTAAGCTTCAGATATTTTAAGGTTGTTCCTTCTTTTCTTGGCATGATTCCATATATAGTAAGCGCGTAATAAACCTTGTGACTAAAGATTTATCAAAGTAGCGCTTGTCATATTATCGCATAGTTTCCGAGTGTTATGTTATTCTTTCCGAGGGGCCATATCCCCTCCTTATGTCCTTGAGTTTATAGAGAGACAGAAGGGGCATGTTACAGTATCTGTATTTTCAGCATATGCATGATGTACTTAGCCTGGCCTACGGGTCAGACATTTTCTTTAGCCTGACCACTTGGTCAGTGAGACAGACATGCTTGGCCTACGGGTCAGTGAGACAGAATGCCTGGCCACTTGGTCAGTAAGATTTTACAGTTGCCTGGCCACTTGGTCAGTGAGATATATAATAGTATTATATTGCATTTCATATGAGACAGGTCAGGCGAGATATTCAAGGCATCCTTTGGCCTCCAAATTGTATTGTTTTCAGTTCAGTTTCAGTTATCGTTTGCCATACATACTCGGTACATTGTTTCGTACTGACGTCCCTTTTGCCGGGAGCACTGCATTCATGCCTGTAGGTACAGATCGACAGATTGATAGACCTCCCCAGTAGGCAGAATCTGATATCCGCTGAGTGGTGAGCTTCCTTTTTGTTCGGAGTTGCCAGGTCCTTGGAGTCTCTCCTTTTTTTATTACAGATTGTTTGGTACAGTCACACTTTCCCTAGAGGCTTGTAGACGAGTCCTGTAAACAGAGTGTCTGTGTGATAGCCTTGTCGGCTTGTATATGTCTGCTTGGATACTGTTGGCTTTGTACGATCACAGCAGCCTCGTCGGCTTACTCAGTTGTGTATATGTATTTTGGGATGTGTGAGTGCCCAGTTCAGACGATATAGTCAGTATTTACATATATATCCAGATTTCGGCCACGCCGGCTTGTCGGTATTGTCTGTGTGCAGGTAGGCCTTATCGGCTTAAGTTGGGAGTTACTCCCCAGAGCTTCAGATTTAGAGTGGTTCGCTCGGGCCTAGTTTGGCATCGAGTGCCGGTCATGCCACTCCAGATTTGGGGTGTGACAAACTTGCTCTTTGCCCCAACAATGACTTCATCATTGTGAGAAAATATGGGAGAAAATATTATTATTGAAATGTGTATCTACATTATTACATTGAGTCCTATTTCTAGACACTACATCCTAATCCTTTTCCATGTAGGATACTATATACAAATCCAAATCCTATTCCTATTCTAACACTCCCCCTCAAGCTGGTGCATACAAGTCATATGTACCGAGCTTGTTACAGATGTATCTAATACGACGACGACTGAGTGACTTGGTGAAAATATCCGCAAGCTGATCACTTGACTTCACAAATTTAGTAACAATATCTCCGGAGAGTATCTTTTTCCGGACAAAGTGACAGTCAATCTCAATGTGCTTATTCCTCTCATGAAATACTGGATTTGATGCGATATGAAGGGGCGCTTTGTTATCACACACAAGTTCCATTTGACTGAATTCTCCAAATTTTAGTTCTCTGAGAAACTGCTTAATCCAAACTAGCTCACAAGTTGCTACAACCATTGCTCGATATTCTGATTCAGCACTAGATTGTGCAATGACACTCTGTTTCTTACTCTTCCAAGACACCAAATTACCTCCTATTAACACACGATATCCAAATGTAGAAAGTCTATCAGAGGGTGATCCTGCATAATTAGCATTTGTAAAGGACTCTGGAGCTGACTTAATCTATCGCAGAATGCGGACAACTGCATCCCAATGACTATCACAGGGAGAATCCATAAACTGACGTACAACACTCACAGGAAACGAAATGTCAGGCCTAGTCACTGTGAGATAATTCAGCTTACCAACCAGCCACCTATATCTTCCAGGATCACTGAGTGGCTCCCTCTGTCTTGGCAGGAGTTTAGCATTCGAATCCATAGGAGTGTCAATGGGTCTACATCCCATCATTCCTGTCTCCTCAACAATGTCCAAGGCATACTTGCGTTGCGAAATAACAATACCTGACGTGGATTGTGCAACCCCAATACTTAGAAAATACTTTAGTCTGCTAAGATCTTTAGTCTGGAAATGCTGAAAATGTTGCTTTAAATTAGTGATACCATCTTGATCATTGCCAGTTATAACGATATCGTCAACATAAACCACTAAATAAATACTCAAATCTGGAGCAGAATGTCGATAAAACACAGAATGATCTGCTTCACTACGAGTCATGCCAAACTCCTGAATTACTGTGCTGAATTTACCAAACCAAGCTCGAGGAGACTGTTTCAAACCATAAAGTGACCGACGCAATCGACACACCAGATTAGACTCCCCCTGAGCAACAAAACCAGGTGGTTGCTCCATATAAACTTCCTCCTCAAGATCACCATGGAGAAGAACATTCTTAATGTCCAACTGATAAAGAGACCAATGGCGGACAGCAGCCATGAATAGAAAAAGATGGACAGATACTATTTTAGCCACGAGAGAGAAAGTATCACCGTAATCAAGCCCAAATATCTGTGTATACCCCTTCACAACAAGGCGAGCCTTGAGCCGATCAACTTGGCCATCCGGACCAACTTTGACTGCATAAACCCAAAGACTGCCAACAGTAGATTTACCTGTAGGAAGAGGAACAAGCTTCCAAGTACCACTTGTGTGTAAAGCAGACATCTCGTCAATCATAGCTTGTCGCAATCAGGGATGAGAAAGGACTTCACCTGTAGACTTAGGAATGGGGACAGAGGACAATGATGATACAAAGGCATAATGGGATGACGATAGACGATGATAACCTAAAAGGGTATAATGTGAATTAGTATTACGAGTGGACCGTTTACCTTTCCGAAGTACAATCGGCAGATCAGGAGGAGACAAGTCTGTAGTAGGTGCAGGGTCTGACGCATGACATGAATCATCTGGACCTGATGTTGGGTCTGATGCTGGACGTGGCCGACGATGATAAGTCAAAAGTGGTGGCACTGTGACTGGAGAAGTAGAAGTAACTGTAGATTCCTCAAAGGTCGGTATAGGTAAAACCCAAGATATAGGTAAGACCTCAGAGATATCAGGATGATCAGAAGGAGACCTAAAGTAAGGTTGAGACTCAAAAAATGTGACATCGATAGACTTAAGATATTGACGGAGATCAGGTGAGAAGCAACGATACCCCTTTTGAACCCGAGAATAACCAAGAAAGGCACATTTAAGAGAGCGAGGAGCTAATTTATCTGTCCCCGGAGCTAGGTTATGCACAAAACATGTGCTCCCAAAAACACGAGGAGGAAGAGAGTATAGAGATGATTGAGGTATACTATGGAATATGAAATCTGATTCTGAATAGAAGATGAAGACATTCGATTAATTAAATGGCAAGACGTGAGGACTGAATCGCCCCAAAAACGCAGCGGAACATGGGATTCAATGTGAAGAGTGCGAGCAGTCTCAATGAGATGCCTATTCTTCCTTTCTGCTACCCCATTCTGCTGAGGGGTGAAAGGACAAGATGTTTGATTAATAATTCCTTGGTGAGTCATAAACTGCTGAAACTGGGAGGATTTGTATTCTAAGGCATTATCACACCGAAAAGTACGAATAGAAACACCAAATTGTTTTTGTATTTCAGCACAAAAACTCTTGAATATAGAGAATTAACTCAGGACGATCTTTCATTAAGAATAGCCAAGTACATCTGAAAAAATCATCAATGAAACTAACAAAATAATGAAATCCTAAAGGTGAACCGACTCCACTAGGACCCCAAATATCATAATGAACTATTGGAAAAATAGACTCTGCACGACTCTCAGCACTGCGTGGAAAGATAGTGAGTGTGTTTCCCAAGTTGACATGACTCACAATCTAATTTAGACAGACTAGACAAACTAGGCACCACCTTTTGTAGCTTGAACAGACTCGGATGTCCTAATCGTTTATGGATTAAGTCTGGAGGATCTATAACGGAGCATGCTATGGAGGAATTAGGAGAGGTAAGTGTTAGATAGTAGAGGCCTTGTGATTCATATCCTGCACCAATCACCTGTCCCATACTGCGGTCCTGCATAACAAAAGAATCATCAAGAAATATTATGACACAATTTAGGGCATGTGTCAAACGACTGACAGATTCAAGATTAAAAGGACAACCAGGGACATAAAGAACAGAGTTTAGAGTGACAGAAGATAGGGGATTAGCTTGTCCAACCACTTTTGGTTTTGTTTGGATCCCATTAGCTAAAGTAACCGGAGGAAGAGACTGTGAATAAGTAATATTTGACAAAAGTGATTTGTCACCAGAGATATGATCAAAAGCGACTGAGTCAACGACCCACGATGGAGGGATACTAGACTGTGAAACATAAGCGAAGGAATTACCAGCAACAGAAGTATTAGGCTAAGAATGTGTGGCTACTTGTGGAGATGTCTGCTTACTTGCTCGATACTGAAGGTACTCATTATATTCAACTTCAAATAAAAGCCTCGGATTTCTTGTAGTGTCAGTCTGAGCAACATGAGCATTGTTGGGTGGTTGACCATGCAGAGCACAATATACATCACGAGTGTGTCCAAGCTTATGACTATAACTACACTAAGAGCCTGTTTGGATGGGCTTAAAAAAAGAAGCTTATAAGCTGAAAACAGCTTATAAGTCAAAAAAAAATAAGTTGGGGTAGGCCAACTCCCCAACTTATTTTTTTGGGGTTATAAGCTGTTTTCAGCTTATAAGCTACTTTAGATAAGCTAAGCCAAACTGACCCAATTATTTTTTGGGGCTTATTTTAAACACAATGACTTTAAGCTGGCCAACCAAATACTCAAAAAAGCTGAAAACAACTTATAAGTTGTTTTCAGCAACTTATAAGCCAATCCAAACGGGCTCTAAACATCATTGGGTAATGGACCATGTAGAGCACGGCATACGTCGCGAGTGTGTCCAACGGTCCAAACTTATGACAATAACTACACTTAGTTCGAGATTTTCCAAAAACAACCTCCTCCTCGTCGATTATCCAGACTGAGATGTTTGACTCTCTATGGTTTGAGATGTGAGAATAGAGAAGTCAACGGTTGGTGATGAAACCATCATGTGATTAGAAGGCGCAGCAAAACGCAGCAAACGAGAAAATAATTCATCAATTGTAGGAAGCGTAGGACTAGCCAAAATCTAATCACGCACCGAATCAAGGTCAATAGGAAGTCCAATAACTGTAAGAACTAGAAACAACATCTGTCTTTGCTCCTGTTGTTCTTTGACGTTCGTAGTGACTGGCATCAACTGCTCAAATTCCTCCAAGACTGCCTGTACCTGTCCCAAGTAAGTAGACATATCTGATTCATGTTTCTTTAAGTTGGTCATCCAAGATATCACATCATAAAATCGAGATATGTCATTAGTGTATAAAGCGCGAGCCTTTTCCCAAACTGAATAACATGTCTGGAAGCAACGAAACAAGGGCATCAACTTGGGATCAATAGATCGCCACGGAAGGCTACATAATTGAGCGTCAACCTTCACCCACTGTGCTTTGTCACTAACCTTTTCCTTTTCGTCAACCACAATAGCCTTTTGCGTTAAGTGATCCTGAACACCTTGACCCTTGCACCACAACTCAACCGAGCAAGCCCAAGCTAAATAGTTTGAACTTCCCATTAACGGTTCAGAAGTAATCCTAGGGCTTGAAGTTCCGATCCCGTGCTTTTGGAGCCAAAAATATCATATCCGAGAGACATGGCTCAAAACTTCAAGAAAGACATACAAAACAGGGACAAAACATAGCTGATGGTGCTAAGAAAACAGAGATCCAGAAGCTGCCAGAAATCAGCCGCCGGAAAATGTTGCCGGAAAACTAAAAGTGATCGGAAGTCGGAAATAACTGCTGGGGTAGGTGCGGAATTGCTGACACACCAGGCTGGGAAAAAAAAAGTCATAAAAAGTGGCCGAAAAAATGCAAATTTGCCGAAAACAGTGCTCTGCAAACTGATATAAAGTGCTCGGAAGATCTGGGCAACCTCAACCGAAGAAAAATGGATTGGAAAACAGTGCTGCATCACCGGAAAAAATAGTGCTGAACTGCCGGAAACACTCTTCACGTGTACTGTTCACATCGGAAAAATTGTTCCTGTGATGATATTCTATTATGGCTCTGATACCATGTGAGAAAATATGGGAGAAAATATTATTATTGAATTGTGTATCTACATTATTACCTTGAGCCCTTTCCATGTAGGATACTATATACAAATCATATTCCTATTCTTATTCTAACAATCACAAAAGACAACTTCATGTGGTTTGATAAATGTTTATAAGTTCTCTCATATGCATATTAATGTTTTTATCAGAAGACTTGTTCCACCTTTTGGAGGGGGAGGTCTATAAAACTTTACCTTCATAACTCACACTTTGGCCACGTGGTTTTCGTTTTACAGAGTAGTACACGTGAAAATCGTACGGGCAGATCTCCAACCCTCTTAACTATATTTTTAGTGAGCCTCAGTAAATATCCAATGGTGTCTAGTTTGTATTATTTTGCATAGTCGGGCTGTGTCCCGTGTATTCATTCTCATTCAATTTGTTGTAATGACTTCATAGATGAATGTTGGGTATGGTTTATAGTTGATATGGTCACTCATATGGCATGTATGAATGAAACTAGCTTTAATTTTCTTATTTTTAATATATGTTATGTGGCTGAGAGCACCAATGTTTATGTTTAATAGAATGAGTTATGAACTGCAATATGCATTGCGTACAAATGTTAAGTTTGGATATGGTGTGTTAAAGATAGTCCATTTGATGCTGGTTTAAGGCATTGAGTGCCGATCACACGACCCTATGGATTTGGAGCATGACAACCAAGAAGGTAATGTTGAAGAATTTCTAGATATGCTCATCTGAATAATAATGAACATTGCAATTGTTGGATTGAGTAGGCACTCGGTCGCATAATTGGAAGCAGGACCGAAAATTCTAAGAGTGAGGAATCATTTAGATGATGAGTGGGTGATAGAGAGGAGTACGCATCAGAATTTCAACATTGGCTTGGACAAACAAAAGAACCTTGATTTAGCATCAGAAACTCTCAATGCCTCCCCCTATCACATGGAATTAAAGAAATATGATGAACCCTACGTTTATTTTTAATTCTTCAAAAACAGCTTGAGGCAAAGTCTAATTCTTTGCAAGTCCTGATCAATTGCTCGTCTGGGCATGATATCAAAACTAGCCACCAAAGTGTCTTCAACAATCTACTGAATTTTCACAGTAACATATAGTAGGCAGATTAAACGCACAACAATACGCGAGCATACATATTTTGCGGAAGTTCAACCAATTGATTGAATAAAGCATCTGGTATAAGGTCATACCTCCAACCAAAAGCTCCACTTTTTATCGCCTGCACCACTTAATCTACATATATATGATGGCGGACCATTACCAGTCTTCTCAGGAGCTGTATAACAACTCTAGTGATATTAACAATGTTGCAGTACAAAAAAAGGCCCATTCTCAAAGCTATAAAAATATAGACTACCTGGAAGAACGTTATCTGCAAATGACCAGCTTGATAGCGAACCAGTAATATTAAGGACTGCAACCCAGACTTCCTTCAAGGAACTGAAAGCAGACAAGAGAGAAACTATGAAGCAGATGATTGATTTAAAAGGACAGAGAACCTACCTACGACTCAATAGTATAGGAAAGCTTATCATATCTGAATTACAAAAATTAACTTAAACTTCATCGTGTTTGTAGTCCGATCCATTTTTGGCGTTAATTTCAAGCAATGAAGATTAAATCGTATCTGCACCAATATCTCCAGAGTTCAAAACAAGTAAAAACTCAATTTTTATAATTACACAGTGCGATACTCTATTAAACCATAAAATGTTGACAAAATGGCAAGAATCATATCCAGCAATGAATAATAGCATCATCTTGACATGAACTGCACATTTCAGAGGGATCTTTCCGCAATCAGATTACTAAATCTGATACAGCCTGCAAATAATCTACATCAGAACATGATTTGAACATTCATGGCACCATAATATCACATAAGTGCCATCACAGATATTGGTAACCTGTATTCATTAACTTAAACAGGTTAAATAAGTGTCATCCTCAGAGGTGAGAGCCATGTTCGTCTTTGATACATTATAAATATGTTCTATTTATAACTAAGGACTATGGACCCCTGAACTCATTCTTAAGATTTAACTTTTAAAAATGCCACGATGAAGTAGATTAACTTTAAAATTTATCTTGTACGTAGTTCTGCTCCATTTTTTGTGTCAATTTCAAGCAAAAACGATAGAAAAAATTGTGTGGACAACACTATTTGCAGAGTTCAAAACAAGGTAAAACTTCAAATCTATGATTCCACAGTGTTATACTCTATTAAAGTTTAGAAATACTGTGAAAATGATGGACAATCTTATTTAACAACAAAAAACAAACATCATCATGCCATGAACTGCATATTTCAGCGGATCTTTCTTAAATATGACTACTAAAAAGTTTTGATACATCCAGCACATAATTTATATCTATATCAGCACTTGAAGAACATTCAGGGCACCACGAGATCACATAAAGTGACATAAAACATAGAAAGTTGGTAACCTTTAAGCAAATGGATCTCCACTTATTTAAACATATTAAATAAGTGCAGATCCCTTAGACTTGGGCCATATTCATCTTTGACACATTACAAATACATTCTATTTAACCGAGGACTGAGGACTCCTGAACTCATTAGTAAGATTCACTTTGGAAAATGTCAATATGAAGTAGAGACATTAATTGTACTTATCCATATTACCCGAGGGAGAACTCCAAGTAGATCCTACGGGAACCCCCACTCAAACTCTCTTGTGGCTTATTAGTCGTTAGATGTGGGAGATGATTGTATTCACGCAAGACATCCGATTTTTTCGCAGGGAACTTCATGCATCTTGAAAACAGCGAAGATATTGGAAAGATCCCCTGCAAAAGGGAAAAGATTAGGTCACGTGCCAAGAAAATCTCATGAAGCAAAATATTATTTGAATTTCCAGTAGGACCGAAAGTACTAAAATATCAGAGTGCCACTTCAGTACAACAGCAAAGCTTTAGAAAAAGTTGCATTTCCTCACGATGCTCTGTTGTAACCCAGTTTACTCCTCCATCAGATCTTACAACATCTTTCATAAACAAGCACGCATCACATGATAATAGTTCTTGAGTAAACACGATCTCAAAAGCACCAGCTAGAGGATTCAGGATGAGTAGTTCCGTCTTTTCTATCTCTTTTTTTTTTTTTAATACAGAAATAAGGAAGTACTGCAAAATCTGTACATAAGCATGTTACTACTTAAGGGAAGCCAGGACGAGATACAAGATGAAATATATAGGACCACATCTAACCACTTCAAGACCTTTATAAAACACAACAGGCTTACGTCCTGTTCCTTCTTGATGAAAAAGCACACAAATATCATATGAAAATATGGTTGGCTAGTCATGGCCAAAGCTTCAAAGTAGCTACCATCCAATCCTCTCGATGAGACTGCTCGACAGCATCAAAGGATAATATGGTATTAATGTGCAGTGCATTGGCCACTTCAGGGGCATGTTTGAAAACAAAAGGCAAAGTGTTGGAGTCAACTACAGCAAAATCATAGGTAGTTTCCATAATTTGACTGGCACCTGTAAAGCCAGCATTAACTTATTAGTAAGAAACAACAGAATTTATCTGGAAGTGCATGCAAACTACAGATTAACTTTGAAAATTAAGTTGCATACTCGTACTATTGGATTCCATACTTGAGCTATGTTTGGTTAGAATTAAAAGAGGAAGGGAAGGAGGGAAGTAAAAGAGAGGGGGTTGCAAATACCATGTCAGCTCCTTAAGCCCCTCCAAAATTGGAAAAAATCTGAAAGGAGAAACTATATCTTGTTCTGTTCCAATCAAATCAGACAACTGGTGATAAGTGATCATTATTATACCCGAGAGAGATAAACCAATGAGTTTTTTCCTGATTCACTGTTCATGGCCCCTTCATGGAACCAAATATGCAGTAATACATATTAAGCAGGACATGATATGATGGGGTGTATCTTGACAACTTCTGCCCATTTAGTTTTACAACTCCAGAAATGAGAGAGCTTTATGTCTATAAAAGGGATCCATAGCATCTAAAATACAACCAAAAACTGAAAGATACACCTGAATTGAATTGTAAACAAGAATTTACTCTTTAATCTCTTCCCTTATTTTCTTTATTTTTCTTCCTTTATTTAGGTCAAGTGAATTGCTACTTCTTTGATACCTGCATTCCGGATAGTATGCTGGAATATAACTCTTTTAGGTGCATCGGCACTGTACGGAAAGAATTGTGATGAAAGGGCCAAAGCAAGAACACTGCTGTGTAGCAAAAAATGCAGTATAGATGACCTGGCTAACCAGTGGCTCACAATAGGCAAAATAGGCCCAACAGACCAACTAGTCACCACTCCAATTATTGCTGCCACTATAACATCAGGAATGAAGTACCCTGCAAAGCAAATGAGCTACATATTTATTATATTCTGAATACATACATGCTGAAATCCAAGTGCAATTTCATCACATATCAAGGTCTTCACATAAAGGAAATGTAACATCCCAACCACTATTTTTGAGTATTTCCATCCCGGTCCTTGATTTGAGACTTCCAATAGGTTCATATAGTGTTTTGAGATTTGTAGCCACCTATAAGGTATTAGATATCTCTCCTATTGTATGATCAAAATTATTGGATAGTTAGGCCTCGTTTGGACGTGATTTGAAATCAGGTTGATTTGAAGTTGAAGTTTTGTTTAGACATGTAACTTGGATTTCTTAAGTTGTATTTTTTTCTCATAAACATGAAAACCCCACAAGTTGTGAAAACTATCAAAACTTCCCCAATTCTTATACAATCTTACCAAATGAGCAAATCATAGTTCATAACAAAGTTAATACGCTACCAGAAGACCTTTTTAAAAAATACAACATCTATTGATCAAACTTTAGTTCAATAAAAAGAAAAATTGAACATGAGTTGTAGTGTAACTACTCTTTAATATAATCTTCCCACATGACATGGACAATCTCTTCACGTCGAGCATGCACTTCCCGATCAGATGACCGAGAAGATGAACCAACATTGTTACTTTGAGTCAGGTTTTACATTTAAAAAATATATCTACAAACTTATGAATCTTTTTTTACAAAATATAAATTTATGGGTCAAATTTTTGCTTTTAAAAAAAAAAATGAAATCTCAAATCCTACTTTTTGGGGAATTTGAAATCATGATATGAAGTTGAAATTTTGTGCAAATTTCATAAGCAAATGCTGATTTGAAATCAAAGTATGAAATCAGGCTTCCAAATCCTATCACCAAACGTGCACTTAATCTTAGTAGACTCACTTCTTGAGTCTCATCTTGATTAATTTCTTTCCACTCCTGTGATCTAGATTTTTTGTCTTTGCTTAACTCTGTTTTACACTACTGCAAAATAGTGGGATGGATCTCTATTCTTGTCGTCTTTCATGTTCCCTTGATTCACCACCTTTTAAGCGGTCAGAGTTGTTGCCAAAGCCCTACGAAAGTATGCATGATATCTTTTTCTAACTTCTAGTTGTGAATCTTACATGACGTTTTAAAAAGAATACCAAAAATTAATCGAATCGTACCATTGACACCCCTAATTTTGAGGATGATCTATGCACGGCTTAAGATTCGTTTGAGAATGTTTCAGCACCTAACTCTATAATGTGTGGAGAAGATCCTCCCTCATAAGTCACGACCTATGGTGGGCCCCATAGGAAGTGTATACCTCAGTTAAAGAATGAATGTGATAGTGCATTGTAAAGATCTTGATACGTCCTTTATTAACATCCATTTGTTGCATATTGGTATATGCTTGTTCTGAACGATGTTAACTGCTATAACAATGTCAGATATATTTGTCATGATTGGTTATATTATGATTTTTCATTTCATATTGATAAAAAATTGTTTTGCGGATTACTTGGCAATTTATATTGATTATGTTGGTAAGTCTTTCCACGACCCTTTTGGCAGTAAGCTGATGAGACTTACTGAGTATTCCCCGTACTCACCAATTACCGCTCATTTCCCACCTGCGTCCTTGCAGATACAGTTCCTAGCTAGTACTCGCAAACTGAGTTTGTGAGTAGATCAGCATTTGCCATCCAATACTGAGCCAACCACTCCAATCCTGTGGTGGGTAGATGTTTTTAGTTTGTTTGCTTCTACTCAGCATTTTCCGGATACGTCCCAATTGACTCTTAGATACTCCTTTGACATTATTGTCACGTTTAGACTTAAACTTAAGGATTAGCTGTGTACTTTGAATCGACTATCTTTTGGGATATGTTATTAAGAACTTTTTTATTGTTATTATATATACTCGGAAAGTGTGATAATATGCTTAATGGATTGTCGGGAGCCAGTCATAGATCCTTGAAAAATCATTTTGTTGTTGACTTATTTTTCGGTATTTAAACCTCTATTTTGCATACATGTTTTTTTTGTCGACGTGCACGAAACCTAGCCCGTAAACCACGGTTATCAAAAAAAAAAGTTGCATATATGTTTTGACTAATTAGCCTTAGCCTCAAGGAAAACAAATGGGAGGTATTCCATTTTGTCAGATGTGACTTCCGTGCCTTCTGAGCATTATGTTCGAGAGGAGCAGGCATTAAGAATGTTCTGGTACCAGAGGAAGATAATTCTGGAATATGGCGATCGACAAGTCTCAAGAAGTCAAAAATAACTAAAACTCATATTTCAAAATTAAAAGAATTTTATCACATGCTCTAATTTGCCCACTGGCCGACTTTGTTGTATGGGGTGGAGTGTTAGCCAGTTAAAAACTCTCATGTTCAGAAGATGAGAATTACGGAAATGAGGATGCTGAGGTGGATGTGTAGGCATACTAGGAGAGATAAGATTAGGAGACTAACCGGGATAAGGTGAGAATGGCCTCCGTGGTGAACAAGATGAGGGAAGCGAGGCTGAGATGGTTCGGGCATGTGAAAAGGAGATGCGCAGATGCCCCAGTGAAGAGGTGTGAGAGGTTGACAATGGTGGGTTTAAGGAGAGGTAGAGGTCGGCCGACGAAGCATTGGGGAGAGGTGATTGGACATGACATGGTGCATCTTCAGCCTATCGAAGATATGAACTTACATAGGAGGATATGGACGTCGAGGATTACGGTAAAAGGTTAATAGGTAGTTGAGTGTTGTCTCCTTGCTTACCAGTAGCATTAGTACTAGTCTTTAGTCTCTTGCCTTCGATTTCCATTACTACCTGTTATATTTTTGCTTCGGTTATCACATTATTTTGTTGTGGTTACTGTCCCTTTTCTGAATGCTATGTAATGATTTCTCTATTATTTGCTATGTCTGCTTTACTTCTGTATTTTATCTTTAAAAAAATGCTTTGATACGCGTTACTAGAGCGGTCTTTCGAAAACAGCCTCTCTACCTCCACGAGATAGGGGTAAGGTCTGCGTACACTCTACCTTCCCCATACCCCACTTGTGGGATTACATTGGTATGTTGTTGCTCAAATTTGGCCACCGCTAAGAGAATGATAAATTTCTAAAGCATGATAGCAGGACATGAAGAAAAGCTAGACTAATCGAGATTCAGTGCATAAATGAGGCATTTCAGCATGAAGTAATAAGCAATCTGCACTATTTATCTTAAGGAATTCAACTACAATTATTGCAGCATGATCTAAAATGCCAATTTGACTGAAAGATTTTGACATGGTTTCAGTAAGTCAACCTTTCATTTCGTTGTCTAATTGGTTGCACAATGTTACTCAAGGCCACTATTATCTAGTTCAACCTATGTGCCGATATATCTACGTGGAACACAAGGCTAGCACATAGTGAAGTATTACATAACCCTCATTGGCAACGCCAACTCTAGAAAAGAGTACAGATTTATCAATTAATCATGCTCAAACAATATCTACTCTAGAAACAAGGTCAGAAACACTGACCAAAAGAAGGGGGAAGTGAGCCTGCCACACCCATTTTTTCAATCACAAAGGCGACAAGAAATCCACCAAAATACAACACGTACATTAAGGCAAGGAATGAGAGGGATCAAATGTTTGACATGTATGCTCAAACAATATCTACTCTAGAAAGAAAGTCAGACATACTAACCAAAAGGAGGGGGGAGTGAGCCTGTCATGCCCATTTTTTCAATCACAAAAGCAACAAGCAATCCGCCAAAATACACCGCGTACAATAGGCAAGGAATGAGAGGGATCACATAACATGCAGTTGACCTGACAAAAAAAAAACTTTTGATCAACAAAGTATGTTAACTAATGAGGCTTGAACTTCAGAGGCATAAACTTAACAAGAAGACATACATTTTTCTGGAGTTGTGCAAACAAAAAGTAGTAAGCAGTGAAACAGATATACCTAAATGATCTGACAACAAAGGACTTCATAGACAGGCGAAAGGAAATCCAAGCAAGAAGCATGAATGCTGACATTACAAATGTCAAGAAACCTCCGCTCAGCCCAGCAACAAGGTAAGCCTGCTTGGAGGAAGCCATTTAGCCATTTCAATTTTTAATCAAATAGAAAACACACATACTTCACCAAGTTCCACAAAACTGAAGTGACAAAGTCAATCTACCGCAAAAGAAGAAAATGAAATGCAGATTAACTTATAGAGAAAAAATTACTCACCAATGTTAAAATGGAATAGAACCCAAATGCTCCCCAAAATCTAGCTTCAAAAACTAGTTCCTGTAAAATGTCAAAAAGAAAAAGAAGAAAGAACTTGTAACATTGAACGATCTTTGCAATAAAATAATAAATCTTTTAAACTCCACAGTCCACATACATGGCATTTTGACGATAAAATTTCTATATAATTCAGGAAGAGGATAACTGAACCACCCAATGCATAGTTAATAATTATTATGGAACAGAATTTGGAGATGAAAGCAGCACTTGACACTTAAATTTCCCCAACCCACCCCCACACCCCACCCCCCGGCACAGGCAAAAAAGTCCTCATCTAGCATTAACTGACAAGGGTGTTACCTAACCTAGACTGCCCATTTCTCCCCTCCCTCATTTTCATTCCTATTCCTAATACTCGTCACAAAATGTAACCATCCAACCCCTCGTTTTGAGTATTTGCATTCTAATTTATGTTTCGAGCATGTTTATGATTTCATATTATATTTTATGACTTGTTGGTATGACTTGGGTTGAGTTTCGGGGTCAGGATGTATTTTAGATCATGAAAACCTTGGAAGAACTGTTGGTGGGTGCGACGCCTTTTGCCGCCAGGGGAACTGCGATTGCAACGCAAGTTGACTAGCTGAGGGTGATCACCTTTCCGATTTGGGTCATTTGGTCCGCTTTTGCAAAGAATGTAGGTTTGTGGTTATGTCCGCCTTTGCATATGATGAGCCGCTTTTGCGATGGGGTTGGGTAGGGAGTTTCGCGCAATTGCAGTGATCGCGGAGGTCATCAGTGACAGATACAACAGTCTTTTTCAACAGTTCTTTCCCTTTTTAGAACTAAGCTACAGGATGAACTAAGTTTGCGCACTTTCTACTGGTTAGACTATCTACTAAGGAGAAAAACTTGCGCAGAATTACATTCGAGAGATAGTCAGGGTCTCCATTTCTATCATAACTGATGGAGGGACATCGGTTACAGCTCAGTTTTGGCAATCAGTGGAAAAGGCTTTGGGTACTGAAGTTGAGCTTAGCACAATGTTTCGCCCACAGACTGATGATCAGTCCAAGCGAGCTATTCAGATCCTCAGAGGATATGTTGACAGAATGTGTCATCGACTTTGGAGGTCAAATGAATGACCAGTTACCTTTAGCTGAATTAGCGTACAATAAAAGCTACCAGTCTAGCATTCTGATAGCCCTGTGTAAGGCATTGTATGGGCAACAGTATCATTCTCCAGTTGGACAGTTTGAACAGGGTGAAATAAGGCTATTGGGTCAATATTTGGTTCAGAAGTGCTTTGATGAGGTCAAAGTAATAGAAGAACAGCTTCAGACAACTTAGATCAGGCAAAATTTCTACCCGGAAAAAAGGAGACGTGACTAGAGTTCTTTTTTTTTTTTTTTTTTTTGATAAGGTAAATAATTTTATTGACAATTGGGGAAACTCCGTATACAAGCCATATACCAAAAGAAGAGAACCTACATCAAAATATGGTTCTCAACAAAAGAGATCCAATCCTTTATACAAATAGGGACCTCCTGAGTACACCAAAAAGTAACTAGAGACAAAACACTCCTATGCAATTTTACAAAATCTTGTTCCACCCCATCGAATGCCCTCCTATTTCTTTCTTTCCAAATGACCCCACATGATTGCTAAGGGGACAACACTCCATGCTCTTAGGCTTCTCTTTCCAGTCCTATGAGTCCAACTTTGCAAAGCCTCCTTCATTGTACCCGGCATCACCCAACAGCAACAACAACAACATACCCAGTAAATTCCCACAATGTGGGATCTGGGGAGGGTAGAGTGTACGCAGACCTTACCCGGCATCACCCATTGCATCTAAAACCAATTGAGGGCACCCTCCATAACCGATTAGCCACCTTACAATGCAAAAGAAGATGATCAACATTTTCACCTATACTCTTGCACATAAAGCACCAACTAACATAGTTGATCCTTCTCTTTCTCAGATTCTCTGTCGTTAAGATCACGCCCCTAGCCGCCTACCAGACAAAGAAACACACCTTCCTCGGTGCTTTAGGAATCCATATAGAGTCATGGGGGAGAGTACATTCCTCTCTCACAGGTAGCTTCTTATAATAAGAGCTAAACCTGAAAATCCCATCTCCACTCTCCTACCATCTCCATACATCCGGCAAGTCGTTTGGAGTGACTAGCCCATACCAAAACTCAATCAAATTATGAAACTCTTCCATCTCCCAGTCTTGAAGGTTCCTTCGGAATCTTAAGTCTTAGAAAAAAAAAACCTCGTGAGACCTACATACCATGTTCTTTTGAAGGCTGCTCCCTTGATATCTTGATGAAGATCGAAGCAGTGGCCTATAGACTTGCCTTACAACGTTCTTATGTATGTTGATTTACGTATTTGGTTTACATTGAATATGTGGGATTCAATTGCGAGCGTGTGGATTCACGTCTTGGTTTGCAAGTGGATTGGGCCCTCCCTCACAGGTCATTTGCCTTAGTAGACCCTATGGCAGTGTGCATGATAATGGGCACGTCGGTTGATTATTGAAAGTTGTGAGCTTATTTGTGCATATCGACATATACTTTCTTACTGTTATATGCTTGACTTTGTGCATATTCTCATATGTTTTTTTCTGTGCATCGATTTTATGCGGTTGCAAAGTTGTTGCAGGTATGTGCATATTATTATTCTTGATGATGATATATGTAAGGGTTTTATTTAAAAGGTTTATTTTCGTATCACGACTCTCGCCGCAACCTTATTGGGGACGGTTAATGATACTTACTGAGTAACCGTACTCACCCCTCTTCCATCCTGCATTTATTGCAGATACTGATCTAAGCTCTAGCAAACCTCGTGGTTGAGTTTACGAGTTGCAGTTATCAGTGGTGAGCCAACCACTCTAGTTTTATGGTAGCTAATACTTCTTTATCAGTTTATTTCCGTTTCGGACATTGTTATGTACTCCCAAAATCTTAGATGCTCTTGACTCAGCGTTAGACCTATTTCTAGCTCAGTGTTACATTTGAATTAGCCTTGCATTATCTATTTTACCATTTCAATTGGATTTATTCCCCGTTTTTGTTTGTTTCATTAATCACTAAATGAATGAATTGAGTAAGGTTGGTTCGCTCGACAAGGAGGTTGTCGAGTGCCGGTGACAAGTCCCAGAATTTTGGGTCGTGACACAAAGTAGATTGAATAACCAAATGATAAAAAACAATCAGTTGTTTAAACCCCAATAAAAAATCACCGGACAATGTACCTAAGAAGTCCTAAAACAAGCAGATGATATCAGCTTTATTTCTTCTTCCTTCCTTCCTATTACTAATTTGAAATCTAAAATTCTCTCTAATGGCTGTCAGAAAGTACAATGGAATTACAAATAAAATATATCGAAATCAGTCTGCAGTGTAATGCGTGAATAAAGAAAAAGATAGATCTTTGACCTCGTACATATTTGTAAGATATAAGAAAGGAAGAGATGGAACAAGAAAACATATGGAACAAGAAAACATACATATGAAAAGTAGACATCTTTACCAAAACAATATTAAAAAGATATAAAGTTGTACCTCTTTTGACAACTTCAGGACAGAATCATCTTGACTCAGAGGGAAGCTTTTCCAGAGCATTCTTGGAATCAACATCCCAGCAAGTGAACAGGGTACGAACATCATGAATGCCAAATATGGTGTAGAAAACCTATTCATGAAAACAATTTAGCAAAAAGTTTCTCAAAGTCAAGTGAAAATTTCTGTTTATTGGTGTCAAAGTGCAAGCAGCTTGATGAGGATGTGGCACACCAAAGTCCATTATAAAGCAAAAATATGCTAGTAATTTGACAGGTGAAAATTTGAAGGCCAAACAATTAAAAGCAACTTGAGGCATTCCACTTATGCAACATTTCTTTGCCTGGTCTCATTATGTTACTTAACTAAGACGTTCATATTTTAATACAAAGATTTAAAGTAGTGAAATGGGCATAAGCGAACTAATAGTCACAGCTTCCACAAAATTTTTCTTTTAAGGTAGCACCCAAATTTTCATTAACTATATCAGGATACTAAGTTTAAAAGTATTGGAATATTGCTGTCATGGAGTAGAAGACCAGACAGTCAAATGTTAGAAGGAAAGCTTGGTGCACTAAGCTCCCGATATGTAAGTGGCCCTCGAAGAAGCAGACCACATTAAGTCTATTGTATGCAGCCTTAGCTGGCATTTTTGCCAGAGGCTGTTCCGCTGCTTGAACTCATGACCGAAACTTTTACCAGACACTCAAACAAAATTGAAAAATAATAATTCTCCAATAAACTCGGAGAATGCAATCTCAAGAATAAGCAAACGCATACCAGTTCATTGACTGACCAGAAAACAGCAGTCTTATGACAGCAAAGGCAGCTGGAAAAACAATTGCTAGCAAAATTGCAGAAGTATGATATAACACTCCTGCATAACAGCCAATAACCATTTTAAACTAGCAGGACAGAGAAACGAGGCTTTTAAGAGCAATATTCCAACGAGAGAGAATTGAAGTATGCACATTACCTACCTTTAAGAAAATCATAAAAGGTTGCAAAAGAAGAGGTCAGTCCCCAAGTTGGAAAGCGTAACAGAAGTGGCATGAGAAAAAAGATGACAAGAGGTAAACTATGAAGTAACATAGCTTGCTCTCGCGAATAGTATATCTACAATGAGGACGACAATAGGTACTCATAGTTAATTTGCAATTTAATTCCACTTCATATATAAGAAAATAAATAGAATCGCTCTTCATCTTGAGAAGTGTTGGCTTACCAAGAACCACGACAAGTAATCAAAGAACACTGCACGTTCATTGTCAGATCTATTGACAGCAGATTTTAATCTCCTTTCATGTGCATTTTGCAGGTAAGACGAGTTGGCGAAGGCTTTGATTATTCTTAATAAATTGTCTCCACGTGCTTGGATGCTTCCAGGTCTAGTCGGAAAAAATTCTAATGTATCAGAGCAAGTTCCCAAAAAGACACAACGGTCTTAAAATTTCAATTTGGTGAACTATACCAAAACAGCAATTGTGATGCATACAATAGTCTTTCAACAGTATCAGATGCGGTATGATAAAAATAACCCCCGAGGAGAAAGATAATATCCAGGCCAGGAATATCGCCAAAATCTTGGGCAAACATTCTGTAGTCTGTATCACCAGGAATTATACCAAAAAGATCCTACAAACACATAGGAAAATAGAAAATTTTAACGCCATATCAATCACCCATCGCTGAAAGAAACTGATAGATAGATAGATAGATATCAAGAAACTGATTTAAGTAGTAGACAATATTCTGTGAACCTGAGCCGCACTATTTGCCATAGGATATAGTGCTGATTGAGCATAAACATGTGAAGGCCAGGACCCAGGTCCAGATTGGCAAACTAAATCTGTAAATCCAACAATGCACAGCAGGTGAAAATTTTAACAATATCAATGGCATAGAGATGGAAAGATTTAAGAATTGAATGCTCAACTCTCCTCATGGAGTAGATAATTTGGTCAATTTAACATGTCATTCAGAATGTGTAGTCTTAAGGATGGTGCACCAATTAGTAGAATATCATAACTTGAACTCGTTGCAAAGGATCAAAATGAATTGCATTCTAAGTTTTTGTTATTGGTTCAGTTCTGACTTCTGAGTATATAGATGACCCTGTTTCTATTGTAGACATCCTAGGATCCTTATAAGATGAAATAGGAATTAGAGATAGTCTTTGTTTTTACTCTTTTGGATGTAGATTCAATGCTGTAAATTTTTGGATGCCAGCACTTTGTGCTGATGATTAATATACACTGTTTGTTACCTTGTCAAAAAAAAAAAAAAAAAAAAAAAAAAAAGAATACCATAACTTGAACAATTTTTTGATGAAGTAAATGAGATATCATTAAAAGCATCCAGAGGATGCAAAGATTACAAAAGAGAACTTTTCAGCTTAACAGATAAAAAAAGATTATAAAGCTAAAGAGCTGACAAATTCCAGAAAGCTAAAGACCTGTCAGCTCAAGAGATACAAAACAACTTATAAAGCGCTAAGCTGACAAATTTCCAAAAAGACATCTAAATAATTTAGAGGGGAAAGATTAGCCCAGCTATATTGGTTAACTAGACAACTAGCCTCAAGAAAGCATATTTGAGTTGAAAATCCATCAAAACATCTTATGTTTCTTTTCAGACAAGAGAAAAGGAGAGAGAAAGATTCCCCTTGTCTGATCCCTCTCATAGGGGAGAAAAGACCCAGTGGCCGATAAAGCCAAGGTGTGGGACCCACACGAGGGCATATGAGTGGTAGGAACACGGGACAAGGATAACAAAATTTTATGGAAGTGACTTAACGTCTATGAAAGGCCTTTTGGCCAATTAAATTTTACCGGCATATTCAAGGTGAACCAGTGGTGAACCAGGCCCTACACGAGAGCGGTATCATCATAAGAATATGTTAACATATCAATGGGAGTTATTGGAAGTAGTTGAGGTGGTAAAGTGGCCAAAGGAAGCTAAAAAGCAAAGTTGAAAATGTTAGTAGGAAAGAACTAACATATGACCCGACTTTGACAGGGTATATCTCAAAACCTATTAAGAATTTGGCCAAGGTGTTCAAATTAAAATTGTAGCCCTTCGAGTCCAGTTTCCAATGGATTAAACCGTTCGTCGATCCGAGCTTTGTCGAGAAAGTTATCACTGTCTTACCTAAGGGTAGCAGAGCTGTCCAGTTCGCTCGCAGCCCCGTTCGCGAAGTATTGTGGCCTGTAAGCAATAAAATCTTGGATCCAGCGAAATCCCCAGCGAGCAAGGGCTCTGTAGCTCGCAGCCTGTCCCGTGAAGCAAGAAATGAAGCAAGAGAAATCTGTCTACAAATATAGGCATTGCGGGGAGACAGAAACACCAGAAAACTTTTGGGTCTTCTTGGGATTCTAGAGAGAAGGAACAGCCTCTCTCTGATCAGTACACCCTAGGTAAGTGTTCTTGATGCGATTTTGAATTTAACAGTTATTTTGCGTAAGTTCTAGCAAATTGACGGATTCAAATCCGTAGGAATCCATCTAACCTCCAAGTATCTCCACCAGATTCAACCTAGGGCTCAAAACTAAAAAGGTAATGTTTCTACCCCATTTTTTAATACGAGTTTGAGGCAATTGTTTGGGGTATATATTGAGCTAGAATCATCGTTTGAATATGGAATTTTGTTCATTCTTGATTGAACCTCATGAGCTAGGGTTGAAACGACAATCTCACTCGATGACAACGAACCAACTGCTGTGAGACTCAATGACGTCTTTTAGTTCAAAGGACTTATCACCGGCGATGAAGAAAGTTTTCCTTTCCATTGGAGCTAGAAAGGTGCCTGAAAGGAAAACATAGGAAGTTTGGACATTGGGACAGCTTTCAAGAGAGAGTTTTTCTCTTTGATAATTTATTAAGTGTAAAGTGACATCCCCTTTTAAACAGACTAAAATGGAAAGTATAAATTGAGCATGACACCCTAGTAGAGATAGTGATGGATAGATGCCCCATAAAGGTCAAATTCACTTTCAATTTATTGTTCGTAGGATGATATTCTTGATTTATAGATAATTAAATACAGTTTTTTTGAGAAAATGGAACTTGGACCAACTCAACTCCAAAAGGCAGCAGAAGTGGCAAGGATTGCTCAAGATTATATAAAGAGATTATAACCTATACACTTGACCGATGTGAGTTCTAGCACCTGCAGGGCTTAATACCTAGAGCTTAGAGTAACATAACATGGGTGGTCCAGCATTGGATAGCCTAACATCAGAGATGGGTTTGGCTATCATGTTGAAAAAATGAATCGTGGCCCTTAACTTAACCCAAAAGCTAATTCAAGTGGCGATGATTGTCCAAGACCATATAAGAAAATTACAACCTTAAGTTTAACCGATGTAAGAAATATCAATTACTTTAGCATTTGCCAACAGCAAAAATTATGCTTTACGTTCATCCCTATGCTTTACATGTATCCCTCTTTACAAGCTTGCAATAGCTGGCAGCTCGTATAATGAAAAAGGTCATGTTCAAATCATTGTCACAATTACAACATCGCACCAGCAAGCATAAACATGGCACAATAGTATGAATGCATGTACTTACCAAGGCCTCCGGTCCCAGAAGCTTCAACATCTATAAATGCTCCAATCGTCTGATTCCATCTATGTGTAGTTATGAAACCGTGCGAACCCTGGAAAAATCATCAGCAAACTCTTGTGCTTAAATTGCTTGTTTTTTTAATCAACTACTGATCTACATAAAGCATTCTGAACACCGACAATGACAATTGAGATAACTACAATTCCTTGAGCTCGTGGAAGAGATTCACACAGCTTTAGATATCCAAGTTCAAAGCCATGAGACATTAGTCATTAAAGACAATGTATATATATGGATGCTCGAATGAATGTGAGTGTCTCCATTGAACTACAACCCGAGATTGTAAGCGGATACTATTGATCAGAAAAGATATGCAAACAAGATCACAGTTAGCAAGGAACAGAAGGAAGAACTAAGAAATTGAAGGAGGCAGAACCTTATCATTGTTCTCTGATTTTTAAAACTGTTGATCAATACACTTAAAGATAACCAGAGGGCCTATAGTAAGCGGTATGAAAACCTATCCTGGAGGTAAAGATGGGGTAGTAGAAGATCTTAAAGAGCCCCCTTTATCAATCACCCGAGAAAGATAATGCCTCAAATCTAATATGACTCAGAATTGACAGAAGTATCTATCATCAACATCATGCAACCAATCTTTTAGCACCCTGTCCAACAAATATAATAAATATCCCGCACTATGAAAGCTTTTAAAGTTTGAAATGAATAGTACCAAATTTCATTCCAGATATTTCAGAAAACTATTTGATAAAATAAATATGTGTTTCTGACAATGTATAGTCATCACATCTTTCACTATTAGACTAAGAAGCACAAAGGACAGAGATAGGAGAATAAAAATTTAAGGAAAGCTGAAATACTGCCGAATCGCATAATTTTCTAAGAAACGTGCACTAGGAAGTCATGGAAAAGTGGCACCTACTTCCTAGAACTTCAATACAACAAGCATAGCTCATGATTCTTTAAGTCCATTATTCTTAATAAAAGATGAGAGAAAATATCAAAGCCCAAAATCATGCGTCATACATGAGAAAATCCAAATTGTAACCATTTAAAAAAGGAAATATCAAAAGAAATTGTCATGGGTCCCAAATAAGGATCTTCTTACCAGCATAAACAGTTCTTCAGCTCCATTAAATAGAAATATAACTGGTCTAGGTGGAATCCAGCCGGAATGAACAAAAAGTCTTGCTAGCTCGAGTATTGATGCTGTTTGAGTAAGGCATAGTGCAGTCAAGATAGATATAACCAACTAAGACATCATCATTCATCCGGAAAATAAGATATACATACCAACACATGAACCACAATCACCAGCTCCTGGAGAACCAGGTGGAGTATCAAAATGGCCATTCACCAAAACTGCAGAATCATTTTCTCCTGAATCCACTGATGACATTCTGAAATTAATTTGTCCTACTTTCAGTTTCAAGTTGTTGCATATTTGAATGAAAAAGTTAAAACCCCTATGTGAGGTTGCCAATCAAATATATTTGTCCAAAAGATATCTTTAACTTGTTCAGGTTTTTCATTATCAAGGACAGTGTAAGGAACTTTTTTCAAAAACAAAAGATGGTGTGAATGAGCAAATTCCTTTAATTGATGAATTCAGGTAATAACACTCACTTATCTTTATGGTTTAAGAAAAAGAACAAAAAGTGTTGGTGGATAATGAGCAACTATACCTCATAATAATATTTGTATGATTCCTATAAGTGAGAGAGATGCTATGGTGTAAAAAGAACATGTTGAAGGAGCCATTAACAATAGTCTCCTCTATCTCTATTCTGCAAGAATAATGAATGTGTAATTGTCAGTTGAGGAATTAAGTGAAGAAAAGATGAGTTTACCAAGTTAAAAGACTTAACACATAGACAGCCCCTTAAACTTGCCAGCAAATTTCATTTAGACACTAAAACTAAGGATTATTCTAATTGAGCCCCTGAACACATAATATGGTGTTCCTAATTTGCCTCAATAACCCATAAAACCTCAGGCCTATTCCAATTGAGACTGATGTGTATACTTAAAGATTATGATAAATTTTATGTGATAAACTTAGCTACCTAATAGACACTTGAGATTTGAGAATACACACAAAAGTTTTTTCAAAATTTGAACTGTAAGGGGTCGTTTGGTAGCTAGATAGAGTTATGCAGATATTAGTAATACAAGGATTAGTAATTCTGAGGGAATCTATGTATCTTTTATGTAAGGATTTGTTATGCTGTGTTTAATTATTCATATAAAAGTTATTCATGTATTAGTTATTCCACCTTATGCCATGCCTAAAATAATAAATAAATTCTCCTAATTTATACGTGTATTAGTAATGCGGATTTCTAAATTGCAAACCAAACACCGTATTAATTTTATATGATATTTACTTATGCAAAATTTAATACCTACATAACTCACCTCCCAAACCAGCTATCAAACAACCCCTAAGTGTTTAATAGTGACACTTTATCATGTGTTCAGGTGTTTGTCTAAATGGATGTATTAAGCTAAAGTTAAAGCAAGTTATCCAACCTAATACCAGGTTGAACACGTTCCTCTAGGTTAATAACTCAAGATTCAACCAAGTGCACCAGTTAGCGTTTTCGTAACACGGGTGGCCAGCGGATAAATTATACCAATTTTAAAAAATATATACATAAAATACCTAATTTTACGGAGAGACCATGAACTGCCCAAAAATTAATATATAAATTCGCCCCTGGCTCAATCCTTAGTTGGAGTGTCCAAACAGAATTGGTGGCAAGTGTCTATGTATTAATCCAAAGTTAAAAGAAGTTATCCAACCTAATACCAGGTTGAGCTCTTTCCTTAATCATGTCCAACTGTTTCTTAATATACTGTGCAGCTAATCTCAAACCTTGACGTCCTTCCTGACGACCACCAATATCTTTAGATAAGACGCGAATATGCTCAATAGCTCTGGCTTCAGAGAAGCGATGAGGAGGAGCGTCAATAGCAAGAGGTGTGATGAATTTCATGTGAATGATTGAGTATACAAGTACTGATATCAATCCATACATAATCAACATACTAAACAGTACTTTGAATCCGGCTATATCACCCGAACTCAACCTCCACGCCATCACTTAGTACAATATGTATATTCTCTATTCGTATACAGAATTAATTAGAATATACCTGTGGATTAATGATATAGTTGAATAAGAAAATATTCGAATCGAGACAAAAAGCAATCAAAGAGGAAGAACCAGAGAAATGTGAGTGTGTTGGTTCGCATCATGAATTCCTGATTACTTTGTCGAATTCGGCTTTTGATATTTTCTGGGCCCATCAGCTTTGGGCCCATATGGGGAAGTACCTATTGTAAAAGTACGAAGAAATTGTACGGTTTGGCCTTCAAATGGGCTGGTCTTTAGAATTTGTCAATCTTTAACTTATGCTTGGCGGGACATAAATTCTTGAAAAAGAACGCATTGTCCCTGAAAACAAAATACTTACTCGTTCCTCGTTCCTCTTACTTTGATGACCCTAAAACTATTTACCAAAAATGCCCCCAAAATTATAATATTAACATGGTATATAAATATACTGAGATGGTATTATGTTCATTTATTCAAAAGAAACACTTTTCTCAAAAAAACTTTTATGATACCATCATGTTATATACATATGTTGTGATGCTATCATGGAGAGCTGCTTCAGTTCTTCAATGAGACACTCCTCAGTCTTCCGTGATACTATCATGGTACATAAATGTCACGCCCCAAATCTGGAGCGGCGTGACCGGCACTCGGTGCCGAACTAGGCCCAAGTGAACCACTCTAAATCTGAAACTTTGCTAAGGTCTACCTGCACACAGACAATACCAACAAGCCAGCGAGGCCGTAATCTGGATGGATATATATATATATATATATATATACACTAGTTATTGGAGGCCCGTGTTAAGCTCGGGCCCAAACTCACAATATAAATATAATGCGTAATTCTTATTAAATAAGAATAAATTGTGTCACCTTTTTAGTACATAATTAATTTAATGTAATTGCATGTTAATCATATTTTGTTTATAAATTTTCATAATTATTAAAGTTTATTCGTCATATAATTAGATAGTTTTCTTAAGAAAAATATTTATGAGAAAATAAGTTTGGTAGGAAAATTAGCAAATACAAAAAAGGGCACAAGTAATTTGATATCCTATAAACTAACGTGATAAATTGAAAATTATTTTTATAAATTTGTGAGCACGCGATTGTTATTTTAGATAGAAATAGATTTCTTTTGATATTTATTAATTTTTCACTCATAATTCTACGTGTCAGGGCTTTATGCTAGTGAAATGTGTTTTTGGAGTATAATTGTTATCAAACTTTTTAAAATTTACCAAGTTACATATAGGTAGCTATGTAAATAAAGGCCAAAATAGGGGTAAAAATGAAAGTTTTGAGGTTGTGAGGACTATAAAACTCATGGATCCTCACTTAAATCACCTTAATTAAAGAGTGTCCATTTAATATGATTTTTTGATTGTGTAAAAATTCACTTATCTAAAAAATGATAAATTTGGTATATAAGACTTAATATCTTCTTAATTATATAACAAAATATTTATTTGGACTAAATATGAAAGCTAAAAGTACCACGGAAAAAAAAAGATTCACAAAAAGTACTATAAATAGCAATATACCATAATTTTAGGAACCAATAGAAATGGATTAAAAAAATGAGTGGAAAATGAGAATTGGGTAAGAAAAGTCAAAAGGAAAGCTACATGTCACAATATTAGAGGATCAAATTTTTTGTGAGGACTACAAAAAACTTGGATCCTCACTTATATTAAGTAGTAAAAACATAGAGTAATATAGAACCCGGGCCCAAAATTAAGATTAAAAATTATATTTATAATTATTTTTTATTTTTTTACAGCTCTTTGTGACAATAAATTATTGAAAAATTAATTCGATGTTTGTGCAAACTTTTAAAAACCAAATACTTTTAAACATTTAAATTGTGCAAAAGTATTCGAAAATTGAACAAAGACTATTTTGTCGTTACTTTAGGTTTTTTTTTTTTCTTTTTTTACCTTCAAGCAAATACATGACACAAATGCATTTCCCAGAGACATTGAATTTATTATATTGGGAAATGCATTGGAAATGACTATAGTTAATAATAAGGGTAAATTATCAATGTCTTGATTTATTAAACTCGACATTAATTTTTAGTATAGTGGACAAGTAAAAGTGGACGATGAAAATAGTTGATATTATCACAGTATAAAATTTCTTAAACGTTTTAAAAAGGACCTTGAAACGTTCTAAATTTACCAAAGTGGATGTGGCTGCCTAAGTACTCACTCTTTCTCAATTTATGTGGCACTTTTTGAATTTCGAGATTCAAATAAGTCTTTCTTTGACGGATATTTTCATATATCTTTTAAATATTTTAAATTATCAAGTATTGTGACTTATAGTACTTTTTACGTAATTTCCTAGTATGTAAATATTATTTCAAAAGATTTAAAGATTTCATGCTTAATTCACAATCAAAATTAAACTTATTTGACTCTCGAAATCTTAATTGTGCACATAAATTGAAACAAAAAGAGCAGCATTAAAGAAATATAGTAAAAGTAAAAATGAGGCATATGAAGTACATATCACATCACTGATCAAAAGATGCCTAGAAAAGGCTTGAAAGTGCCTTGTTTTTGCATCATACCCTATAGTAGCTCAAGCAATAAAGGACAAATTTAGGGGCAAATTAATAGGAGGGAGCCTTTTGGTTGAAAAGCCTGGTTGGAATCCAACCAAGGACGACAAAATATTTGGATTGCCTCTTATTATATAGAGTAATCTATATAAATGTTGACTATCTCGTCTGAACTGGGCACACACACACCCAAAATGTATATACACAACTGAGCAAGCCGACGAGGCTACTACGTAGGTTGAACAACAAAACTGAGAGCCAACAAGGCTACATAACATCCCAACTACGTACAACTGTCTACAGACCTCTAGGGAACACGAGCTGTAGAAAGGACAGGACATGGCTCCGTCATACCCATAAATACATGTCAAAATAGCATACCACAAAGGGACTGCAGCTCCGGACCAAGTGGAGTGCACTGACTGCGGCTGAGTGGAAGGCCTACCGAGCTGGATCGTCTGTCCGATTACCTGAACCTGCGGGCATGAACGCAGCACCTCCAAGCAAAAGGGACGTTAGTACGAAATTATTGTAATAACCCATATTTTTTTTTAGTCTTAGTTGGTAATTTAAATAAAAGAAGGAAATAAAAAATATATATATAGAAGAATTAAGTGGTACAAAATAAAAGAAAAGGAGGATTAAAGGGTCCTTTAGGGGAAAAAAAAAGGAAAAAAGAGATGTGGGCCAAGCCCACAAAAAAGAGAAAAAGAAAATAAAGAGAAAAAGGAATAAGAGTCTGATGAGCATTAGACTAGAATAGAAAACCAGAAACGATAGAAGCAGAAACAAGGAAAAACAAAATGCAGTAGAAGAAAGGGAGAAAAAGAGAAGAAGGGAGAGGAGAAAAAAATAAAGCTTTTCCTCCCAAATCATCAAGGTAATGACTCTAATCTTTTATTTAAGTTTATTACATAATTATGGGTGAATCTTTATGGTGAAAACATGGGGATATTTTGAGGAATTGAGAAAGTTTAGCTCTAGGGTTCTTCAACCAAATCATTGATTTGAAAGGGCAAATAGTGTCAGATTTTAGACTTCTATATATCGTTGGAATCCTATCGTTAAGACCTTTCCGAAAACACAAGTCTTGTCGGGTTTTGAACATATTGACCAAAGGGCGTTTTCGTCCTTTAAAATTTGACTTTAACCGTTTAAGCCTCTAAAAATATAGAAGTGGTTTACCCTAAGGGTTTTGACCATTCTAAATCCGTTTTTGTGTAGTTTGAGGCAATACGGAGACTCGAGAACGCAGTTTTGATTTATTGGGAAGTGTGCTTGAATTGTGAATTTGAGGTAAGTGAGACTTTAAGCTTTGAGTACTTGCTTTTCAAAACCCGTTTTAAAAAATATGTTTTGTCTGCCTGGTCCATATGTTGGGGCGAGCGTGTGCTTGGCAGAATCGGTGGTCCTTTAGGCCAACCGCATATACTTTATTTTCAAATAATCCAAAACTCTCTTTATAAATTATTTGGTGATGTGATATAGCTGTGAGCCATGATATTGGGGCATTGTGTATGTTTCCCTTAGCATTGTGTATGCTTCTTGATTATATTGGGGCATTGTGTATGCTTTCCTTAGCATTGTGTATGCTTCTTGATTTTATTGGGGCGTTGTGTATGCTTCCCTTAGCATTGTGTATGCTTCTTGATTATATTGGGGCATTGTGTATGCTTCCCTTAGCATTGTGTATGCTTCTTGATGATATTTGGGCATTGTGTATGCTTCCCTTAGCATTGTGTATGCTTCCTGACATATTTGGCACATTGTGTATGTTGCCATGGATTCATAGTGTTGACTAATTCTTTAAATGTTGTTATGACGGTTCGTAGTGTAAATTGTGTTGAGACATATAATATATTTGATAAACAGTGGTTTGGACCTTGGTTGCTACTATATAATGATATATTCATGTGCATAATATTTTTGTGCTTGTTGTGTGTTTGTATTTTCTAACACTTATTCCAGGGGTATTTGAAGTGGCGGGTCGAGGATCTTACTGGGTTATATTTATGTATAACTCACTCCTTACCTGCATGTCCATGCAGATACTGTCGTTGAGAACGAGGCTGGTAATCGAAGATTTCGTGAGTGGATTCTGTTGCTGAGGTGAGCCACCGCATTGTTCGTGGAGGCAGCCATTTCAGCTTTATCTAATTTATTTCTAGTTATTTCTTTTATTTTGGGTTTACATGCCCAACAGTCAAACTCATGTAACTCTGTTAGATGCTCCATGGTTTTAGCGTGGGATGTGGGCTAGAGATTCTTTTATCTTAAGCGTTGATTGATTTTCATAAATCGATTATGGATTTGGTTGGCGACTATTTCACGTTTTTTTTTATCATTAATAACGTTGTTGGACCTGCACTTATTGTCTTTTAGTGCTTTTATAAATGATTAAGAGTATGATATATGGTTCGCCTGGCGGGTGATGTTTGTTGGGTGCCAATCACGTCTAGCGGGTATTTTGAGACGTGACAATAATGTACCGAGTATGTAAGACAAGATAACAACTGAAATGAAATAACAAACTGTACTTTTGATATCTCAAGAAAGCATCTGGAGGTACTCTACCTGGGTTGCCTCTCACCTAAGGCAAGATAACATAATTCTATAGATATAACTCCGTGACTCGAAGGTCAGGCATAGATAACTCGATGACTCATAGGCCAGGTATAATCAACTCTATGACCTGTAGGTCAGGTATAAGCAACTCCATGACCCGTAGGTCAAGTATAATCAACTCCATGACTCATAGGCAGGTAACAACTCCATGGCTCATAGGCTAGGCATACACAAACATATAATGATAACTTAAAGGCAACGTTATAGCCTGTAAACAACATGTACACTAGTTATTCCTTTTGTCATTCTATCATCTTATATAACCTAACTATTCTTATACCCGTCCTTAACTGGAGAAAATTATTACAATAGGGTTATGGTAACCTGAGTATGATCTTCATGAATAGCACATCTTGGTGCGAATAGTCAAAGGTGGCTCAATAGTAGAAATCATGCCAAAGAAAAGAAAGAACAGCCTTAACATACCTTTTTAGTCTCCTACTACTTAACGTTTATCCTTCCAAGCTCGTAAATCTACATTCAAGAGAATCCATACCACTGTTAGGCTTATCGTCATATGCCTATCTTAAGCCTTCAAATTAATTCCTTTTAAAATATGCCCAAATTCGGACAACATCTCCTCTATTTATATCCCTAGCCCGAAATCACAATACCAACAAAACAACAACAATAGCAATACTAATATCAACAACATCATCATCAACACCAATATACTCCATAAAACATCCCACACAATGTTTTTCCCAATTTCTCAACCAATCATAACAATATCCACAATACCATGATCAAAGAATTATATTCAATTTAATCTCAAATTAATCCAAAATCTCCTTTCAAATTCATTCCATAGTCATCATCTTCACTTTAATACTTTGCAACTTCTCTACTATGATTCTCTTCTTTTATAGGACTTGCTAAACCTTCAAATCAACTTAATCATGCGAAATAGAATGGAGAACATAACTTACACTAGAAGAACTTCACCTTACTCCACTTCTTCCAAGACCAAATTCATCACAATATTAAGTAGAGATAAGAACAATCCTTCTCCATGAATTAGCTTGGGGTTTTGGAGTTTGATCCTCTTTTGTGATGGTATAGAATGTTTTGGAATGGTGGAGAACCTTTAAGAACACTCTTATAATGGAGAGAGAAGTATGGGAGATTCTAGAGAGGTGTGGAGATGTTTTGTCCCGTCCCAAAATACCCGCTAGACGTGATTGGCACCCAGCAAACACCACCCGCCAGGCGAACTATATATCATATCTTAATCATTTATAATAGCACTAAAATAAAATAAGTGCAGGTCCAACAACGTTATTAATGATAAAAATGCGAAATAGTAGCCAACCAAATCCATAATCGATTTATGAAAACCAACCAACGCTAAGATAAAAAGAATCTCTAGCCCACATCCCACGCTAAGACCATGGAGCATCTAACAGAGTTACATGAGTTTGAGTGTCGGGCATGTAAACCCAAAATAAAAGAAATAACTAAAAATAAACTAGATAAAGCTGAAATGGCTGCCTCCACGAACAATGCGGTGGCTCACCTCAGCAACAGAATCCACTAACGAAGTCTTCAATTACCAGCCTCGTTCTCAACGACAGTATCTGCATGGACATGCAGGTAAGGAGTGGGTTATACATAAATATAACCCAGTAAGATCCTCGACCCGCCACTTCAAATACCCCTGGAACAAGTGTTAGAAAATACAAACACACAACAAGCATAAAAATATTATGCACATGAATATATCATTATATAATAGCAACCAAGGTCCAAACCATTGTTTATCAAATATATTATATATCTCAACACAATTTACACTACGAACCGTCATAAGTGGCAGTTAAAGAATTAGTCAACACTATGAATCCACGGCAACATACACAATGTGCCAAATATGTCTGGAAGCATACACAATGCTAAGGGAAGCATGCACAATGCCCCAATATAATCAAGAAGCATACACAATGCTAATGGAAGCATGCACAATGCCTCAATATAATCAAGAACCATACACAATGCTAAGGGAAGCATACACAATGCCCCAATATCATGGCTCACGGCTATATCACATCACCAAATAATTTATAAAGAGAGTTTTGGATTATTTGAAAATAAAGTATATGCGGTTGGCCTTAAGGACCACCGATTTTGCCAAGCACACGTTCGCCCCAACACATGGACCAGGCAGACAAAACATATTTTAAAAACGGGTTTTGAAAAGCAAGTACCCAAAGCTTAAAGTCTCACTTACCTTAAATTCACAATTCAGGCACACTTCCCAATAAATCAAAACTGCGTTCTCGAGTCTCCGGATTGCCTCAAACTACACAAAAACGGATTTAGAATGGTCAAAACCCTTAGGGTAAGCCACTTCTATATTTTTAGAGGCTTAAACGGTTAAAGTCAAATTTTAAAGGCCGAAAACGTCCTCTTGTCAATGTGTTCAAAACCCGACAAGACTTATGTTTTCGGAAAGGCCTTAACGAGAGGATTCCAACGATATATAGAAGTCTAAAATCCGACGCTATTTTCCCTTTCATATCAATGATTTTGGTTGAAGAACCCTAGAGCTAAACTTTCTCAATTCCTCAAAATATCCCCATGATTTCACCCTAAAGATTCACCCATAATTATGTAACAAACTTAAATAAAAGATTAGAATAATTACCTTGATGATTTGGGATGAAAGTTCTTATTTTTATCCCCTCTTTTCCTTTCTTTTTCTCCTTTTTTTTTCCACTGGTTTTTCTCCCTCTGTTGCTTGGTCTCTTTTATTTCCTTTCAGCTGTCCACAATTAAACCTTCACATCTGATGACCATCGGACTTTTGAAGTCTTTAACCTTTTTTTTTTCCTTTTCCTTTTCCTTTTTGGGCTTGGCCCACTAAATTCCTTCTTTTCAAATTTTCTTTTTAATTATAATTTCTTTTTCTTTTTCTTTTAAATTCCTTTTTAGCTAAAATTACCAATTAAACCCTTATTTAAAAAAAATTGGGTTATTACATGTTTGAAGGTTTCTAGATGGTTGTGAAGTTGAAGAAAAATGACTAAAATGAAATGTAGAGGCCCTTTTATAGGTTCCAAACTCGGATTGGGCCAGGTCAAAACATAAATGGGCTTTTAAGTGAACTTTTCGGATTTTCCGCCCAGGTTCGGGTTTCTCTGACTGTCCGTTTTGAAATGCCCATAACTCCCTATTCCGATGTCGTATTGACGAACGATTTGTTGCGTTGGAAATTAAACTCGACGAATTTCATTTTAGGCTTTTGAAAAACCTTAAAACTCCTGATATACCCAGAGATATACCCCTCCAAATTTGAGCCAAAATTCTGTCAACTTTTTCCAAATTTTCGTCAAACTTTTTTTCTTCGATTTGCTTGGTCCCAGAATCTTCTGAAACTCTCCATACATGATATTTATCATTAATCATACTTGATAGTGGTCATGTCCTTTGGCTCTGAGGTTGTCCTTCCCGCTTATGACTTACGAGATCGTAATTCATCCTTTACTTCATTGTTATGTACCCCCCATGGCTTGTACCTTCAAAACTTCATGGGACGTCTCCGATAGTCCATTATGCCACGACCCAATTAGGGGTTATGACGGGTACCCGGGGCTAACCACCGAGCACCGCTCATTCTGCTACTTGTCATACTCATTAAGCGTTCATTCATCAAATCATAGAAAAATCATTTTTCTTTTTCATTTGGAAACATAATTATCTTTATATACATAAGCCCTTCGACTATCTTTATAATACACACAATACATATGTACATATATACGCTTATCAAAGTCGTGAGACCATACTACCCACACATACGTATCTACGAGCCTCTACTAGAGTACTAGACATATGGACGGGGCATGACCCCGTCGTGCCCAAAACATAAATGTACATAAAATAGTAACTCAAAGGCACCTCCGGAATAATGGAGTGCTTTCAAAACTCTGCTTATCGACTTCTACAAATCTGGGTCTCCTCCTGCTTACCTGTGGGCATGAACACAACGTCCAAAGAAAACGGACGTCATTACGAATATTGTACTGAGTATGTAAAGCATGAATGAAATGAACATAATAGAGAATCATAGACACGAGATGAAGACATAACCTGCGTAACTTTTAATGGAGAATACCTTTCATGCCTATATCATATATTATCACGGTACATGTATCATCATAGCGTGTACATCATCGTATCATACATGTATCATAATACCGTATCTGTTCGTACACATTAACGCTATCCGCATTCGGCCACATAGTGGCTCGACAATATCACATACATATTTCCCGGGCTTTTCCTACATATATCATGTACCTATCTACATCATGTACATATCCATATCGTATACATATTCATATATCATATACATATTTATACCATATACATACCTGGCCAACCAAGGCTTCAGGGTTACATATACCTGGCCCTACCAAGGCTTCAGGGTTATCTCTACCTGGCCCTACCAAGGCTTCAAGGTTATTCGTACCCAACTGCAGAGGTGCGCGCGTGCGTTACATAAATATATACATATTCATATACATTCTACCCGGCCATATAGCTCGAGGTTTCATAATAGTCATACATAGGCACATATATATACATAAAAGCCCATAAATATCTTTAGCGTCATCACTAGTATCATCGTCATCATTATCATCATCACTATCAACATCGTCATCATCATCATCACATATATCTCATAAACTGATCATAACCTTTCATAGAGCATACATTTGGATTTAAAGACAATCTATGAGAATCGGATCGTATTCGTAGCATGAACTTCGTAATAATATCGCATGATAGACTTTATAATCTCTAACTAAGGCTCATCATTACCATCATCATATCTATGACACATCTCCTACCATAATCTCATATGGAACCCCTTATGAACATAGGCTCGTAACTCTTCGGAACATTGGTCATAGGACATGTATTTGAGCTTATAGACAATCTATAACAATGTCGGGGTGACATAAGGTCGAGAGCCCCCGATTCCATTATGGAGCATTCATAAGCATTATGCCTCACTTGAAGGAATTAGCATATGAGGTGAGTGTAGTCAATGAACAACATCAATGGATCGTAATATGGATCATTAGCCTTGTAGAACCATAATATTATAGGCCTTAGATTCTTTAGACTTAGACTCATCATCATCATTATCGCATTCGTAACATACCTCTTATCTTATCCCACATGGCTATTCATGAACATAGGCTCTTAGTTTTCCGGGAGGTAGGAAAGTCATGGAGGGGTAAGGAAAATACTATCATAGGAATCATATAAGGATCATTAGCTTCGTAGGAATATCATATCATGAGCTTTATGACTTCTAGACTTAGATTCATCATCGGTATTGTCATGTTCGTAACGTATCTCTTTTCTTTTTCTCATATGAAGTTCTTTATACTCGTAGATTCATAAATCCCAATATGTAGGAAAATCATGGAGAGATAGGAGGATTCATACCATAAGATTCATGCCTTAGAAAGAAAGGACTAGCCTTACATACCTCTTTCGTTTAACAATTTCCATCGCTTGGTTGTTCTCCTTCAAGGCTCACGTTTCTACCTTCAAGAGAATTCACATTCACATTAGCTAATCGATTACATGAACGTGCTTACTAAAGCTAGAGAAAATTGGGCAGCATTTCCTTTGTTTATACAACTCTTCCAATATTGTATATCAACTCCCAAACATTTATAATAACGTTCACAATATCGTAACCAACAATCTTCATTCATCTACATTACCCTCGTTTCACAATTCCACCTTAATTCATCCATAATCATGGTCATAGTAAACTAGTACGTTTTCTTGCATATAATACCTATCCCGTGTCCTCAATATCATTTATAACATACTTATAATCATAACATATCAAAATTCATAACTCATTCCACACTACTACTCAAAATCTCATTATTCTCATATTTATGACCCATTTCCTATATCCTTCTACAATCCAAGTGTTTTCAACTTTCAAACACCTTTAAACAACATGTAAATACCATAAAACTTACCTTGGATGGTGTAGGAATGAACCTTGAGTGCAAACACTTCACTTGAGCAAAACTCTAGTTTCACCTTCACTTGGATTCCTTGCCTTGGATGAACTTTAATGGATTTCTTACACTTGATTTCCTTGGTTTGATGTAATTGATCACAAATACCCCTTGAATTCTTGTTGGAGAAGTGTAGAGAGATGTTTTAGAGAGAAGGGGTGTGAAGGGAAAATGAAATGAAATGAAACTTGAACCCTTATTTAATACACAATCTGTCCCGACACATTTATACGGACACACATACGGTCCGTACAATTTATACGGTCCGTATGTGTGACCGTATAATGGTTTCAGTGGAGTCTCTTCTCTGGACAGGTTATACGGCCAGATATACGGTCTGTATCTTTTGTACGGTCCGTATAATGGACCGTACAATCCACAGTTTTCCGAAAATAATTTTCGTCGACTCGTTTGATCTCCAATCCTTATGGAACCTTCTTGACACTTGGTTATCACTTCATTAACAATCTAGGGGACGTTATAACTCTTCTCCAAAGCATCATTAAGTCATCGTTAATTCGTTATTCGTAAATCCTTTCCGATACATCTCGTATGTCTTGCCTCCTCTTGGCAACTTTCTTCTCTTACTTCGAATGTCGTTGAAATCTCATTTAGAATCATCGAATGTTATTTCTTACTCATCAAAACATCACATACGTCACGCCCTTCGTCAGTCTATTCACTGTGCATGAACGAAAAATTTTCCGAGGCGTAACATTCTTCCCCCATTGGGAACATTCGTCCTCGAATGTTAAACTATCCAGGGTTCGACGAAAATTTCGCCATGAATTTTTCCGTCAGCTGACCCGGAGTATCATGACCACACTATTCTTGGTTACCTCTTACTCCTCCTTTTAAGTACCCACTTGGTTTCATCAGCGACGTATAAATACTTGCAAGTTACATAATCGTTCTTGCGTGATTCGTGTACATACACACTTATACATATACATGTATTTATATCCGTATCTGTATTGGTAATCGTACTCATTTACCCGTCGTACCCATAGTCATATTCATATGCATATCATTTACATAGCATGCCCGACCACGAAGGTTCGGTGTTTCGCGTGCCCGACCATGGCTAGGGTCGGCGATCATGTATACCTAAACTTTTTTGTCTATCTGTAGTAACTCGTCTCGTCATGCTTTCTTCCTTCCTTTATTTTTTTCCCTTGATTAGCATACGATATTTCCATAAGTACGCAATGACATTTGATGACCCTAAGTGAGGTTTCAAAGACATCCGATGTTAGACAAGAAAGTTAGCCAAGAGAAGGCAAGGCATACGATAGGTTTCGGAAAGGAAATACGAGTAATGAGTTAGGGAGGCCTTAATGATGTCTTGGAGAAGAGCGATGACGTCCCTTAGATTGGTATTGAGGTGTTGAACAAGTGTTAAGAAGGTTCCATGAGGATTGGAGATCAAACGAGTCGACGAAACGAACTTCAGAACCACTGGGGATTATACGGCCAAACATACTGGCCGTATAAATTATACGGTCCGTATGTTTGGGACCGTATAATCAGCCCAAATTGGCCCAACTTTCTGGACGAAATATACGGCCAAACATACGGCCCGTACAAATTATACGGACCGTATGTTGGTCCGTATATACGGTCGGGACTGAAATGGTTCATTAAATAAAGGGACCAAGGTTTATTTCATTTCACTTCTACATCACAACCCTTCTCTCTAAAACATCTCTCTACATTTATTCCACAAGAGTTCAAGGATTATTAGTGATCAACAACATAAACCAAGCGAATCAAGTGTAAGGAAACCCATTAAAGATCATTCAAGTCAAGAAATCTCATCGGAGATGAACTAGGGTTTTTGCTCAAGTGGAGTATTATCAACCAAGGCTTGTTCCTACAACATCTAAGGTAAGATTTGTGATATTTCTATGTTGTTTAAGGTATTTGAGAAGTTGAAATACTTGGATTGTAGAAGGGTGTAGAAAAAATGGGTCATGAATGTGGAATAGTGCCATTGTGAGTAATAGCTTGAATTGAGTCATGATTCTTGATGTGTTATGATGTAAATGTGTTATGAATGATGTTGAGAACATGGGATAGGAAATGTATGTGAATGAATGTAGTCGTGTATTATGACCATGAATATGGGTGAATGAAAGTGAATTGAGAGATATGGATAATGTGGATGCTTAATGACTATCGTTATAGTATTGTGAATGTATTATTGACGTTTGGGAGTTGATATACGCTATGGAGGAATGTCGTATAAATAAAGGAGATGCTGTCCGATTTTCTCTAGTTTTAGTCATGAATGCTAGCTATCGATTTCTAATGATAGTATGACTTTAATGAAGGTAAAAACGTGAGCGCGGGAGGAGAACGCGCAAGTGGTAAAATAGTTGAACGGAAAAGTATGTAAGGCTAACCTTTCTTTCATAAGGCATGGTTCTTTGGCCAATCATCTAAATCTTCTATAAGACTATGATATCCTTCAAAGGATTTAATCTTCCAAGCTAGTAAGCTCATGATTCTTAATACGCTACGATTGTACTAAACTCCTCGTATGACGAGTAAGCCTATAAAGGTAGATGTGATGAATGACGATAATAGTGATAATGATATCGATGACGATTGTAATGACGATGTTGATAATGATGTTAGTAGTAGAGATGCCTATGGGCTATTATGTATATGTATCTATGTATGGCTATTATGAACCCCGAGCTTATGAGGCCGGGTAGGATATGTAAGTAAGTATGTATATGATCATGTAATGCACGCACACCTCTGCAGATGGTACGGATAACCCTGACGCCTTGGTAGGGCCAGGTAGATGTAACCCTGAAGCCTTGGTAGGGCCAGGTATGTGTAACCTTGAGCCTTGGTTGGCCAAGTATCTATGAAACACCGATCCTGCATAGCCGGGTATGCTATGTAAATGCTATGTATATGATATGATTATGTATAAGATATAGATACGAGTATGAATACGAATACGATATGAATGTGAATAAGGATATGTATACGAATGCGAGTACAAATATGGAACGAACACGATTATGGATACGGATATGGATGTATGTACACAAATACGCATTAGAAATGGAAAGTCCCTATGAAAGGCAAGTAAGTGCCTATGACGATGATATTACTATCTCCCATCCTGTGCTATTTTTCATGTTGCTTATTATGCTTCTACATTGATATTGATCATGTTTTACATACTCAGTACATTCTTCGTACTGACGTCCTTTTGTTTGTGGACGCTGTGTCATGCCCGTAGGTGCACAGGGAGACAGACTTGGTCCGTAGCTACATTTTCAGGGACTACATAGTGGAGCTCCATTTCATTCGGAGGTACAGCTTTTGGGTACTTATTCTTTTGTGTACATAACTATGGGCATAGCGGGGTCCTGTCCCGCCTATATGATATGTTATACTCTCCTTAGAGGCTCGTAGACATGTATATATGGTTAGATGTGTTTGGCCTTGTCGGCCTATATTTTGTATATCATTTTGTAGCCTTGTCGGCTTATGTACATTGGTATGGCATAGATGCCAATGATGTTATAAAAGATGTTGTCGTCCAATGGGATTAGCATGACGGATAAATAGAAATATGTGTTTCATTATGTGGCTCACCCAGATGTAAGTGTAAGTGTATGATAAGGGGTGCCCGGGTGGGATAGCATCGGGTGCTCGTCGCGCCCCCCCCCCCTAGACGGGTCGTGACACTTTCTTCATTGTCACTTATAAATAGCAATATCATTAACAACGACTCTACCGTTAGTGCCATTGCCTCCATTCTAGTATCACATCGCCATCCTTTGCAATACCCCTTGAGTTATTTGCTCTCCATGTCACGTGGTTCAAAATCTTCATGAATGATTCCCTGTACAGTCTCATATGCTTGCTCAATTCATGTTCGTTTATTTACTCGTTATTAGACTCATTTCTACGTAACTCTCATTCTTTGTTTTAGAGTCTATATCTGTCACATTTTAGAGTCCATCATTTCGATCTCTACACTCGTATTCTCTTTACTCGCTTCCTCCCTTTTAAGGGTTTTACTTGTATCATTCTCAAATCTGTTGCCTCACCTTCAAATCTTTAATTCATAGATCTCTCACTATACTACATCTTATTCATGCCGTTTCTCGTAATGTATAGCTACGATAATTCATGTGTGAAGTCTTAACATACTCACCTTGCAGTTTATAATCAAGTAACACAACCGATATAGCCATCCGAACAAGAATGTATTTTACTTAGCTCATCTGGTAGTTATAAGTCAATGTCTAAATCCGCTCCAATCAACAATCTTTTGCCCCATAGGGATGCTCACAATAGTAGTAGGTCTGGTTATCCATACCATCCATATAATGTCACTTGCTCTCTTCTTCGGTGCTCAAAGTTCACTTGTAACGTCATCTTTGTTTTCTAGGACCTAAGTCTTATGTGCAACTAATACTCCTTAGGCCTCATACTCTTTTACTCTTGTTTTGCACTCAACATTGGTTTCAAAACCAACCATAATCATATTGCGTTTGTCGTTGGTGATAGCTTTATTCTATTGTTTTATCTTCGTACGGTAAACTTCATAACTCATGATCATCTTTTCTTTTCAACTCATTACTTCATATACTTTACTCGTTCTAAATTGGTATAGGATGTTCGTAGGAGATGCATCTTCCTTTAGTCATAACACGACTACTTCTTAAGCGCGCGTACTTCGCGGCGCATTTTTCCTTCTCTTTCTGATTCCATTCTTATTCTTTTACATTCCTTCCTTCTCAATTTATCTTATTTCCTCCCGTTTTATAATCAACCCTTTATTCTTCGCACGAGGAACCCTATTCTTAACTTAGTACCGCTTGTCCTTTAGAATATACCACCTTTGTACAATCCATTCTTTGCATCAAAACTTATTCTGTTCATTCTGATCGTCCCCTCTCATCTTTATTGCGTTGATCCTTTTTCTAACAAGCGTCCTATTTCGTTATTCATCTTTCTGTAGTCTTGGTCTTTTACATCCCGCTAAAGATATTACTTATACTCTTGATTATACCAATCACAAACTACTACTACTTTGCCATATCACTTTTCTCTAATTTCTTTTTCAAGTTGACTTCCCTTTTTGTTATTTCTTGCTATCATTTCTTGTCATTGAAGAACCCCTATGCTGGACTTTCCCCAAACAAGGTCTTATAAGCTTTCTCATCTACTGCCCCATGGCTCGCTCGTTGGTTTCACACTTGCATTCACTCCTTATTCATATAGAACATATCACTTCTTTAGTCGTTTCCTCGCTACACTTTATATCACAGTTCTTGCTACGCTCTCCTCATATCTTAATCGTAATGAACGCTATAGAGTGATACTTCTTTACCTTGTTTGCAAGCCTGCTCATAAAATAAAATAAAATAAACCTTACGAAGTAAGCATACTCAACCTGGTACTCTTTCTGATTATCCCTATTTCACTTACCACATAAGTCATCTCACCAATGTATTCACATTCATTATAACCCTTCATATTCGTACCTCTGTCTCCGTGACATTGCTGCTTTATTTTGCTAATAATCATATCGTATCTTTCTCGTGCTTATCCCTCCAATCAATACTTCAGTATCACACTCTATTGGAGTTACCCTTTCTCTTCTATGTCATGCTTTAGTGCTACCAATATCCTAAATTTACTCTAGCATTTCTCTTTACCGTATCAATGTCGCTCTTATAACTGCCATTACTATCAATTCAATAGTGTTAACTCACCTCGTAGTTATTAACGATACTCCTAATTAAATCTCGTCCTGCCATTACTTTTTTTTTTGTACATCCTCTTTTCTTGTTAGGACATATTGCAAGCTTATATCTTATTTCCTTTAGATTCTAGGAAAATTTCGGTAGAGTTCGCTCTATATTTCTTACTATCCCAAAACCTGCATGCAGTAAATACCAACAATGCCTCACAGGGCCAATATTTATATTATATATATATATATATACAGGGCTTCCACTTTCACGTAAAAGCACAAAGATGTCGAAACTTACCTCATATATCACGCTTCGAGATGTACCTGATCCTTTAGCTATCTGCCCAGTTATCCCTTCCTATTTACTTTCTCTCTCTCTCTCTCTCTCTCTATATATATATATATATATACAGGGCTTCCACTTTCACGTAAAAGCACAAAGATGTCGAAACTTACCTCATATATCACGCTTCGAGATGTACCTGATCCTTTAGCTATCTGCCCAGTTATCCCTGTTGACACCCAATTTTGTCCCGCCTCTCTTCCAAAATACCTATTTATGCTCCTAACATTTTGTGAAAAATTAAAATATATATATTATATTTTACTATGATTATTAGCCTTTTATCAAAGCCGGGGTTTCATTATTATATTACAGTTACTAATTATTATTATTATTATTATTATTATTATTATTATTACAATTCACAATTTTTATCATTTTTAGCATTTTACCAGCTTACGCACACACATCGCATTTATCTTTGCATAATTAAACAATAGTATTTATTTCAGTGCGAATTGTCGGAATATTATTGCACGGCTAGCACAACGCCACTTTTATCCGAGCATTGAAGATTGCATATTTTGTATTGAGAAATATTTAACACAAGTTATTTAGACAGGTCTTTTATTTAAATTTAGAAGCCAAACTATTCTTTGCACTCGGTCCGTATTTTGACTTATCGGACCCCAAATCAAAGTCCGATTAACCCCTAATATTTTTTGGACTAGTCCATATCTCTTATCTCAATTTTTAGAATAATTCGTGTTTTAATTTATGAGCCTATTCTCTTAATACCCGATCTAAAAAAATTGACCCAGTCCATTTATGGACTGGGTCCGACCCATTTCGTCCAAAAGGGGGAAACCCTTAGGTTTCCTCTCATTTTCATCATCGCCTCTTCTCCGCCTCCCTTCCTTTATCCACCACCGTCTCCACCATCCTCGTCCATCACCACCTTCCTTCGCCTCCCTCTCTCGTCGCCACCCACCTCCATCACCAGCAACCATCTATCCTCCATCACTACCCCATACCCCCACTTCACCACGTGATCCCCACTCCACCACCGTCCGACACCTCCACTCACCCGACATCTCTGACGCACACGCACCCCTCTGTCATCTCCACCGCACCTTTACCCCCACGCGTCTGACCTCACCACCTTCGTCTGTCGCCACCACCTGACACACCCATACCCTGACACACCCACTCCTCTAACACCCACGTTACCCCTGTCACACCCACGCTACCCTCACCATCACCCCCAGCTCGTTTTGTCTCCCCCGCTCCTCTCTCCTTTTTTTTTTCTCGAACTCAAATGTGCCAAAACCCTATAAATGGTCGGCGTTGAATCCGAAATTGGAGGTGGGGAAAACCCCCCCAAAAATTGCCTTGCAAAACCAGAGGTGAACCTGAAATCCCCTTTCAAAAAATGAGTTCTTGAATCGCCATAAATCCCCTACAAAAATAGGGATTTCGAGTCGCAAAAAATGTTCTGAAAATCAAAGTTCTGAAACGAGTTTTGAAACCCCAAAAAAGCTCTAAAATATGAGTCTTTTAATCACCTAAATTCCGAGTTCTATTAGCACTTTGATCTTGTTTATTTATCAAATCAGAATACTACATCAATTTTATTCTATTTTCATTGGTTTTGGTATCACTGTGAATCCGAGCATCGCAAGCTCGGATTCGATAGTGTTCGAGTGGATATCGAGACCTTCGCCTCACTTCGCTGCACCCGAAGAAGGTAATTCTTCATTTTTTTTTCTTAGCTGCTCTGTGTTATTTTAGTTTGTTATTATGTGATTAAAGCATGTTAATTTAGTTAAATTAATTTAGTTGGATAGATAAGTCTGTTTGCATGTTTCAGTGTCAGTCTATTTATGTGGTTAAGCATGTTCAGGTATGGTAACTTAGTTTAGTTTATTTAAACAGATAACAACTTTTCTCTAGTTAGTTTGATTACAATTCTTAGCAGTTTGATAAAGGTTTATGTGTTAAGTAAGTATGGTCATTTGTTGTTTATAGTGGTTCATGCTAGTTTAATTGAGTTAAAGCTAATCCAATATGACCTAGTCAATCTGTTATGAATCAGTTAAACAATCGTGTAGTTAGCTTAAGGGTATGAACGACCCATTTATTAATCTGTCCTTGTGTTAGTTAATTCAAATTAGTTAGTTATTGTAAATAACATGCTAAGTAGTCTTCTTCCATGATTATAAGGTGTGACTGGAAAATATGGTCTAAATCTTGTTTGCAGTACACTTGATGATTCACAGGTAGGATTAAAGTATATTATGTCTGATTGCGTCTATGCTTATAAATGTGATAATATGAAAATGAGTCTGTTTGCAGTCCAGGCCTATGTTTAGAGATTCATTTCCCTAGGAAGATGATTAAATGTATTATTACAATAGTGATGTTTGGTCTAAGTTGTGTGCGAAGGTTTGTTTTTCTTGAAACTGAAATTGGAATTGTCCAGTTTTATTCTTTCTGAATCAGTGTGTGTGTGTGTCAACTTTTTTTTCCCTCTTTTCTCAATCATGACTGTAAAACACTTGTGTTTCCTGGAATCTGAATCTGTATGAATCTGTCCTGTTTGAAAGTGTTCTGTTCATTGTATTCATTGCTATTCACTTACTAATCCTGCTGAGTTTAATCTGCTTGAGTTCACTTATGAACATTGTGTGAATCATATGAGTAAACATCCTTAGGAGATATTCATTTAAAATCTGTATGAATTGTGAATCTGTTGCATCTGGTTTATATGTGGAAATCAGGCTAGAAGTTATTTATGGGTTCATTCTAGGTTTTTATTCCTAGTTAACTTGGCTAAGGATCAGAAGCATGTATAATCATTTGTTGTTTCCCAATTGTCTATGTTTGTTTAATTGAGTCCAACTTAAACCAATATGAACCTGTCTAGGTCATTCAGGTTTATTAAAAGCTTGTTTTGGATGATTTCAGTCTAGCCAGTATCAGTAGTCTGTATTGTTAATTCACTATTGGGTTTAGTATCTGAATATCTCGGAATATGTTTCTTTAAAGGGATACAAGTATTTAAACTCAGTTCTGTCCCTTTTGTCTGGATTCTATATTTAAAAGAAAGAAGTTCCAAATTGTTGAGGTTGTTGTCTTCTTACCAGGATTTTTGTCACTCCTCTGATTCGAATGAAACTTACTTGTCATGGTTTTCATGCATGATGTTGCCTTCATGTGTTTGTATGAAATCAGTTAACTATTTCAATTCCTAAGGAAGATTGCTGCTTGTAGTTTTTCATGCTAACAGGTGGTCTATATTATACCCCCTTTTAATCGGGTTGAAGCGGAGTACAACATATTGGTGATTCCTCTTTGTTTGTTTTAAGGAGTCGCCACCTAATTAATTTAACGGTGAATTAGGACACCTAGATATTAACTAAGGTAAATCTAGCTAAACCTCCGTTAATAGTCTGCTTAATCAGTATGATTCTGGGTAAGGGTTCTATATTATCCTAAAGGGAAGGGGTTAGGCATCCTTTAGAATCCGTTAACTACGGTTGTCCGGCCAAACTTAGGTTAATTAATTAAGATGAAAATTCATATAAAAAAAAGGGACTTTGGATGTCATTTTAAATAAAACTAATAAATATAACTAAGGCTTTAAATCAAATGCAATTTAACAATAAAACTTATAAAAAGATGATTTGCATAAAAGAGGATTTTAGATGCCATTTAAACAAGGCTTAAAATGTTGCTAAGACTTTATATGAAATATAATAAATGCATTTTAAGATAAAACTTGTAGGAAATATAACAATTTTTTGCCTGTAAATAATAGCTTTCAAGAAAGAGATTTAGCAATTTTGAACTTTCTGTGAATGTAGCAATGTAGAAAATCTAAGCTTATAAATAGAATTCAAAGGGAAGTGAATTTGCTTATTAATTATGCTTAGTTAAAAATATGCATGATTGATTCAAACTTGAAGAGTTATCTATAAAATATAATTGAATTTATACTTGCATATTAGTGACGTTTTTGAAACATCTATAATGAAAACATGATTCCCTTTACTTAAAATATATAGTCATGCCATTTTGCAAATTAATTATCCCAAATAAAATGAAGCATGAAAAGAATAGTATTAACTTATGAAATTAATTGTTAGTATTCCTTAAACTAACTACCCATCACTAAAACTAACCTCCTAATTTATTAGGATTTATCTAAACTAAGAAAACAAAACAAACAAAGAGTTAGTTGCATAATACAAATTAAATGCATAAATAAATAAAGGGGGAAATAATTCAGATGGATTCAGCCCATTTTTTGTAAGAAAGGGGCTGCTGCAGTCGGACATGGGCTCAGCCCATTTTGAGGGATGACTGATCTGCTACTGTTGGGCCTTGAACACGTAGAAGATTCTGTTGGGCTTTTAGCCCAACACCGAATATGGACGAAGAACGAGTCACTCGGACTCGTATGTGGTGATCATGCAAAAATGAAAAGAAAAGGATTAGCATGTAATCAACGGAGGCTAAACATATATATATATATATATATATATATATATATATATATATTGTAAGTTCTCAAAAAACAAACCAATATTTGCAACATATTATTTCTTGCACAAATACATATTTTACTGATATGACGGCATGATAGTGAATGATACTTGAAAATTTAATATCTAACTCAATAGCAATTTCGCTGGCTTCAGTTTTCTAAACTGAGGAAAATATGGGCCTTATGTATTCTGCCAATCTTAGTCGTATACATGATATTCCTAAGATATGTACACCTGGATGCACATATCACATGTATATCAAGTGTATGCCCCTTGCCTTAATAAAATTGAAATGCTTATAAGTATATTGAGGATATTCCCAAACAATCACCATACAACAGCCAATGCGAAACACAGAATCAACTCATGTTCTGAAATATTTCAACTAGCTATGCCGATATGCACGAGATTCCTTGTCGGATCTCACTCTCAAGTTCATAAGTAGCAATTTCAAACATGTTATTCATAAGATGAGAAGTTATTCCATTTTTTGACATATGAGTGGGATGAGGACTGTTTTCCAGATTTTTGTTTTATCTTGAGCAAAACAACCAAAAGCTAAAAATGTACACTTAAGTACACCCAGAAAAGAAGATATCAAACTATGGAAAACAGGTTTGAGATTTCTGCATGTGTTTGAATGCATAAAGAGACGACCAAACAACCCCCAAGCAGGTTCTCAACAAAAGGAAAAAAAAGAGAACTGAAACCCGTTCACAATTCACAGAAAAAAGGGTTTACATCACCCTTAGATATTCGAACAAGCATTCAAACAGCAAGTCATTTTAAAAGGAAAAAAAAAGAATATGCAAGCATATACAATTACGTGAAGGCACATACTAGCAATCGAAGTTCATGCATATTGAGTACATGTTGGTGATTTGAGGATGGCATGCTGGGGACAGGCATGAGGGATGAGCTTATGCTAGTGCCAAACATTATGTAGAACTCTTATATTTGAGCAAGGTAAACAAAACTTTCTCAATCTTGTTAGAGAGCAACAAACATAGAAATTCTGAATCGAGGCTCAATCCTAGCAGTCATCTGATTTCGCATAACTTAATGTTATCACTGGAACTGGAGATATGCTTTCTACACTTAAGGGGGGGGCAAAAAGGAAAGATGTGCAAATGGGCATAAGTGGTCAGAAGGGCCTACAAGACATGCTCAAACAAACACATATGTAAACTAAACAACTATGCCCAGTACCAATGCATTACAGACTACCATATATTCCAACGTGAGTTCACTAGCACCCTCTTAACAATTTAGGATCACTTTGGGGTTAAGCTTTTATCTAAGCATCTCTTCAAATTGGTATAAGAAAAACAAGCAAGGAATATCTATTAAAGGATTAAGACACATGATTCAGCACAAAACAACTCAAAACAGTTTCTACATCAAACTTAAATGAATACCAATATCAGGCAGTCATGCTAGAGTTTCAGCCTCACTTCAAATTAATTTACATGCGAAGACACCACATCTATCCTGGCAACAGAACAACAGCAAACAATAGCAAAACCAGGCTTTAAGCGAACGATAGGCAGGAACTAGACCAACATGTACCTCGCAGCCAGACTACGAAAAAAAAAACATCTGAATCTTGCTATACAATAGCCAATCGATCAACCATAACAAGAACATCACACAAATCATGATGAACTAAAGCAAAACCAATATATGAATGTTTAATACAGGCAGACTAGAGCCAACATAATTTCTGAGGCGTATTTGACTGAACCAGCTAAGAAAAGAACTAGATCATGCTTAATATCTCAGGGCATAATAACACATAAGACATATTTGACTGCATAAAACTAAACTAAGCTAATGTATAGGATTCGATAAATTAAGCTGGGACTAACATATAAACAGGCTTAACTACTAAACTAAACTAACACAGGAAATCATGTTTTTGCTAACTAAGCTGGCACATAAACATATATGCATACAGGTAACTAAAAAAAAAAAAGGAAAATAGGAAATGAATAGACAAGGGGGTTGCTACCTTTTGCGAGTGCAGCGAAATGGGTGCGGGTCTTCGATTCACACTCGAAACACTTCAAATTCGAGGTTGCGAAACTCGGATTCGCAACAAACACAGAACAGACGAAAAATCCTTTTAGTATTTTTTGTTCGATATTTTTTGCGATATTGTGACAACTAAACAAAATATTTCACAGGGGATTTCTGGAACTGAAAGAAAATCGGCTCTTTTGGAATTTTTCTGAATCCAAAAAAAAATCCCCCCCTTAATTCGAATTTTTCTCCCTCATTTATAGATCTACCATTTATTTTTGTGTTGAATAAAGGGAAAGGGAGCGGGGAACAACAGAAGGTGGAGATGTAGTGGTGTCAGAGCAGGCGGAGGTGGAGAGGGAATAGACGCGTGGGGGACAGGCTATGGTGGAGATGTCAGACGCGAGTGGGGGTAACGTGGTGTCAGAGGATGGTGCGGGTAACGATGGTGAAATGGAGGTATGGGTGTGGGTGATGAAGCAGTGGGGTGAGGGAGATAGTGGAGGTGCGTGTAGCGTGGGAAGAGTCGACGACGAAAGAGGGGAAATGAGGAGGCGCGGCGGTGGCGATGGGGTTGGAGGCGGTGATGGGAGGAGGAAGAAGGAAAGAGAAGAGGCGGAAAGGAGGCGGCGGACGAAGATGTGGTGGCGATGAAGAAGAGGAAAGGGGAAGAGGGAGGCGGAGAAGAGGCGGTGAAAGGGAATAAGGGAAACCCTTTTCCCTTATTTTGAACGAAAATGGATCGGGCCTGGTCCATTTGTGGACTGGGTCAATTTTTAGACCGGGTATTAAAAGAATAGGCTAATAAATTAAAATACGGATTATTCCAAAAATTGAGATAAGGGATATGGACTAGTCCAAAAAATATCAGGAGTCAATCGGGCTTTGATTTGGAGTCCGGTAAGTCAAAATGCGGACCGAGTGCAAGAAATAGTTCGTCTTCGAAACTTGAATAAAAGACCCATTTTGATTAACGATGTACTAAGGGTGCCGGAATATCACCTGGTACGAAAAATGTGCAATTGTAAAAGACCCGGATAATGAATTATATGCTGTTGCAATGACCGTGCAATAATATTTTAACAATAAATAAACGCTATCATTTTAAATGTGCGAAATAAGTGTGATGTGTATGCGGAAGTTGATAAAATGCCGAGAAATGCCAGTTTCAATAATACTAAATAACCGTAACGAATGACTAGCGGTAATAATACTGCTGATAATAATAATACTAATAATTAACAACAATGATAATGATAAATGATGACGGTAGTACTGATAATGCTGATGATAACGGTGATAAACAATAATAATAGATATAATAATAATAGTAGATAACAAATATTGACAACTAATAACAAAAATAACAATAGGAATAATGATAATAATTAATAATAATAATACTAACAATAATAATAATAATAATAATAATAATAATAAAAATAATAATAATAATAATAATAATAACAACAATAACTATGACGATAACGATAATAAATAACAATTGTTGATAAAATCAATGATAATAATTAATAAAAAAATGACAATGGTAATGATGAATAATAATTAATAACAAAAATAACGCTGATAATAGTGATTAGTAATTAACAATAATAATAATAATAATAATGATAATGGAAATAACAAGAATAATAATTAATGACAATTAGTAATAATGGTAATTTAAGAATAATAATAATAGTCGTTAATAATAATAATAATAATAATAATAATAATAATGATAATAATAGTTGTAACAGAATAATGAAACGCCGTCATTGATAGGGACTAACAACTATAGTAAACATAATATATATTATTATTTATTTTATTTTTTTTTTATTTTTTTTTTTATTTTTTTTATTTTTTTTTTAAATATTAGAAGCGCAAATATGTATTTCGGAGGAGAGGCGGGACAAAATTGGGTGTCAACAACTTGTCCCTCTTTGCCTGATAATGATGAAAGAATTTTCGGGCAAAGACGTTGACTTAGTAGCCTATTTTGTCCCGGCTAGAGGATTATGAAGGACTAAGGGTAAAGAAAATTACGGCCGAACTCTGGTCTCTGAATCGCCTACATATCTCGGGCTGCACGAGAATCAGGCTGTGTGTAGTTCTGGGAAGACTACGACACCTACGACTGGCAACTCACGATTTGATGCGAATCTTCGCAAAAATATTGTCCCAGTGTCGAGTTATGATGACACTGGGTATTGTGATAGACCCCTGAAAATTGGTTGTGCTGGAATGTGAACGGGAATTTTGAATTTGGAGTCGAGTGTTCGAGGTAGATCTTTGACCCTTGTCGGGATGTCTGCTTGTCCTTCCCGACGTATTGCCCCAGTTCGCTGCCGAAGAAATAGTTCCACGTTGCGCTAAAGCTCCTGCGAAACTTTAAACTAGATAAAATAGTCAGTAACAAATAAATATTGAAGTAAAGTGATGCAAGTGCGGTGAAATGCGGCTGCGAGCGCACGCGGGGCATTTGAAAATAATAATAAAACAGTGAAGGTGCGGTGCGATGTCTTAGGCAGAAATTTTTTCAAAGGGCGATGCGCAGCCTTATGCGGAAACTACAAAGGGCGGTGCGCAGCCTATGCAACATGAAAGGTGGTGCACAGCCTTATGCAGAAAATTTAAAGGGCGGTGCATGGTCCAGGCAGTATATGAAAGCGATGCAAAGGGCGGTGCGTAGCCCATGCATCATATGAAAGGCGGTGCGCAGTCTTATGCAGAAATTAAAAAAGGGCGATGCATGGTTCAGGCAATATATGAAAGCGATGCGAAGGGCTGTGCGTAGCCCATGCATCATATGAAAGGCGGTGCGCAGCCTTATGCGAAAAATTTAAAAGGGCGGTGCGCAGCCCAAAATGTCCTATTAAAGGCGGATTAGCCTAAACTGCCCTATTAAAGGCGGACTAGCCTAAAATGTTCAATTAAAGGCGAGCAAACCTAAAGTGTCCTATTAAAGGCGGACGAGCTTAAAGTCCTATTAAAGGCGGACGGGCCTAAATGTCCTATTAAAGGCGGACTAGCCTAAACTGCCCTATTAAAGGCGGACTAACCTAAAAGGTTCAATTAAAGGCGAACAAACCTAAAGTGTCCTATTAAAGGCAGACGGGCCTAAATGTCCCATTGAAGGCGGACGGGCCTAAATGTCCTATTAAAGGCGGACGGGCCTAAATGTCCTATTAAAGGCGGACTAGCCTAAAATGTTCAATTAAAGGCGAACAAACCTAAAGTGTCCTATTAAAGGCAGACGGGCCTAAATGTCCCATTAAAGGCGGACGGGCCTAAATGTCCTATTAAAGGCGGACGGGCCTAAATATCCTATTAAAGGCGGACGGGCCTAAATGTCCTATTAAAGGCGGACGGGCCTAAATGTCCTATTAAAGGCGGACGGGCCTAAATGAGGTGCTTTTGCGAACAATGATGATGTGCCTTTGCAGGGCATTTGAAAGTAATAATGTAATGCAGGTGCGGTTGCTTTTGCAGTGCGGGGCATTTTGAAAACAGCAGTGCAGTGCGGGGCATTTAAAGCAATAGTGCATGCGCATTGTATTTGAAAGCATTTATGCAAGGCATTTGAAAGCAATAGGAAATGTTTGTGCATCGACACGTTTGAAAAATCACTTGCAAGACTCAAGCATTAATTTGTTGCGAATCTCGCATATTATTGATACTCGAGAGGCATAATCGTTATAAGAAAGATCAAATCGTTCGACGTGCAATCCTTGCGAGGCTGCGAACATTATATATTTTGGCTTCCGCAACTTGGGAACCGTGAAACAAAGCGAGCATCCTTTCTCCCAAGTCCTTTTTTTTTTTTTTTTTTTGCCTGATGACTCTGTTGGCCATATTCTCTTTCATGTTTTCTCGATGTCGCTTGCGATGATGCCCTTAAAAATTGTCCCAGTTTCTGGTATAGGAGGATATCGAGCTTTTGCGAATGGCGAGACCGAGCCTGACATAGGCTGCCTATGTATCCCACTAAGGGAATCAGGTCAAGCATAGTTCAAATTACAAAGCAGAATAAAATTGAGATAAGAGACGGTGCTCAGTCTTATGCTAAAATTTCAAAGGGACGGTGCACAGCCCAAAATGTCCTATTAAAGGCGGACGAGCCTAAGATGTCCTATTAAAGGCGGACGAGCCTAAAATGTCCTATTAAAGGCGGACGAGCCTAAAAATGTCCTATTAAAGGCGGACGAGCCTAAAATGTCCTATTAAAGGCGGACGAGCCTAAAAATGCAGTGCTTGATTTATGATTACTAAAATTAGTGCGGAGCGAGGAGCTTTGCGATGCTTTATTTGTATGCGGTGAGACGAGTTTGACGCAGTGTGTAATTTGTAGCAGCAAATATTCATGACGTAATGCCGAAGATTTGGGGACCTTCTACCCTGCCAAAATTTGCATCTAAAAGTTCCTGCACTCAAAGAAATTGGTGAGTTTCAAATTTAATCAGTATTAAGTTGACTTTGCCCTTTGCTTTATCCGAATCTTGCGATTGCCGACTTGATACTATGCGATATCCTTCAAAAATAGCTAAAATATGCCCCTGCGTTACTCAAAGAAAAATTGTTAGTGTAAAAATAAAATGGTTGCCTTGCATTGAACACCAAAGCTTTGGCGTTGAATCTGCATTTCTCGAGGTGATGTCATTGCAACAATCCGGTGACGCTAATACATTGCTCGAGATTTCGATTCATGCTTTTGTTGAATAATGATAGGCCATTTGCAAAGCTGCCCCAGTGTTGCTTTATGGGGAAGATGGAATTTTCACTAAATTAAGACCGTGTCCGAGAATGGACTGCCTACTTATCCCGAAGGAATCAGGTCGAAAGTAGTTCATAACAAGCTTTAGCAAAAAATTACAAGAAGGAAAGCTGATGGGTGGAGAATGCTAGTGACGGTAGATCCTTTCAATAGTCTTACTTAGTCCTACACTTCCTTTTCAAATGTCTCGGTGCCAATTTTGACCGATCACCGGTAACAATAATTGCATTTGCAACTGAAGGGCCATCATTGTCGTACAATTTATTTTGTTGCACACTTATCTTATCCTTTTCGATCATGTTCTGGATCTTATGCTTAAGAGCCGGGCAATTTTCTGTGTCATGACCTGGAATATTAGAGTGGTAAGCACAACTCTTGGACCAATCAAAATCTGGCGGTAGGCTTTTAGGGATCCATCCTTTCTTTGGCTTCAGGAGTCCCTTGGCTTTCGTTTTCTCAAATATGCTGGTTAATGACTCTTCAAGAGGAGTAAAAGTGCGGAATTTTGCGTGCTCTGACTGTCGTAAGCTAGACTGTGCTTGATCGGTTTGATTTTGAAAGCCTCGTTGATGAAAGTATACATGATCACACGAACATTGATAGTTCTGCCGTGATTGCGGCTGACGTGTAGACCTGACAGTTGAGTCGGTCTCTCTGTTTTTGCCTTGCAAGTTGTTGAATGTCTCGGCTTGAAAAGTTTCTTGTACTGATGAAGTGTCAACAATTTTTCCTGCTCGAATGCCCGCTTCTACTTGCTTTCCAACTTGAATTAAATCAGAAAAGTCGCGTAACCGCGCACATAACAACTTTTCATAATATATGCCCTTTTGCATTTGGATGAAAGTTGAAATCAGCTCATTCTCGGGCAACGAAGGGTGTATTTTTGAAGCTTCCAATCTCCACCGGATGGCATATTCCTGAAAAGACTCATGTGGCATTCTTTCTATCTCAAGCATATCATACAGATTTGGACTAACCCCGATGTTAAATTTGAAATGTTCTACAAAGTCGCGGGCCATGTCCTCCCATGTGTACCATTTGCGAAAGTCTTGTTCTGTGTACCAATCTAACGCCAACCCTGATAGGCTCTGAATGAACAATTTCATCCTTATGGCTTCATCTTGCCCAATTCCCATTAATCTGCTACAATAGTCCTTCAAGTGCGTAACAGGATTTCCTCGGCCATTAAAGGTGTTGAATTTTGGCACTTTGAATCCTGGCGGCAAATCAACATTCGGAAGCATGCACAAACTTTCATATCTTAAACTTTGGACATTTCTCGCCCGCATCTCTTCTTCGATAATTCTCCTTAAATTGTGAAGCTCTCTATTCGAGTTATTCTGATTGATTGTATTCATTTCATTCCTCAATCTCTTGTGTGGGTATACCGCTAGCTGATTTTGCTGGTTTTCTGTGAAGGGCGCTGCAAGTGCAGGCTTTTGGACATTAGGTATCAATGTGACTTGCAAAGCTTCTGGTTTAATAGAGTATCTTGGCGGTATGTTGGTATGAGCTGGGTGAGGAGAGATAGTGAAGGAAATGTTTCGGGTAGAGCTGGAAGCTGAACTTGTGTTAGGAAGAAGGCTGAGGGTATTTCCCAAATTGACCAATACGCTTTTTTGTACTACATTCTTCTCGCTATCCTCATTTTGCGCTTGCACCAACCCCACACCGGTGTTGAATGACTCAAATCTTTTTGCCATTGTATCTCGTCCTTAATGCAGATTCGCAGCCAAAACAATGTTCAATGCCAGATAACCCGTAAAAGAGGGACACAAGAAGCTCTAGAATTTGTAGTCTGACGGTATCGTGACAGGCTGAATTGATGGCACGTAATCCTGATTTGATTCGTCTTTAATCTCGTCAACCTTCAAAAACAGGTGTATAAAGTTATAGAATTATTTTGATAAAAAAAAAAAAAAAAAAAAAAAAAAAAAAAAGGCTGAAAGCAAAGCCGCATGGCTTTTGAGGCGAGGCCACAATGGCCCTGATTGATAGACTTGATTGTTGATCTCGCGATTTTAAGTTCCTGCATCCAAAGAAAAATTCTCAGTTTGGGAGGGGGAAAGTTGATTCGTGTTGGCTCGAAGCTTGACTTTGTTGGCGCCCTATTCATCCTGTTTGTTTGGATCTTGCGGCCTCCGTTTAAAGCCTCGGTAGATGAACAGTAGTGAAACAATTGAAGGAAAGTCTTCCATTTGAAAAAATATATACGTACGTGTATGTATGTAAGGAAAGATATATATGAAAATATATGTATACAAGTTGTAAGATATTCTTGCTAACTTTCGATTGCGACACTTCCGAGAACTTTGAAAGGTCATTTGTGTGTACTATTCTTGTCTAGTAGCCTTAATAGTGTCGATGTCCAACTTTTCTCTTGTCTAATCTTCCAAAATATGCCCCAGTTTTGAATCATGTGCTATGTTTGTGACCGAACCTTGTATAGGTTGCCTACGTATCCACCAAGGAATCAGGTCCGAACGTAGTTCGTGACGCATAAGATGTTTTGGATTTTTGTTATAAAGCAACCGAACCCTATGTGGGCTGCCTACGTATCCCACCATGGGAATCAGGTCAGCGTAGTTCGGACGCATGTGAATGGCAAAAATTCTAACCTAGTATGACCGAGTCCCTATGTGGGCTGCCTAAAGGAAAGGTTGCAAACTAAAGGAACTAAAGGAAAGGTTGCAAACTAGGTTGTCTAACCTAATGTCGTACTTTGATTTCTTCTTGAATTGCTAGCTTTTAGGCTTATGTTGTCACCTATCGGCTATTTCAATTTCTCGAGTGGAATCTTGTCTTGTCCCCTAGTTTCTTTGTTACTCTCTCAGGATTTGTCTATTCGTTCATGTCACAATCGTAGAGTTGGCAGATTTGATAAGTAAAGTGGAAAATAGAAGATTAAGGAAAATCCGAAATGCATTCATAGTTTTGCAATTCAAGCTTCCACAAGGTGAAGCAAAACAAACAAAATTTTGGGTACGGTTCAAGCATCAATAAAAGAAAACAAGTTCACTACATGTTCATGCCACCAAGGCTCCTGGCGAATCAGGGACGGAGTACAAGTCCAGTTCTTCAGAGTCTCTCCTGGTTCTGTACCCTGGATGGTTGGTGTCTCAGTAGTTGTTGCAGCCATCTTCACTGGCACTTGTTTTCGAATCATCCCCACAGGCGCAACGAACATTGATGACACGCCTCTCTCCATCTTTTCCAATTGGCGTAACAGCCTCCTTCTGATTCTTAACTTTTTGATAATTATCATGTTCACGTTGGCGTTTTCGTGAGTAGGAAAAGGGATGGCGATCCATATCGGGTCGAGCTCCAGTGAGCTGGATTGTTCCTTCCTTAATCAAGGCTTCGATTTTGCTTTTGAAGCCATAGCAATCCTCAGTGGCATGCCCAGGAACTCCAGAATGATATGCGCAATGCTTGGAACTATCAAACCATTTTGGGATAGGATTGAGAATTTTCCCTTCAATAGGTTGTACCACGCCTGCCGCTTTCAGTCTTTCAAATAGCTGAGACAAAGGTTCAGCGAACTGAGTGTAATCACGGGCGTTTTTTATGACAGGGTTTGGACGGGCTCTATGTGTGGTATGTGGTCGATTTCGGTGGGTGGAAATTTGGGCAAATTGGTATGGACGTAAGTTTTGATATTGAGGTGCTCGGGGTTGGTAGTAATTTGGTTGAGTACTATAGACAGGGTAAGGGAATAGTGGAGCTTGGTAGGGTTCAACGTAATGGTAAGGGTAGAAAGGTTGTTGTGGATGGCCAAAGTATGTAAGGACTTGGTTTGGTGGGTTTAGAGGAGTAATTGTAGGTGGTGGGTTAGTGTTGGTGGGTACAGCAACGTAAGGAGTATTACCTAGTGATTGATTTGGTGGGTTGACGGGTGGTGGATCAGGAGCGGCATAGGTAGTGTAGGTTGGAGGTAAGTTGTTGTTGGTAGGTACAGTGTTTTGTGGAGGAAAATGTTCGGGGACTGGAGATTCAAGTGATGGAAAACGAGATGGGTTTGATGCGACGTTCTTAGGTTCAGGAGGCGGACTCTGGAGTGTAACAGATGAGTTGGTCATGTTTCTAACCCGATTCAGCTCTCTGCGTAGATCCTCAATCTCTTGAGTCAGGCGGGCAATATGTTCATCCCGTTGAATAGTAGTTCCATGTTCGGAAGTCTCGGGCGGATCGCTAGAGATCACGATATTTTCCACACCAGTTAAACTAGCTGCGGCCGGATCGGACATAGTAATTTCATTTCCTTGAATGGCCCAACTACGTTCAGGTAACGACGACGTCTTTGACCTTGTGATGTAAGGATGGTCGGCCATTGAGTGTCAACACGAATCAACTCTTTTTTTGGGAATAAGATAAAAGAAACATAAAGTATAAATGATGTTAGTCTCGTGAACATATCTAGGTAAAGTCATGATCATGTAAAGTCAAGTAAGACATGTAGCAAATAATTCATCAAATAAAGTCAAACAAGTATATCAAACAATAACGTGTCCTAATATGCATGTGACCTCTTTGTGCCAGAGGTAGGCCTATCGTCGTTTGAAGGGTAAAGTGTGCCATAATATGTCATCCTGTTGCTTTAATTAATTAAACGGATTCTATTTCCCCAAAATAAAGTAAAAAACATTGTGTAACATTTATTAACACATTAAATGAATACAACATGAAGTGTTTCCTAATCTGAGTAAAGTAAATACAACTTTCTATGTCTAACTTCTAGCTCCGTTTTTGATGTCTTTGATCTTCGTCATTTGTTGTACTCCAATGCAAATCCAAACCTGTCATAGAAACGTTAGTCACCCCCTCCTTTCTAAAGTTTAATTAATTAGAGCAAATAGTCAATATTTAGGCACAGTTATCCTTCAAACATGCATATAAAGTATGATTGGTGTCACTTGGGGTCGTGAACCCGCTTGGACGTTTGGACAAAGTCATCTAATGGGCTTAATACACCAAGGATATTAAACCTCCTAGGATATGAAATGTATGCTCTTAATAAAAGGTGTTGGTTTAGCCCTATCCTAGGTTGACTAGGAGTGGGTTTACTAGACGCAAGGTTCCCGAGTGGACTACTCGAGTGAGAAGGCTACGCGGTCACCGTTATTCGGACACCCCCGCGCACGCGCCAACTCTCCTAAGATTTGGATTCTACGAAGAAATTTGCGGGTGCGCTAAGCACACCTCGCGTGTACGTGTGATAGTGTGAGATTTCCAAAAGTGGAGGAAATATGAACGGGATGCCAATTTAAGGAAAGCAGTAACATATTATTACATAGAAAATTTCTCATAATAAAGCAAATACTTAAGAGAACACAAAAGAAACAAACAAGGCAACAAATAAAAGCAAGCATAAAGAAAACAATCAAACATCCAACAATTTAATTATTAACCTAAGTGTGTTATGGTTAGAACCCTATTCCCCAGCAGAGTCGCCAAGCTATTATACCCCCTTTTAATCGGGTTGAAGCGGAGTACAACATATTGGTGATTCCTCTTTGTTTGTTTTAAGGAGTCGCCACCTAATTAATTTAACGGTGAATTAGGACACCTAGATATTAACTAAGGTAAATCTAGCTAAACCTCCGTTAATAGTCTGCTTAATCAGTATGATTCTGGGTAAGGGTTCTATATTATCCTAAAGGGAAGGGGTTAGGCATCCTTTAGAATCCGTTAACTACGGTTGTCCGGCCAAACTTAGGTTAATTAATTAAGATGAAAATTCATATAAAAAAAAGGGACTTTGGATGTCATTTTAAATAAAACTCATAAATATAACTAAGGCTTTAAATCAAATGCAATTTAACAATAAAACTTATAAAAAGATGATTTGCATAAAAGAGGATTTTAGATGCCATTTAAACAAGGCTTAAAATGTTGCTAAGACTTTATATGAAATATAATAAATGCATTTTAAGATAAAACTTGTAGGAAATATAACAATTTTTTGCAGGGAAGTGAATTTGCTTATTAATTATGCTTAGTTAAAAATATGCATGATTGATTCAAACTTGAAGAGTTATCTATAAAATATAATTGAATTTATACTTGCATATTAGTGACGTTTTTGAAACATCTATAATGAAAACATGATTCCCTTTACTTAAAATATATAGTCATGCCATTTTGCAAATTAATTATCCCAAATAAAATGAAGCATGAAAAGAATAGTATTAACTTATGAAATTAATTGTTAGTATTCCTTAAACTAACTACCCATCACTAAAACTAACCTCCTAATTTATTAGGATTTATCTAAACTAAGAAAACAAAACAAACAAAGAGTTAGTTGCATAATACAAATTAAATGCATAAATAAATAAAGGGGGAAATAATTCAGATGGATTCAGCCCATTTTTTGTAAGAAAGGGGCTGCTGCAGTCGGACATGGGCTCAGCCCATTTTGAGGGATGACTGATCTGCTACTGTTGGGCCTTGAACACGTAGAAGATTCTGTTGGGCTTTTAGCCCAACACCGAATATGGACGAAGAACGAGTCACTCGGACTCGTATGTGGTGATCATGCAAAAATGAAAAGAAAAGGATTAGCATGTAATCAACGGAGGCTAAACATATATATATATATATATATATATATATATATATATATATATATATATATATATATATATATATATATATTGTAAGTTCTCAAAAAACAAACCAATATTTGCAACATATTATTTCTTGCACAAATACATATTTTACTGATATGACGGCATGATAGTGAATGATACTTGAAAATTTAATATCTAACTCAATAGCAATTTCGCTGGCTTCAGTTTTCTAAACTGAGGAAAATATGGGCCTTATGTATTCTGCCAATCTTAGTCGTATACATGATATTCCTAAGATATGTACACCTGGATGCACATATCACATGTATATCAAGTGTATGCCCCTTGCCTTAATAAAATTGAAATGCTTATAAGTATATTGAGGATATTCCCAAACAATCACCATACAACAGCCAATGCGAAACACAGAATCAACTCATGTTCTGAAATATTTCAACTAGCTATGCCGATATGCACGAGATTCCTTGTCGGATCTCACTCTCAAGTTCATAAGTAGCAATTTCAAACATGTTATTCATAAGATGAGAAGTTATTCCATTTTTTGACATATGAGTGGGATGAGGACTGTTTTCCAGATTTTTGTTTTATCTTGAGCAAAACAACCAAAAGCTAAAAATGTACACTTAAGTACACCCAGAAAAGAAGATATCAAACTATGGAAAACAGGTTTGAGATTTCTGCATGTGTTTGAATGCATAAAGAGACGACCAAACAACCCCCAAGCAGGTTCTCAACAAAAGGAAAAAAAAGAGAACTGAAACCCGTTCACAATTCACAGAAAAAAGGGTTTACATCACCCTTAGATATTCGAACAAGCATTCAAACAGCAAGTCATTTTAAAAGGAAAAAAAAAGAATATGCAAGCATATACAATTACGTGAAGGCACATACTAGCAATCGAAGTTCATGCATATTGAGTACATGTTGGTGATTTGAGGATGGCATGCTGGGGACAGGCATGAGGGATGAGCTTATGCTAGTGCCAAACATTATGTAGAACTCTTATATTTGAGCAAGGTAAACAAAACTTTCTCAATCTTGTTAGAGAGCAACAAACATAGAAATTCTGAATCGAGGCTCAATCCTAGCAGTCATCTGATTTCGCATAACTTAATGTTATCACTGGAACTGGAGATATGCTTTCTACACTTAAGGGGGGGGCAAAAAGGAAAGATGTGCAAATGGGCATAAGTGGTCAGAAGGGCCTACAAGACATGCTCAAACAAACACATATGTAAACTAAACAACTATGCCCAGTACCAATGCATTACAGACTACCATATATTCCAACGTGAGTTCACTAGCACCCTCTTAACAATTTAGGATCACTTTGGGGTTAAGCTTTTATCTAAGCATCTCTTCAAATTGGTATAAGAAAAACAAGCAAGGAATATCTATTAAAGGATTAAGACACATGATTCAGCACAAAACAACTCAAAACAGTTTCTACATCAAACTTAAATGAATACCAATATCAGGCAGTCATGCTAGAGTTTCAGCCTCACTTCAAATTAATTTACATGCGAAGACACCACATCTATCCTGGCAACAGAACAACAGCAAACAATAGCAAAACCAGGCTTTAAGCGAACGATAGGCAGGAACTAGACCAACATGTACCTCGCAGCCAGACTACGAAAAAAAAAACATCTGAATCTTGCTATACAATAGCCAATCGATCAACCATAACAAGAACATCACACAAATCATGATGAACTAAAGCAAAACCAATATATGAATGTTTAATACAGGCAGACTAGAGCCAACATAATTTCTGAGGCGTATTTGACTGAACCAGCTAAGAAAAGAACTAGATCATGCTTAATATCTCAGGGCATAATAACACATAAGACATATTTGACTGCATAAAACTAAACTAAGCTAATGTATAGGATTCGATAAATTAAGCTGGGACTAACATATAAACAGGCTTAACTACTAAACTAAACTAACACAGGAAATCATGTTTTTGCTAACTAAGCTGGCACATAAACATATATGCATACAGGTAACTAAAAAAAAAAAGGAAAATAGGAAATGAATAGACAAGGGGGTTGCTACCTTTTGCGAGTGCAGCGAAATGGGTGCGGGTCTTCGATTCACACTCGAAACACTTCAAATTCGAGGTTGCGAAACTCGGATTCGCAACAAACACAGAACAGACGAAAAATCCTTTTAGTATTTTTTGTTCGATATTTTTTGCGATATTGTGACAACTAAACAAAATATTTCACAGGGGATTTCTGGAACTGAAAGAAAATCGGCTCTTTTGGAATTTTTCTGAATCCAAAAAAAAATCCCCCCCTTAATTCGAATTTTTCTCCCTCATTTATAGATCTACCATTTATTTTTGTGTTGAATAAAGGGAAAGGGAGCGGGGAACAACAGAAGGTGGAGATGTAGTGGTGTCAGAGCAGGCGGAGGTGGAGAGGGAATAGACGCGTGGGGGACAGGCTATGGTGGAGATGTCAGACGCGAGTGGGGGTAACGTGGTGTCAGAGGATGGTGCGGGTAACGATGGTGAAATGGAGGTATGGGTGTGGGTGATGAAGCAGTGGGGTGAGGGAGATAGTGGAGGTGCGTGTAGCGTGGGAAGAGTCGACGACGAAAGAGGGGAAATGAGGAGGCGCGGCGGTGGCGATGGGGTTGGAGGCGGTGATGGGAGGAGGAAGAAGGAAAGAGAAGAGGCGGAAAGGAGGCGGCGGACGAAGATGTGGTGGCGATGAAGAAGAGGAAAGGGGAAGAGGGAGGCGGAGAAGAGGCGGTGAAAGGGAATAAGGGAAACCCTTTTCCCTTATTTTGAACGAAAATGGATCGGGCCTGGTCCATTTGTGGACTGGGTCAATTTTTAGACCGGGTATTAAAAGAATAGGCTAATAAATTAAAATACGGATTATTCCAAAAATTGAGATAAGGGATATGGACTAGTCCAAAAAATATCAGGAGTCAATCGGGCTTTGATTTGGAGTCCGGTAAGTCAAAATGCGGACCGAGTGCAAGAAATAGTTCGTCTTCGAAACTTGAATAAAAGACCCATTTTGATTAACGATGTACTAAGGGTGCCGGAATATCACCTGGTACGAAAAATGTGCAATTGTAAAAGACCCGGATAATGAATTATATGCTGTTGCAATGACCGTGCAATAATATTTTAACAATAAATAAACGCTATCATTTTAAATGTGCGAAATAAGTGTGATGTGTATGCGGAAGTTGATAAAATGCCGAGAAATGCCAGTTTCAATAATACTAAATAACCGTAACGAATGACTAGCGGTAATAATACTGCTGATAATAATAATACTAATAATTAACAACAATGATAATGATAAATGATGACGGTAGTACTGATAATGCTGATGATAACGGTGATAAACAATAATAATAGATATAATAATAATAGTAGATAACAAATATTGACAGCTAATAACAAAAATAACAATAGGAATAATGATAATAATTAATAATAATAATACTAACAATAATAATAATAATAATAATAATAATAATAAAAATAATAATAATAATAATAATAATAACAACAATAACTATGACGATAACGATAATAAATAACAATTGTTGATAAAATCAATGATAATAATTAATAAAAAAATGACAATGGTAATGATGAATAATAATTAATAACAAAAATAACGCTGATAATAGTGATTAGTAATTAACAATAATAATAATAATAATAATGATAATGGAAATAACAAGAATAATAATTAATGACAATTAGTAATAATGGTAATTTAAGAATAATAATAATAGTCGTTAATAATAATAATAATAATAATAATAATAATAATGATAATAATAGTTGTAACAGAATAATGAAACGCCGTCATTGATAGGGACTAACAACTATAGTAAACATAATATATATTATTATTTATTTTATTTTTTTATTATTTTTTTTTTATTTTTTTTATTTTTTTTTTAAATATTAGAAGCGCAAATATGTATTTCGGAGGAGAGGCGGGACAAAATTGGGTGTCAACAGTCTAAACTTAGACTTTGCCCATATCTTGCTAATTTGAACTTCTTTGGTTGAATAAGAGCTGATACTATACCTATAAGTTTCGATTCTGTGGAATAAGGTTATGCTAGTTTTGCCTATTATCTAAATATGAGTCAGTATACTACCATGCTATTTGATGAATCTTAAATGTGTTTGATGTGGGAGCCTGCCAAGCATATGGTTGTAATGAAGTTCCATGTATTTGTTTATCTTGTTGATTGTCGGTTCGTATTCATTGCATTCCAATCTAAAAAAATATTAAGCATACCCAATAATGGTGGAATTATCTCAAATATCTTGGTCTATGTCCTATGTTGTTTGTGTTTCTGTTGAAGTATCCCCATGACATATTTGTTCCTATATTCTCGAATGAAGCACTCTATTGGTTGAATTAGGACTGAACATAATTGGGCCTGAAATCTGTCTCTTAAAATTGAGAAGGACAGTTTTCCCTTTTGTTTCCAAAAGTTAAATCGAGTGCAGTCTAGTTTAAGTATGAAGTTCGTTGTTCGACACTATACTGGAGCTTAAAATCAGTCGGAGGATTTTTGAAATGAAATAGTGTATGGTCATTAAACGATGTTTCTTTAATGCACAGTTGAATTCATGCGGTTAGATTTCATAATTTCCTTTTTCTTTTATTCGTTAATGATTGATAAGTATCCTGCTCAAGTGTTTCTGAGAGGTTCGTTTGAGTTTATATTTTATATGTTCAATACAGTTCATTGACCGCTTACTAATCCTTTTTCCTTTCATTCTTATGCATGACCATCACATACGAGTCCGAGGGATTCGTTCCTCTTCCACATTCGGTGTCGGGCTAAGAGCCCAACGAAATCTCCTCCGTGTCCAGCCCATTCGCAGCAAAGAAAATAGAAAAACATAAAATTTTCTGGGCCAAAGCCCACACAGCAGCAGTCCGAAAATGGGCTGAGCCCATTTAAATTATCTACTCCTCTATTTATTTTGTGCATTTAATTTGTATTATGTAACTAACTCTTTGTTTGTTTTGTTTTTATTAGTTTAGATAAATCATAATTAATCAGTAGGTTTAGTTCTAGTAATGGGTAGTTAGTTTAAGGAAGATTAACAATTAATCCCATAAGATTATTCTCTTCTTTTCTGGTTTCATTTCTTTGATTTGCAAAATGGCATGATTTTATATTTCGAGTTAAGAGAATCGTATTTTATTCTTACTATCCTAGAAATTTCAAAACATCATTAATATGCAAACATAAATTCAAACACATTTTTTATAACTCTTCAAGTTTTTTGAGTCAAAATTACGCATATTCTTCATTAAGCATAGTTGATAAAGGATAATAAAAAATGGATAAAGGAAATATATTAGCTATTTTGTATTTTTTTCACACTTCTAAAACTCAAAGTCAATTAATACCTCATTGCTTAGTCTTTTAAATATTTATTAAAACATTGCATAAATCTGCATCTTCTTCTACTTATATGTAAGTTATCATACTTTGTAAACTTCATTTTTATTATGCTACTTCCTTTAAAACTATTAGCAACTATTCTAAATTTTATTCAAATAGTATTTTAAGATTTTCTTTTATACAAAGTATTAGTCTTATTTTAATAACCTTCTTATTTAAAGCCTTAGCAATATGTATAAGTCTTATTTTAAGCAGTTCATATTTTTCTTTTGCAACATTAGCAGCATTACAAGTCCACTTCTTAAAATTTAAATGCTACATCTTTAACTTCAATTAATTAACCTAAGTTTGGTCGGATAACCGTAAGTTAACGGATTCTAAAGGATGCCTAACTCCTTCCCTTTAGGATAATATAGAGCCCTTATCTAGAATCACACTGGTTAAGCAGACTATTAATTGAGGTTTAGTTTTAACTTTGCCTTAGTTAACCTCTAGGTGTCCTAATTCACCGTTAAATTAATTAGGTGGCGACTCCTTAAAACAAAATAAACGGGAATCACCAATACGTCATACTCCTAATTTTGACTCCGGTTAAAATGGGGTGTGACAGCTTGGCGACTCCACTGGGGACTTTAGGCTCTAACCATAACAGACTTAGGTTAATAGTTAATTTGTTGAATATCTTGTTTGTTTTCTTTTGCCTTCATTATTTCTTTTCCCTTATATGCTTTTGGGTGTTTGTATTTTATTCCTTATGTAAATTTTTCTATGTAATATGTATGTTATTGTTTTCCTTAAATTGGCATTCCGTTCATACTTCTTCCACTCCTGGAAAACTCACACATATTCACACACTTAAAGCGGCTTCGCAGTTTGCGCCCGTGCACTACTAAATTACCCCTTTAGTTGGATCGATCTTGTGGATTTAGTCGATCGGCGGTGCAGTCGACGGCCACGGACTTTCCACTCCCAAGTTGTCCGCTTGGGGGAGCCTTGCGTCTTAGGAAAACCACTCTTAGTCTACCTAGGTAGAGCGAAAACCAAAACCTTTTTTAAGACATGCACGAGCCTAGGAGGCTTAATACCCTTGGAGTATTAAGTTCATTAGTCAACCTTACCAAATGTCCAAATGAGTCTATGACTCTAAGTGACACTATTCACTATCTATGTGCATTATTTGAAGGACAAATATGTGGAATATATGGACCTAGTACTCTATGGATAGGTATTTCAGGAAAACTGACATTTTGTTGCAGGTTGTCATCGAGCATCCAAATTAATGCTGGAGGTTGAAGACAATCGAAAGAAATTAGTGGAGTTGAAATATTAGATATCTTAGATTAACTTTGAGATGTGTTATTGATTGGCATGTAATAATTTCTATTATTCTTGTAAATTAGTTTTAAGAAGAGTTGTGGAATGATACATAAAAGACATATTTGTCCTTCAAATATTCGTTAGGCCTACCTCTGGCATAAAGAGGTCCCTTGCATTATAGAACGCGATTTATTATGTGCAATAATGTGTTTATGCAATATTATGTCCTTACCGTATACTGACTCATTTTCCTTTTCTTTTTCTTGTTTTATCTTTTTCTTTTTAAACTTATTTTCAAAACAAAAAAAAAAAAAGTTGACTTGTGCTAAAGGGGAACTGGGGGAGCATCCATATTTCACACGGTCTAGAGCCAAGAAATCAGATTCTGACTCATCACTAATCACCTGGTTAACTAAAAGGACTCGTTCTAAAATGGAGCAAAGTTTGATCAATGCAACCGCTTCATCTGAGCCATCTCTTAGTTTACCAATCACGAGTGATCCCACATCCTCTAATGAACCAGAAACCCATTTGGAGATCATTCCTCGTCTTGAGCAATAGTTGCTGAATTAAGTCGCATGGTACTTCAAAATCGGTCATTTTCTCAAACTCCGCCACATATGACTCCATCTCACGGGGTTCGTTAGACTTTGCCTATGCCAGATTCTCAAAACAAGCAAGCTATTTTACCTCTTCTCGACCAGCTCATTTCAATTTAGGCAACCCACATCGGGTTCGGTCCTCTCTTTTATTAAAAACAAAACTCAAAAGTTTTTATTTTGATCACGAACTACGTCTGGCCTGATTCTTTTGGGATACGTAGGCAACCCGAGGCGAGTTCGGCCCTTTTATTTTAAAATTTTCAATATCTTCGGTTTGTCCAACCATTTTGGTTCCTATAAGATAGATAAGGATTTTTATACAAGATTTTGGTCTTCCCACTGTTTAAATTCATATGTCTTAGTATCTTGAAACTGGGACAAAATTTTGGAATCGGTCAAATCACTTTCGAAAACTTTCATTATAAGTTCTTATTTTTCATTTGTCCAGAATCAAGCATCTCTAAGACTGAAACTGGGACAAATTTTTAGAAGTAGCATAAAAGTGGTCTTAAACAAAAGTCCATCCATATTTCTAAAATGTGAATAAATTCAAAAATCGAGTCTTCTTAATCATGTTACATATTAGAGCCACTAAGTATTTCCTTTCGAAGTCATCCAAATCTCATTACTTTTATTTTCAAAATACATTTTTTTTATAACTGAAACTCCCCGGCAAAGCAAGATATATGGTGAGACATCGAAGAACGTGGACGCGACCGAGACAAAAGTCAATTCAAGGGCCAAGTTCCCCGACATGCACAAATCAACCAATTTTCTTTTAAACTCACAATTTTTCTTTGTTGAGACAGGTCCAATTAACATGAACACGGTGTATGTATTAAATTATGGGCGTGATAAAAAAGTTAACTTTCTTCAAAATGCAAATACTCTTCAGCGTGGATGCAAAGGTAGCTTATGCCGAACGGTGGACGTCGTTCCACTCATCACGAAATTTCGATTGCAACAGTGGACACAAGTTCATCTTCTCAACCAAGGGCTGTAAGTATAATTCTTTTAGACCCAGCTATTGATTCTTATCACTAACAGTTGTTTTAGCTCGTGACATTCATCGATGGATCAAATACATATAATCATGGACACTGACTTTGATCACCTGTTATTGGTTAGAATTCCTCAATTTCGTCATCACTTCATACATGTTCAAATCATTATCAAATTCTTTTAGAATGAAGTATGTTAATAAGATAACAAGATCGAAATATTGCATCGTATATCAAATTGTAGGGGTTAATTATAGATTTAACTTTCGTCACAACGGGACATGGATTAAGATGTGGATATCTTTTTACAATACTATTTCTAAAGTGGACGTGGATTTACATTCACATTGTGGATGCGAGCATGGAAGTGGAAATAGAATTATATTACAAAAAAAAAAATATACATATAATTGTAGAAAGTGGATACAAATTTATGTTTTCGAAAGTAAAAGTGAATTTATTTTTGCGCCGTATAATGCAGACGTGAAAGTAGATGTAAATTTACTGTTGTACCGTATAATACGGACGTCAAAGTCGACGTGGATTTATATTTTGTACCATGAAATGCGGACGTAGATTTATATTTTGAACTGTGAAAGTGGACTTGGATTTATTTTTCTGCACCCTGAAAGTGGATATGGATTTACATTTTTTGCACCATGGGAAGTGGATATGATATAGGCACCCACCTTAAAATGCGGGTATTTCAAAATTTAATTTAGGCACCCACCTTAGAATGCGGGTATGTCAATTTTCAATTCAGGGACCCACCTTAGAATGCGGGTGTTTCAATGTTCAATTCAGGCACCCACCTTAGAATGCGGGTATTTCAATGTTCAATTTAGGCACCCACCTTAGAATGCGGGTATGTCAATTTTCAATTCAGGCACCCACCTTAGAATGCGGGTGTTTCAATGTTCAATTCAGGCACCCACCTTAGAATGCGGGTATTTCAATGTTCAATTTAGGCACCCACCTTAGAATGCGGGTATGTCAATTTCAATCCAGGCACCCACCTTAGAATGCGGGTATTTCAATGTTCAATTTAGGCACCCACCTTAGAATGCGGGTATGTCAATTTTCAATTCAGGCACCCACCTTAGAATGCGGGTGTTTCAATGTTCAATTCAGGCACCCACCTTAGAATGCGGGTATTTCAATGTTCAATTTAGGCACCCACCTTAGAATGCGGGTATGTCAATTTCAATCCAGGCACCCACCTTAGAATGCGGGTATTTCAATGTTCAATTCAGGCACCCACCTTAGAATGCGGGTATTTCAATGTTCAATTTAGGCACCCACCTTAGAATGCGGGTATGTCAATTTCAATCCAGGCACCCACCTTAGAATGCGGGTATTTCAATGTTCAATTCAGGCACCCACCTTAGAATGCGGGTATTTCAATGTTCAATTCAGGCACCCACCTTAAAATGCGGGTATTTCGAAATTTAATTTAGGCACCCACCTTAGAATGCGGGTATTTCAATGTTCAATTCAGGCACCCACCTTAGAATGCGGGTATTTCAATGTTCAATTTAGGCACCCACCTTAGAATGCGGGTCTGTCAATTTTCAATTTTAGGCACCCACCTTAGAATGCGGGTATGTCAATTTCAATCCAGGCACCCACCTTAGAATGCGGGTATTTCAATGTTCAATTCAGGCACCCACCTTAGAATGCGGGTATTTCAATGTTCAATTCAGGCACCCACCTTAGAATGCGGGTATGTCAATCTTCAATTTAGGCGCCCACCTTAGAATGCGGGTATTTCAATGTTCAGTTCAGGCACCCACCTCCGAATGCGGGTATCTTATATTTCAAGTTCAGGCGCCCACCTCCGAATGCGGGTATCTTATATTTCAAGTTCAGGCGCCCACCTCCGAATGCGGGTATCTTATATTTCAAGTTCAGGCACCCACCTCCGAATGCGGGTATCTTATATTTCAAGTTCAGGCACCCACCTCCGAATGCGGGTATCTTATATTTCAAGTTCAGGCACCCACCTCCGAATGCGGGTATCTTATATTTCAAGTTCAGGCACCCACCTCCGAATGCGGGTATCTTATATTTCAGTTCAAGCATCCACCTCCGAATGTGGATTCAACTTTTGAAACAGGGGTTGCAAGTGTAACTTCTCCAACCCTGGCTTATTTACATATATTTCTTTATTGCTAACAATTGTTTTTAGCTGATGGCTTTTGACAATATCAAAGTTGGCATCACACATCAAATCGTGGAACTTTTTCTTCGGCAGCGAACTGGGGCAATTCGTCGGGAAAGACAATCAGACTTCCCGACACGGGTCAAAGATCTACCTCGAACACTCGTCTCTAATTACAAGTATTCTATTGCGTTCCAGCAATTCAATTTTCAGGATTCTCAAGTTTCTATCACAATACCCAGTGTTATCATAATTCAGCACTAAGACAATATTTTGCAAGTTTCGCGCCAATTGGGGTTCAAGTGTCGTAATTGTCCCAGAACTACACTCGACCTGATTCTCGTATAGCCCGAGATATGTAGGCAACTCAGAGACCGGAGTCCGGTCATAATCCTCTCAAGTTTCCTTTAGCCGGGACAAAATAGGCTACTGAGTCAACGTCTTTGCCCGACAACTCTTTTCATCATTACCGGGCAAAGAGGGACAAGTTGTTGACACCCAATTTTGTCCCGCCTCTCTTCCAAAATACCTATTTATGCTCCTAACATTTTGTGAAAAATTAAAATATATATATTATATTTTACTATGATTATTAGCCTTTTATCAAAGCCGGGGTTTCATTATTATATTATTATTATTATTATTATTATTATTATTATTACAGTTCACAATTTTTATCATTTTTAGCATTTTACCAGCTTACGCACACACATCGCATTTATCTTTGCATAATTAAACAATAGTATTTATTTCAGTGCGAATTGTCGGAATATTATTGCACGGCTAGCACAACGCCACTTTTATCCGAGCATTGAAGATTGCATATTTTGTATTGAGAAATATTTAACACAAGTTATTTAGACAGGTCTTTTATTTAAATTTAGAAGCCAAACTATTCTTTGCACTCGGTCCGTATTTTGACTTATCGGACCCCAAATCAAAGTCCGATTAACCCCTAATATTTTTTGGACTAGTCCATATCTCTTATCTCAATTTTTAGAATAATTCGTGTTTTAATTTATGAGCCTATTCTCTTAATACCCGATCTAAAAAAATTGACCCAGTCCATTTATGGACTGGGTCCGACCCATTTCGTCCAAAAGGGGGAAACCCTTAGGTTTCCTCTCATTTTCATCATCGCCTCTTCTCCGCCTCCCTTCCTTTATCCACCACCGTCTCCACCATCCTCGTCCATCACCACCTTCCTCCGCCTCCCTCTCTCGTCGCCACCCACCTCCATCACCAGCAACCATCTATCCTCCATCACTACCCCATACCCCCACTTCACCACGTGATCCCCACTCCACCACCGTCCGACACCTCCACTCACCCGACATCTCTGACGCACACGCACCCCTCTGTCATCTCCACCGCACCTTTACCCCCACGCGTCTGACCTCACCACCTTCGTCTGTCGCCACCACCTGACACACCCATACCCTGACACACCCACTCCTCTAACACCCACGTTACCCCTGTCACACCCACGCTACCCTCACCATCACCCCCAGCTCGTTTTGTCTCCCCCGCTCCTCTCTCCTTTTTTTTTTCTCGAACTCAAATGAGCCAAAACCCTATAAATGGTCGGCGTTGAATCCGAAATTGGAGGTGGGGAAAACCCCCCAAAAATTGCCTTGCAAAACCAGAGGTGAACCTGAAATCCCCTTTCAAAAAATGAGTTCTTGAATCCCCATAAATCCCCTACAAAAATAGGGATTTCGAGTCGCAAAAAATGTTCTGAAAATCAAAGTTCTGAAACGAGTTTTGAAACCCCAAAAAAGCTCTAAAATATGAGTCTTTTAATCACCTAAATTCCGAGTTCTATTAGCACTTTGATCTTGTTTATTTATCAAATCAGAATACTACATCAATTTTATTCTATTTTCATTGGTTTTGGTATCACTGTGAATCCGAGCATCGCAAGCTCGGATTCGATAGTGTTCGAGTGGATATCGAGACCTTCGCCTCACTTCGCTGCACCCGAAGAAGGTAATTCTTCATTTTTGTTTCTTAGCTGCTCTGTGTTATTTTAGTTTGTTATTATGTGATTAAAGCATGTTAATTTAGTTAAATTAATTTAGTTGGATAGATAAGTCTGTTTGCATGTTTCAGTGTCAGTCTATTTATGTGGTTAAGCATGTTCAGGTATGGTAACTTAGTTTAGTTTATTTAAACAGATAACAACTTTTCTCTAGTTAGTTTGATTACAATTCTTAGCAGTTTGATAAAGGTTTATGTGTTAAGTAAGTATGGTCATTTGTTGTTTATAGTGGTTCATGCTAGTTTAATTGAGTTAAAGCTAATCCAATATGACCTAGTCAATCTGTTATGAATCAGTTAAACAATCGTGTAGTTAGCTTAAGGGTATGAACGACCCATTTATTAATCTGTCCTTGTGTTAGTTAATTCAAATTAGTTAGTTATTGTAAATAACATGCTAAGTAGTCTTCTTCCATGATTATAAGGTGTGACTGGAAAATATGGTCTAAATCTTGTTTGCAGTACACTTGATGATTCACAGGTAGGATTAAATTATATTATGTCTGATTGCGTCTATGCTTATAAATGTGATAATATGAAAATGAGTCTGTTTGCAGTCCAGGCCTATGTTTAGAGATTCATTTCCCTAGGAAGATGATTAAATGTATTATTACAATAGTGATGTTTGGTCTAAGTTGTGTGCGAAGGTTTGTTTTTCTTGAAACTGAAATTGGAATTGTCCAGTTTTATTCTTTCTGAATCAGTGTGTGTGTGTGTCAACTTTTTTTTTCCTCTTTTCTCAATCATGACTGTAAAACACTTGTGTTTCCTGGAATCTGAATCTGTATGAATCTGTCCTGTTTGAAAGTGTTCTGTTCATTGTATTCATTGCTATTCACTTACTAATCCTGCTGAGTTTAATCTGCTTGAGTTCACTTATGAACATTGTGTGAATCATATGAGTAAACATCCTTAGGAGATATTCGTTTAAAATCTGTATGAATTGTGAATCTGTTGCATCTGGTTTATATGTGGAAATCAGGCTAGAAGTTATTTATGGGTTCATTCTAGGTTTTTCATTCCTAGTTAACTTGGCTAAGGATCAGAAGCATGTATAATCATTTGTTGTTTCCCAATTGTCTATGTTTGTTTAATTGAGTCCAACTTAAACCAATATGAACCTGTCTAGGTCATTCAGGTTTATTAAAAGCTTGTTTTGGATGATTTCAGTCTAGCCAGTATCAGTAGTCTGTATTGTTAATTCACTATTGGGTTTAGTATCTGAATATCTCGGAATATGTTTCTTTAAAGGGATACAAGTATTTAAACTCAGTTCTGTCCCTTTTGTCTGGATTCTATATTTAAAAGAAAGAAGTTCCAAATTGTTGAGGTTGTTGTCTTCTTACCAGGATTTTTGTCACTCCTCTGATTCGAATGAAACTTACTTGTCATGGTTTTCATGCATGATGTTGCCTTCATGTGTTTGTATGAAATCAGTTAACTATTTCAATTCCTAAGGAAGATTGCTGCTTGTAGTTTTTCATGCTAACAGGTGGTCTAAACTTAGACTTTGCCCATATCTTGCTAATTTGAACTTCTTTGGTTGAATAAGAGCTGATACTATACCTATAAGTTTCGATTCTGTGGAATAAGGTTATGTTAGTTTTGCCTATTATCTAAATATGAGTCAGTATACTACCATGCTATTTGATGAATCTTAAATGTGTTTGATGTGGGAGCCTGCCAAGCATATGGTTGTAATGAAGTTCCATGTATTTGTTTATCTTGTTGATTGTCGGTTCGTATTCATTGCATTCCAATCTAAAAAAATATTAAGCATACCCAATAATGGTGGAATTATCTCAAATATCTTGGTCTATGTCCTATGTTGTTTGTGTTTCTGTTGAAGTATCCCCATGACATATTTGTTCCTATATTCTCGAATGAAGCACTCTATTGGTTGAATTAGGACTGAACATAATTGGGCCTGAAATCTGTCTCTTAAAATTGAGAAGGACAGTTTTCCCTTTTGTTTCCAAAAGTTAAATCGAGTGCAGTCTAGTTTAAGTATGAAGTTCGTTGTTCGACACTATACTGGAGCTTAAAATCAGTCGGAGGATTTTTGAAATGAAATAGTGTATGGTCATTAAACGATGTTTCTTTAATGCACAGTTGAATTCATGCGGTTAGATTTCATAATTTCCTTTTTCTTTTATTCGTTAATGATTGATAAGTATCCTGCTCAAGTGTTTCTGAGAGGTTCGTTTGAGTTTATATTTTATATGTTCAATACAGTTCATTGACCGCTTACTAATCCTTTTTCCTTTCATTCTTATGCATGACCATCACATACGAGTCCGAGGGATTCGTTCCTCTTCCACATTCGGTGTCGGGCTAAGAGCCCAACGAAATCTCCTCCGTGTCCAGCCCATTCGCAGCAAAGAAAATAGAAAAACATAAAATTTTCTGGGCCAAAGCCCACACAGCAGCAGTCCGAAAATGGGCTGAGCCCATTTAAATTATCTACTCCTCTATTTATTTTGTGCATTTAATTTGTATTATGTAACTAACTCTTTGTTTGTTTTGTTTTTATTAGTTTAGATAAATCATAATTAATCAGTAGGTTTAGTTCTAGTAATGGGTAGTTAGTTTAAGGAAGATTAACAATTAATCCCATAAGATTATTCTCTTCTTTTCTGGTTTCATTTCTTTGATTTGCAAAATGGCATGATTTTATATTTCGAGTTAAGAGAATCGTATTTTATTCTTACTATCCTAGAAATTTCAAAACATCATTAATATGCAAACATAAATTCAAACACATTTTTTATAACTCTTCAAGTTTTTTGAGTCAAAATTACGCATATTCTTCATTAAGCATAGTTGATAAAGGATAATAAAAAATGGATAAAGGAAATATATTAGCTATTTTGTATTTTTTTCACACTTCTAAAACTCAAAGTCAATTAATACCTCATTGCTTAGTCTTTTAAATATTTATTAAAACATTGCATAAATCTGCATCTTCTTCTACTTATATGTAAGTTATCATACTTTGTAAACTTCATTTTTATTATGCTACTTCCTTTAAAACTATTAGCAACTATTCTAAATTTTATTCAAATAGTATTTTAAGATTTTCTTTTATACAAAGTATTAGTCTTATTTTAATAACCTTCTTATTTAAAGCCTTAGCAATATGTATAAGTCTTATTTTAAGCAGTTCATATTTTTCTTTTGCAACATTAGCAGCATTACAAGTCCACTTCTTAAAATTTAAATGCTACATCTTTAACTTCAATTAATTAACCTAAGTTTGGTCGGATAACCGTAAGTTAACGGATTCTAAAGGATGCCTAACTCCTTCCCTTTAGGATAATATAGAGCCCTTATCTAGAATCACACTGGTTAAGCAGACTATTAATTGAGGTTTAGTTTTAACTTTGCCTTAGTTAACCTCTAGGTGTCCTAATTCACCGTTAAATTAATTAGGTGGCGACTCCTTAAAACAAAATAAACGGGAATCACCAATACGTCATACTCCTAATTTTGACTCCGGTTAAAATGGGGTGTGACAATCCCTTCCTATTTACTTTCTCTTTCATCCTTCAGCTTTACCTTTCAATCATATCTCGATATTCTTACTTTATTCGACACACATCTTTCGTGCCGTTGCTTACCTTGGTTCTGATTAATTCAACTTTCTTAGTTCTCGACTTATAACTGAACTTATCTTCAAGAGACACATGTAATCAATTTCTTTGTCATATGAGCATTGACTTACCTCCACGACAATCAATTCATCATCATATAATTACATATTTCGATAACATAGCCTCAACGAAGAGGCTTACCTCCGTAACTTTCATTGTCATCAATCAGTTTCTTCGGTCAATACCGTTCTTCTGCTACAATCAGGGGTTAGTATAAGGAATCTCATTTCCTATGGCTTAGCTCTATCGCACGATCTCAGAGATGAAAGAAGAGTAACCATCCTAAATGCCCTGTAGCCTCCTGTTTATAGATGTGGCGTGCAACACACCATAAACAAGACTCTACTAGACACGGCTCGTAGACACTTCCTAGGAATGAACTGCTCTGATACCACTTTTGTCACGACCCGACTAGGGGCCATGACGGGTACCCGGGGCTAACCACCGAGCACCGCTCATTCTGCTACTTGTCATACTCATTAAGCGTTCATTCATCAAATCATAGAAAAATCATTTTTCTTTTTCATTTGGAAACATAATTATCTTTATATACATAAGCCCTTCGGCTATCAAAATAATACACACAATACATATGTACATATATACGCTTATCAAAGTCGTGAGACCATACTACCCACACATACGTATCTACGAGCCTCTACTAGAGTACTAGACATATGGACGGGAAAGGACCCCGTCGTGCCCAAAACATACATGTACATAAAATAGTAACTCAAAGGCACCTCCGGAATAATAGAGTGCTTTCAAAACTCTGCTTATAGACTTCTACAAATCTGGGTCTCCTCCCTGCTTACTTGTGGGCATGAACACAGCGTCCAAAGAAAACGGACGTCAGTACGAATATTGTACTGAGTATGTAAAGCATGAATGAAATGAACATAATAGAGAATCATAGACACGAGATGAAGACATAACCTGCGTAACTTTTAAAGGAGAATACCTTTCATGCCTATATCATATATTATCACGGTACATGTATTATCATAGCGCGTACATCATCGTATCATACATGTATCATAATACCGTATCTGCTCGTACACATTAACGCTATCCGCATTCGGCCACATAGTGGCTCGACAATATCACATACATATTTCCCGGGCTTTTCCTACATATATCATGTACCTATCTACATCATGTACATATCCATATCGTATACATATTCATATATCATATACATATTTATACCATATACATACCTGGCCAACCAAGGCTTCAGTGTTACATATACCTGGCCCTACCAAGGCTTCAGGGTTATCTCTACCTGGCCCTACCAAGGCTTCAGGGTTATCTCTACCTGGCCCTACCAAGGCTTCAGGGTTATCCGTACCCAACTGCAGAGGTGCGCGCGCGTTACATAAATATATACATATTCATATACATTCTACCCGGCCATATAGCTCGAGGTTTCATAATAGTCATACATAGGCCATATATATACATAAAAGCCCATAAATATCTTTAGCGTCATCACTACTATCATCGTCATCATTATCATCATCACTATCAATATCGTCATCATCATCATCACATATATCTCATAAACTTATCATAACCTTTCATAGAGCATACATTTGGATTTAAAGACAATCTATGAGAATCGCATCGTATTCGTAACATGAACTTCGTAATAATATCGCATGATAGACTTTATAATCTCTAACTAAGGCTCATCATTACCATCATCATATCTATGACACATCTCCTACCTTAATCTCATATGGAACCCCTTATGAACATAGGCTCGTAACTCTTCGGAACATTGGTCATATGACATGTATTTGAGCTTATAGACAATCTATAACAATGTCGGGGTGACATAAGGTCGAGAGCCCCCGATTCCATTATGGAGCATTCATAAGCATTATGCCTCACCTTGAAGGAATTAGCATATGAGGTGAGTGTAGTCAATGAACAACATCAATGGATCGTAATATGGATCATTAGCCTTGTAGAACCATAATATTATAGGCCTTAGATTCTTTAGACTTAGACTCATCATCATCATTATCGCATTCGTAACATACCTCTTATCTTATCCCATATGGCTATTCATGAACACAGGCTCTTAGTTTTCCGGGAGGTAGGAAAGTCATGGAGGGGTAAGGAAAATACTATCATAGGAATCATATAAGGATCATTAGCTTCGTAGGAATATCATATCATGAGCTTTATGACTTCTAGACTTAGATTCATCATCGGTATTGTCATGTTCGTAACGTATCTCTTTTCTTTTTCCCATATGAAGTTCTTTATACTCATAGATTCATAGATCCCAATATGTTGGAAAATCATGGAGAGATAGGAGGATTCATACCATAAGATTCATGCCTTAGAAAGAAGGGACTAGCCTTACATACCTCTTTCGTTTAACAATTTCCATCGCTTGGTTGTTCTCCTTCAATGCTCACGTTTCTACCTTCAAGAGAATTCACATTCACATTAGCTTATCGATTACATGAACGTGCTTACTAAAGCTAGAGAAAATTGGGCAGCATTTCCTTTGTTTATACAACTCTTCCCATATTGTATATCAACTCCCAAACATTTATAATAACGTTCACAATATCGTAACCAACAATCTTCATTCATCTACATTACCCTCGTTTCACAATTCCACCTCAATTCATCCATAATCATGGTCATAGTATACTAGTTCGTTTTCTTGCATATAATACCTATCCCGTTTCCTCAATATCATTTATAACATACTTATGATCACAACATATCAAAATTCATAACTCATTCCACACTACTACTCAAAATCTCATTATTCTCATGTTTACGACCCATTTCCTATATCCTTCTACAATCCAAGTGTTTCAATTTTCAAACACCTTTAAACAACATGTAAATACCATAAAACTTACCTTGGATGGTGTAGGAATAAACCTTGAGTGCAAACACTTCACTTGAGCAAAACCCTAGTTTCACCTTCACTTGGATTCCTTGCCTTGGATGAACTTTAATGGATTTCTTACACTTGATTTCCTTGGTTTGATGTAATTGATCACAAATACCCCTTGAATTCTTGTTGGAGAAGTGTAGAGAGATGTTTTAGAGAGAAGGGGTGTGAAGGGAAAATGAAATGAAATGAAACTTGAACCCTTATTTAATACACAATCTGTCCCGACATATTTATACGGACACACATACTGTCCGTACAATTTATACGGTCCGTATGTGTGACCGCATAATGGTTTCAGTGGAGTCTCTTCTCTGGATAGGTTATATGGCCAGATCTACGGTCCGTATCTTTTGTACGGTCCGTATAATGGACCGTACAATCCACAGTTTTCCGAAAATAATTTTCGTCGACTCGTTTGATCTCCAATCCTTATGGAACCTTCTTGACACTTGGTTATCACTTCATTAACAATCTAGGGGACGTTATAACTCTTCTCCAAAGCATCATTAAGTCATCGTTAATTCGTTATTCGTAAATCCTTTCCGATACATCTCGTATGTCTTGCCTCCTCTTGGCAACTTTCTTCTCTTACTTCGAATGTCGTTGAAATCTCATTTAGAATCATCGAATGTTATTTCTTACTCATCAAAACTTTGCATACGTCGCGCCCTTCGTCAGTCTATTCACTGTGCATGAACGAAAAATTTTCCGAGGCGTAACAATTAGTACGGTGAAGTACGTGGCATGCTCATGCTCTGAAAGTGTGAGGTGTAACAATAAATATACTGAGATATCATGGAGGACTGCTTCAGTCCTTCTCTTAGTCCTCCATGACACCATCATGATATATAAATATACTGCGATGGTATCATGAAGAAAGCGTTTTGGGCGAGGGGGTACTCGCGTAAATATTTTTGGCCGGTTGAGTAAGAATCAAAATTAGCTTAGGAGAGGCATGGGCGGGTAAATATTTTACATTTTAGGGGTATTTTGTGTTGTTTTCCCCTAAATTCTTTAAGACAGTGGGATATAACTAGTGGGATATTATAATGCAGAAAATATAAATTTATGCCGCGCAAAAGAGTTGTTTATCTTGAGGGGACAAAAATTAAAGACCAGCAAAAAATAAGGCCAAAAGTATTGCAATATTGACATGAACAAAATGAGAACAAATGTAACTCATCAAATACTTAGTGGTATGCACGGGCCAACATTTGATTCATGCAATTATACTTGGTATGCTCAAATTATTTTTATCAATCTTTTCAAGTTTTAAAGGATTTTGCAAAAAATTATACTGTGTAAGTTTCTTTCGTTTATATCATAAGAATATGATTAATAGATTAGAGAAAAAGATAGTAAAATTTAAAGGATAAAGTAATTCAAAGATGCAAAACTTATAATGTAAAAATTTGCAACAATTAATATTTGCTGAAATCTTATTTTATAAAGTAAAAGGTATGCCTATGCTTCAAATTTGAAAATCATAAATTTACTTGAAGTTTTCTTACTATGTGTAATTATGAAATTATGCAATTTTTAGTCGTCCCGCATATCAAGAGTGCATGTGCGGAAGCTGCGTAGCTGCAAAATGAGAATTATCTGCGTAAAATGTTGAATGAGACTCATTTATTATTAGTGGAGTATTATTCATGTCTGGCAGAATTGTTTGTTAACAAGTGTTAGGATGGGCCCCAGTTTCGTCATATGTACAGAATTGGATAAAACTTGTCTATTTTATCGTTCAAAAGGAAAAGATGCATACAACGTTGCAGAAAGCACAATAAGTTTTAAAGCACAAAATCACAAAATACCTGAAATGCCCTCATCACTAAGCAAGCACGGCAACGAAGACACACCTGCTTCAGTTGTTCCATGGAACCTCTTATATAGGAGAAAACAATTATGTTATGGTGAGTCACAATCTTTAAAATGATTTTAGTCTGATTAAGGTGCAAATTTTTTAGACCAATCACTCCTTAAAACTTCATAGCAATCTCAAACATGTGCACTCATTGCAAAAAAATTGGAGTTTGCAGGAAAAATAGCTGCACAATAACAGAGTAGAGATGAAAAACTTGAGAGACTGAGAGGTTTTAAGTGTCTACACAAAGAGTGTTGCTTTTATAGGACAAACTGTTGTAGCTGCTATACAGATGATTTAATTGGGAACATTTATAGTATTTAAACTCAATTGTTGCAGTAGTTAACCACTGCGTTGTTACATAATTAAACTTGGTTTTTATAATATTTAGCCTTTGAGATGTTACAAAAATCATTGGAGCAATTACATGAATTTATTTTAGAGCAGTTATACATAGAAGAAAACGGACATGAAAAAGTGGGCATGTGCCACACCATACGCGCCAGCCGAGCCAGACGGACAGCGGCGGCGTGCGTGCGTGGTTGTCAAGTTTCAACTCAACAAGTATGGAGGAAACACAACTAATCTCATAAGGAAGAAGCTTGTATATGAAGTGCGCGAAATGGTTTTAATTCTTCTATGTGTGACTTTTGTTTTTCAGATGAGACAAAAGAAATAAGTGGAAAAAAAAATACCCGCAAGAAATTGTTTGTCTTTGCATTACCCACAAAAAATTAATAATACCAACAATTTCTTATTAATGCATAGTAAAGAATAAGAACCATTTCGAGGAAATGAAAGAAATATAGTGCTAACATCTTTCAATTTGAATTGACATGTAGTGAAGCGTGACAACAAACAATATCCACAAAATGAAGTATTCTTGAACTTAATGGACTTCACTTGAGTTCCCCAAAACATGTCAGGTCCCAAACCGATGGGCTATGACGAGTGCCCGAGCTCTACCCATCGAACACCCCTAGACATACATCCGAGACAAAAACATGAAATATAGATTGGCCGTATATAACTTCTGACAATAACCTGCTATCTCATGTGCATAATAAGCGCAATGAACCAAAACTCCAAAAGATATATATATATATATATATATGCATGATGACTGACTGTGTAAGCCGACAAGGCTATCATAGATAACTGTACATCAAAAATAGAGGCCGACAAGGCCACATAACGTCCCACCATAACCGACATGTCTACAAACCTCTAATTGAATACAACTATATAAAGGAAGGAACAAGGACCCGCCGTACCCATGAATAGATACAAAATATCATACCAAAATACTAGACTGCAACTCCGAGACAATGGAGCGCACCAACAGCCGCTGAACAGGAGCCCTAATGTTACACCTCGTAGTTTTGGATGTTGAGGTCCGTTAGGTGCTAGTTGTTCAACTGCGGACACTAGAGTTACATTCTAGGATATATGAGATTATATGCGCCTATCTTATAATTATAAGGGTTCAAGTTCATATAATAAGCTAGGGAAAGATTGGAGGGCAAGCTAGGGCAAGTTCATTAAGGAAATTAAGTTTGAGGAACATTGGAGAAAAGATGGGGGCAATTTTGGTCTAACTTGGAGAAAGAATATATTTTAGTATACAAAGAGTTTTGAGGTAAAGTAAAAGCCTAAAATGAAGTTCACGAAGTCTAGTTTCCAACGCAATAAACCGTGCATCGATCAGACATTGGAATCAAACGTTATGAGCATTTTAAGATGGGCTGTCAGAGCAAGGGATTAACCCTGCGCGAACGCGCAATAAGGTGGAGTGAACGCGCAATAAGGTGGCGCGAACGCGCAGAGGAGAGCCCAGAAACTCCGCCCGAATGCGCCACAAGGCAGCGCGATCGCGCTGAGGAAATTTTTAGTCAGTCAAGGCAGATTCCAGAACATTATATAAAGGAGGGCTACCCCCTTATTTCTTCATCCAACACCCCAAAACTTCCCCAAATTCTCTGAAATCTCTCCCCAACTTCCATCCCTAAAATTTTAATGCGAGTCAAGTATAATCTCCGGATTCAGGTTCGGATAATGTATAGTTACGATTATAATATTGTATTGCAGTAAATCTAGGCTTGAAATCAAGGGGATATCGAAGATATTGCGGTTCTAGCGAGAGTAAGGTATGAATCTCTCTTTATTGATATTGATTTAAGTTTATTTACGAAGATAGAGTTATTAAATCATCGTATGATGGATTAATTAGTTGAGAAATCAGGTAAACATCGTGTGGGATGTTTTATGGAGTATATTGGTGTTGATGATGATGTTATTGATGTTAGTATTATTGTTGGTTATTGGTATTGTGATTTCGGGCTAGGGATATAAATAGGGGCGATGCTGCCCGAATTTCGGCAGATTTTACATAGATTTCATTTGAAGGCTTGAGACAAGCATATGAAGATAAGACTAACGATAGTATAATTTTCTTGAATATAGATTTACGAGCTTGGGAGTACAAGCGTTAAGTAGTAAAGTTAAGGCGGTCGAAAAGGCATGTTAAGGTTGTCCCTTCTTTCATTTTTGGCATGATCTTATGATATGAATCAACAAGCGAGTAAACGAGCCTCCATATTACTCTACTCTTAGAAGCATTAGGAGTACTTCAGTCTTTGATGTTCCTGTACCCCACTTATGATTGTCCCTTCTGTTCGTAGGTCCAGTTCTGTGTATACATTTTATTCATGCATTGCATTGCATTCATTCAATATATATATATATATATATATATATATATATATGCATATTAACCCGTGACCAGAAGGCGTTATATACGTGTATATTATATGTATATGGGGTATAAGGAAATGGATAGGCATTATATACGCATTACTACCTGATCAGCTGGTGCACCTTGGTGATAATATATGGATCGGGTTGTACGTTCCTCGACACTATTATATATGGATCGGGCCGTATGTTCCTCGGCACTATTATATATGGATCGGGCCGTACGTTCCTCGGCACTATTATATGGTATATGGATCGGGCTGAACGTTCCTCAGCACTATGACCTATATATATATACATGAGCATGATTATCATTGAGAGCATGCATGTTATGCGCCCACAGAGGCATTGCCAGTATACAGATTTATGCAAATGTTTTCAGATACTCAGTCATATAGATGCATCTTGACAGTCAATCAATTTCAGAGAGCAGATTCAGTTCATGATTCTTATGTTCATGTTACTTCTATGCCTTACATACTCAGTACATTATCCGTACTGACTCCCCTGTTACTCGGGGGGCTGCGTTCATGCCCACAGGTTCAGGTAGACAGAGAGAGGAACCGGCTCAATAGGACTTCCCCTCAGCTGTTGTCGGTGCGCTCCACTTAATCCGGAGCTATAAGGGTGTTTGGTCACTAGAGATCAGGCACTCATCACGACGCATCGGCTTGGGTCGTGACAAAAGTGGTATCAGAGCAGTTTCGTCCTAGGATTGTCTACAGACTGTATCTAGTAAAGTCTTGTTTATGGGTGTGTCGTATACCACACTTATAAATAGGAGGCTATAGGACATTTAGGATGTTGCTATTCTTTCTATCCTAGATCGTGCACTAGAGCTGTGAGGTAAGAATTTCCTTTCTAATAACTTGTTCTGATTTCAGTGATGCCTTGTAAGAAGGCTACAGCTGCCCAGAAGGGCAAGGGAGTGGCTGATGAGGCCACTAGCCGTACTCAGTGGTTACCAGAGCTCGGGGCGAGTCTCAGAGTGAGAGCTCATCACAGAGTTCACACACCTCACCTCCAGCACTTGCCCCAGTACCCCCAGCTCCTCAGCCAGACGCACCGAGCCAGGATGTGCTGGATGCTGTACATCTATTGACCATATTGGTAGCCGTTCAGGCTCAGCGTCAGGGAGTTGGCGTTGACCAGGCAGACCGAGCTGGTAGTGCGAGGGTTAAGACCTTCCTCAGGTTAGATCCCCCAGAGTTATTGGTGTTAAAGCAAAATATGGACCCTCAGGACTTTATTGATAGTATGCAGAGGACATTGAGGGTTATACACGTTGATGAGGTCGAGTCTGTGGAGTTGGCTTCTTATCGGCTCCGTGATATTGCAGTGCAGTGGTATCGGATATGGGAGTTATCTAGGGGAAAGAATGCCCCTCCAGCCGTTTGGGGAGAGTTTTTCAGATGCTTTTATTCGCCATTATTTACCACCAGATGTCTGATGGGCCCGAGCAGATAGGTTCATGCCTATTGAGCAGGGCAGTATGAGTGTTCAGGACTATTGTGTATATTTTGATTCCTTGGCTAGAGATGCCCCGACTATGGTAGCTGATATGAAGGATCGAGTTTATCGTTTGGTGGATGGTTTTAGGCCACATTTGATTGATGATTGTACGATGGCTGCGTTACAGTCGGGCATGGATATTTCCCGTATACAAGCTTATGCGCAGAATCTGGAGGATCATAAACGTCAGCAGAGAACGCAGCGTGAGCGTGACCGGGGCCACGATAAGAGGGCCAGATCTTTAGATGTTGGGGGTGAGTTCAGAGGAGGACAGAGATAACAATATTCCTGGTATCCATTCCATTCGGTAGGGAGTGCACCTCCGTGATTTTCAGGTCTGAGATTTGACCGTTCTTTTTATTTCGGAGCGGGCCAGAGTTCTCGAACATCAGGTCCTCAGTACAGACCAGAGTCAGGTCAGGTGAGACCACCTTTGCCCCGATGTGCCCAGTGTGGTAGGCAACATGCCGGACAGTGTCGATTGGGATCAGACGCTTGTTATGCTTGTGGTCAGTCAGGCCACAAGACGAGGGAGTGCCCGACAAGGGGTGGCACAGGCATTGTTCAACCTAAGGGGTCTATAGCTGGTTCTTCTTCATCTGTATGCCCTCTAGGGCAAGGTTTGCAGACCCCAGCAGGACTAGGTAGAGGGAGGAGTAGAGCATCTAGCTCGAGTGGGCCTCAACACCGTGTTTATACATTAGCCGGTAGACAAGATCGTGAGTCATCTCCTGATGTTGTCATAGGTATATTATCAGTTTCTTCCTATGATGTGTATGCACTGATTGACTCCGGATATACTTTGTCATATATTACCCTATTTGTTGCTGGTAAATTTAGGGTCGAGCCCGAGTCAATTAAGCCTTTTATGGTATCTACGCCAGTTGGTGACCTAGTCATAGCTAGGCGAGTGTATCGAGATTGTGTAGTTATAGTGTGTAATTGTCATACCATAGTGGATTTGATTGAATTAGACATGATCGATTTTGATGTCATCAAGGGTATGGATTGGTTAGCCTTCTGCTATACTAATGTTGATTGTAGAACAAAAGTTGTCTGGTTCCAGTTTCCAGGCGAACCAGTCTTAGAGTGGAAAGGTAATGCTGCTTCGCCGAGGGGTAGGTTTATTTCCTACCTTAAGGCAAGCAAGATGATTAGGAAAGGGTATATCTATCATCTGGTTCGGGTACATGATGTACAAACAGAGTCACCAACCCTTCAGTCTGTTTCTGTGGTTAATGAATTCCCAGAGGCGTTCCTAGATGAGCTTCCAGGCATTCCACCGGAGCGGGAGATTGATTTTACTATTGATCTATTACCAGATACTCAGCCAATATCTATCCCTCCTTATAGAATGACACCTGCCGAGTTGAAGGAATGAAGGAGCAACTGAGGGATTTACTTGAGAAGGGCTTTATTAGGCCCAGTACATCACCGTGGGGAGCACCATTATTATTTGTAAGAAAGAAAGATGGCTCCTTGCGAATATGTATTGATTATAGGCAATTGAATAAAGTGACTATAAAGAATAAGTATCCGCTCCTGAGGATGGATGATTTGTTTGACCAGCTGCAGGGTGCCAGATATTTCTCGAAGATAGATTTGATATCGGGGTATCATCTGGTTAGGGTGAAAGAGGAAGACATTCTGAAGACGGCATTCAGGACTAGATATGGGCACTATGAGTTTCGTGTCATGTCATTCGGGTTAACTAATGCCCCAGCTGTATTCATAGACTTGATGAACTGTGTATTTAGACCTTTCCTAGATCTGTTCATGATCATGTTCATAGATGATATTCTAGTCTATTCTTCGTCAGAAACAGAACATGCAAATCATCTACGTGCGGTGCTTAGAGTTCTTCGAGATAGAGAGTTATATGTGAAGTTTCCCAATGTGAATTCTGATTGAACTCTGTGGCTTTTCTTGGTCACATTATTTTAGATGAAGGCACTAGAGTGGATACTCAAAATATTGAAGTTGTAAAGAATTGGCCAAGGCCTATGACACCAACGAAGTTACGTAGTTTCTTGGGTCTGGCAGGATATTGTAGGAGGGTTGTAGAGGGATTTTCTTCTCTTTTAGCCCCACTAACCAAGCTGACTCAAAAATCAGCTAAGTTTCAGTGGACGGATGCATGCGAGCGAAGCTTTCAGACATTAAAGGATAAACTGACCTCAGCGCCCGTCTTGACTTTTCCAGAGGGAACAATTCACATACTTGGTTGATAGGCTCTCTGACTATACTTCTCTGACATCCCAGAAATTGGTTTCTTTGTTTGCTTGCCTGTTGTTCTCTTCTTATAGTGTTCTGCTGGCTGAAAGTCAAGGCAAATAAAGGATGTGGTTTAGCCTCCTCCAATAGCCCACCATGCCGAGGTTCTAAAAACCTTCGGATCTTGTGTGGCATTGGAGACATGGATGGTGGTAACCCCTTTCTTGTTGTCTCATGTTTTAGTTGGCTGATTAGTTTGAGGTTCATTTCGGATCTTGTGTGGCATTGGAGACATGGATGGTGGTAACCTCTTTCTTATTGTCTTATGTTTTAGTTGGCTGATTAGTTTGAGGTTCATACTCATGTTTTAGTTGGCTGATTAGTTTGAGGTTCATAATCAGTCTTAGAGTTTACTTCCACCTAAAAAAGGTATTTTTGTCTTGACACTTACTTAAAACGATTGATTACTTAGTATTTTTTTTGTGGAAATTTCCCAAGCCCAAAATGTTCCCGAGATTGTTGCTGAATTGGAATTGAGATACTACATTGAGGGGGTGCAAAATGATGCACATACTGTTGCATTTTGATTGATGCTACTGTTGTATCTTGAGGAATTTAACTACTGCAGTATAGGACATACCATACTTAGGGTGTTGTTGAACTTAAAAGTAATAGATACTACATTGGTTGAGGCTCAAGTCTGTTGGTATGCTTAAAAAATAGCTGCTGTGATGGTCTATTATTGTTATTTAAAAGTTTTGCTGTTGCTGCATTTGAGGGGTGAAATAAGGTATGTTCTGTGAAATATTTACGAGACAAAAGGTGCTGCATTTACTGCAGATGTGTTGCTGCAGTTTTGAGCTAATTCGCTACTGTGTTTCGAGAGGCGATCTGCTACATTTTAGGCAGATTTGAGCAAAAATAATAGCTGAGTTTTTGGGTCATTTGTTGTGGTCTTTTGAGATAAATACTACTCTTTTGAGGCCAAATAACTGCTGCTCTCTAAGCAGACTAAAAACTAAAGTAACTGCTGTGTCTTGGCAGATTTTGTGTTACATTTTTGGCCAAACATTTGCTGTACCTTGGGGCTGAAAGATGGAACCATTTGAATCAACTTTTTGTTGCTATTTGGTTTGCAAATTGTTGCATTATATAGCTGAATAGCTGCTGCAATTTGAGGCTGAAAATCACTACCCTTTTGAGACACATTTGAGGCCATTTGCTGTTGCAATTAAAAGCAACTGTTGGTACACATGAATGGAGCAAATAGGGATTGATTTCTGAATCAACTTGCTGCTGATTATGAGCAAGTATGTTGCTATACGCAGCTGGGCAGATTCTTTATTTTGGTACCTATATGGAAGGAGGTTGCTGCTTGTGGCTGCCACTGTTCTGTTGCCACTGGTTGCTCATTGTTGCTACTTGCAGCTGCGACATTCGTTTGATTATTGTGTTACGAACAATTCACATACCTGGTTGATAGGCTCTCTGACTATACTTGTTTGTTATTTCGGACAACTGCAACATTTGCAAAAAATAAAATAAAATAAGAATTGATATTGCACTTGGGGTAGTGTTGAGTTTTTTTTTTTTTTTTTTTATAGAAAGAACAGATGCTGCACTTGAAAGGAATATAACATATTGTCATATTTTCCAAAGGAATAGATTACTATACTTGGTCTAATACCACTGATTTGACAGGATGCTACATTTGGGCCGATGAAGAGTTATTTAACTTGAGGCCTCGTTTTAAAGGAACAAGATTTCTACACTTGACCTTATTTGAAAGGAACAAATATTTTACTGAAAAGAACAAATACTACATGTCGGATATTTCATTGAAAAGAATAGATACTACTATTAGATATTCTACTGATTTGAATAGATACTTAACTTGATAATACTTAGTCTGGAAAGGTAATTATCGTTCGGGGGCTAGGATGATGGCTCATTAGTGACGTGAGGAAAGAATTACGAGCCCTGAGCCTGTCGTATTCAAAGCTCCCATAGTTTGATACGAAACCGAAGGGTAATGTATTTTATGTTTATAAACGTCGCCCTATGAGGGTGGCGTACCATTTTTACTAATCATTCTCGTTTCTATTTTTGCGAGATACAAATAAACAAGTTCGGGGAATGTTATAAAGACGAGAATGGCATATTGGAGCATAAACATGGAATTTGGACAAATGGAAGGATAAAAGGAGAAGTATCAAAAGACGAGGCGAAGACTTGGGCCTTTGGAGCTTTCAGGCGTAGAATAAAGGAAGAACATAATTACGACTAAAGGTCCAAGAAGGCGAGGAGATAGGGTTATCCGATTAACCTTTCTCCACCTTCATTCTCTCCCTTCCTTTAGTTATTTTGAAAATATTTTGTTTACTTATTTTATTTATGTATCGTTGGAACCCTTATAGATTAGAACTTAAGATTAATTCTAAATTTAGAATTGCTTAAACAGATTTTTAAAGCCTTGTATAAAACAGATATGAAATACGAATGTTTCTTAATGAAAGTTTGTTTATTCATAATTTGACTCCGAAAATAAAGTTGATGCATTAACTTTAGGAGTTTGAACATAAATGACTTATATTTAAGAATTAAATTGAATTTAAGGAAGAATAAGGGATTAAAATAGAATAAGGAAAAATTGACGGGATTTATAGTAATATGCCTTAATAAAAGAGACTTTACTTAAAAATAATAAGAGATATCTAAAGACCTTTACAAGACGGGTGGGCTTACGTGGTGTCCTACTTTGGTTAAAAGCCTTCGGGCATTAACCTAAGAGTTCTAGTCCGAAACCCGATATCCAAGATGTAATATTTTGCGTAAATGCCACTCTTTTATTGCGGAAATCTAGACTTAAGCAATTTTTATCAAAAAACATTTATAATCATAAGGTAAACTATTAGAACCCGTAGGTAAACCGCAATTGAGCGGATTCTTAATACCGGAGTGCCTAACACCTTCCCCTGGGGATCACCAGAACCCTTACCTAGACTTTGGTAGATTAGGTTTCTTTTAGGATAGTGGTAAAATAACTCTTTTAAATGAACCCTTTTCGAACTGGTTTTCCTAATTTCCTAAAAATTAGGTGGCGACTCTAAAATATATCCTTTAGAGCACCATTAAGTGGTTGGCGGGTTTTTCCGACTTTCCCGGTATCATTCACAACCGTACTTCCCCGGGACACCTCCCCCCTTTTATGAGATATGTGCGAGTCGGTTAAACTTAGAATTCCCAACGCCCGCTACAATGAGTATGCATGATAATCTTTTGAAAACATGTATATCATATATGGATATATTTTCGGGCATCATAATCATCGTATACTAGCTGAACAGGTGGTTTGCATATATAACGCCATAGCCTTTCCGCTTCCCCAAAATCATGATGCACAAGTGTATAGATATGTATGTATGTATGCATGTACATATATATATAATGCATGACAAAGCTTATAAAACTCGAAACTCCCTTCGGAGTGACTTTCTAGTCCTTACCTTTTTATCTTGTTAAGTACATCATCATTATTATCATACGCCCCCGTCGGAAGTTAGAATCGATCAAGAAAATGTATATAAAATATGAAACCTTATATATGCCCCTTCGGGACTTAGGAACTCAAGGAACAATTTGTTTTGAAACCCACTCATATGAATGACAGAGAGTAGACCACCCTAGCCTTCTAAGAGTAGAGTCATTATGGAACAACGTTCATTTACGCTTCATTCTGCCACATGTCAATGCCAAAATGAAAGAAAGGGTAGCCTTAACATACCTGGTCTTAGCTCAACGGCTCAAGAACTCAACTCGTATCTGCTCCATGATCTATATGATAACAATAATGATACCATCGTTAATTATACAAACGATTCTCTTAATCGTATAACGAAAATTTAACTTATCCTAAAACAAAATGAGCAGCATCTCCCCCGTTCTTCTCATACCCCCTAACTCCATATATCAACAACAACAACCAGAACAATCTAGCAGGTATATATATCAATAACAAGATACCATGTAGTAACAACAAGTCATAAACATTTCACGACGAGCTACAAGCCCGGATACGATTATCAAACACACTTCTCTAATCTTTTCTTTCCTTCAAAATACATATCAATGACAACAACAACAATATACTCAAGTTACTCCAACAATATCATGAGAACATCAAGAACTATAAGCTTTGGTATCTCTAGAAATGGAATCATCATCATGGGGGACATTTATCAACAACATCATAAGAACCTTGAGAATCATAAACTTCTAGCATTTTTAGGAAATAGGACATTAAGGATATCATGTGTAGGTTCACAATAACAGAGTCATGCCTTAAGAAAGAAAGGGTTAGCCTTCATATATCTTTTCGTCTCCTTCACTACTTAACATTTTTCCTCCCAAGCTCGCTGTCACACCCTAGCAATGGTAGGGCATGACGGGGACCCGACTCTCATCAGAGTCGAGCGAACGCTTAGACATTCGCTCTATTAAAACCTGTCATTTCAAAAACTTGCAAGAACATAAAATTTTTCCAAATAGAAATCATTATCCCTATAACGATTATGAAAACTTTCAATCAATAAGTACTTTAGACCAATCTAAATTATATGAAATACATACTCTTTTAGAATCCATAAATGGCTCAACTGATATCACTTTGTCGTCATCTCGGCAAACATACCACAGGACACTGTCTGCAGAAGTCTCTAAGAAGTGGACTGGACATTATGGGTCAGGACAGGGCCCTGACATACCCATAATCATACATATCTATACATGACTCAGCACAGCTCCAGAATGAGGTGGAACTTGCCAATCCCAGCAGACGTCAGAGCATCCTAGCTGTATACATAACTTGCCAAACAATCTGGGGCTGCGGGCATGAACGCAGCGTCCCCAGGCAAAAGGACGTCAGTATGGACAATGTACTGAGTATGTAAGGTGGTAACAAATCATAATCATAACTTGATTTAGGAGAGCAGAAATCACAATCCAACTCAATACATGCAACCTTCGCTGGAAGAAACATAAATGTATACACGAAGTCTCAAAACAATCTTTAAGTAAATAATGCAATTCAACAAACATTCTTTAAGTAAATAATGCAATCTAACACACATGCCGCTTCCGAAATGTTAACAAAATGGTCCCTTCGGACAGCCGCTTTCGGCTAGTATCACAATAGTCCCTTCGGACGGCCGCTTCCGGCATAATAATGATGGCCTCTTCGGGCAGCCGCTTCCGGCTCAATAATAATAATGGCCCCTTAGGGCAGCCGCTTCCGGCTCAATAATAATAATGGCTCCTTCGGGTAGCCGCTTCCGGCTCAATAATAATAATGGCCCCTTCGGGTAGCCGCTTCCGGCTCAGTGATAATGATGCTATGGAATGTAAACATAAGTCGTAAATGAAATGAGATAATAAAACCTCGCACCCCCTTCGGAGTGGTTTTGAAAATCTAAATAGTAAAATCTCGCACCCCCTTCGGTGTGGTTTTGAAAATCTAAATAGTAAAATCTCACACCCCCTTCAGAGTGGTTTTGAAAGTCTAACTTTATGTTTCCTTTAGTATAAAACTAATTTCCTCGAAATCATTAGTAAAATCATATGCACAACTCAACTGGAACTTTATGGGTGTTCCCTTCGGAACAGAATAGGAGTACAATATCAATAAACCATCACAAGAACATTTAGACCTTACTCGTCTAAGAATGGTATCATATGGAGTACATATAGAATGAATAGCACAAGAATCATGAATCACATTCGGAACCTATGAATAGAGTTACCCCAAAGTTCATATCATTCATCACTTACATCTAAGACATGCCAAAAGAAAGAAGGGTTAGCCTTACATACCTGTTAGCAACTATTCGCAAACCCGTTCTCCTTGTCGCTCTTTTAGCCTATTTAATATAAGAGTAACGTTATCATCAGTAACTATATTTTCTAGCTCGTAAATCCGTAGCCCATTTCTTTATAGAATTTATTCTTTAACTCATACTTCCTCGTTTTAGGGTTTTTCATTATTTAAGGACTTAACGAAAATCGGGCAGCATTTCCCCTATATGTTCACCTAACCCGAATTTCCAATTATTCTCCTGTGAACACAGAAATACCAACGACAGAAATATATATACCAAATTCTCACATTTCAACCCATAACAATTTTAACAATCCAACAATTCTTCTGAACCCTTTTCAACCCACAATTTCATATAATAAAAATTTCATGTATTTTCTTACATCCAATTTCTTCAAATCCAATTTTAATAATTCCACTACAACACTATTAACACAATTACATCATAAAATAAGAAAATCTTACCAAAATTTTCTCGGGGGAATTTCTACGCTTAATTGCTCCAATTTCGCAATTTCTTCTTTCCTGATTCAATATCCAATGTTGCTATCACCACCGCGAACTTGCAAATCACCTTAGAATTAATCTAACAAGAACAATTTTTTTTTATATAATGGGGCTGCCATGGCTGAAGCTTAGCAGCCATGGCTGTGTATTTCTTTCTCTTTCAAGTAATTGCATTGAATTGCAAATGAAGTGTACATGATTCATATTTGAGGAATATATATAGGCTTCTTAGCCGTGGGAGATGTGTCCACCCCATGACTCATCAAACTTTGCTGAGTTGTTTTTTTTAAAAATTAAAATGGGTGGGACCCACAATTAAGTTAAATTAATTAATTTAATTAACCACTAATATCCACTTAATAATCTAATCATAATTAATCATTTCTTAATCTCCAATAATATTTTTACACTAAATAAAATTTATAAACAATTTACGTTCTAATTAAAATTGAAAATTAAGGATTTCTATTTCGTGTCCGAAAATGATCGTGTCTTTAATTCGAGTCGACTTGCTTACGAATATTTCGACGTATAAATATACGGGGTATAACATCCTTCCCCCCTTTAGAACATTCGTCCTCGAATGTTGAACTGATTCTGAATTCCCCAGTACTTTCTCAAGTGTTCTCTTAGTTATTTATGTCCTTCACATACCTCTTCCGTTTGTCAATTCACTTTAATTCATTATAACGCATTCCAGGTCTTTACATAATCATTCTTGTAATTCTTCCGCTTTTTGTTGCTTTTCGAGGTAATTATTCCACGTCGTTGTCTTTGCTCGCCTCCTTATTTCGTAGGTTGCATAACTATTCCTATACCATTCGTACAAAGTGCATCCAATCTTTGTCATAGTCTTTCCTTCTCCTGGTATATTCTGCTCTACATATCTTATTGTACTAAAATTCACTTGCTGTCTATTTTTCCATACTCTTTCCCCTTCCTCTATTCGCCATTTGGTTTTCTTATATCCTACTATAGGAGGGATTCCCTATCCCTTCTCCTTTACTACCTATACGTTACAATATCATTAGCCAATAACTCCGTTGTCAACATCTTAACTTCTAATCCAGTATAGCATTTCTATCCTTCAGAACATCTCTTAAGTTATCCGTTACCATTCTCTTGTCGTATTCTTTCCTTTTTATAAGTATCCACCTTCTGATATCATATTATCTAAGGTCTTTGCCAATAATTCTCAGCACTGTCTCAAATACCATCTTGGTTTCTATCTGTTTATTGCTGGCTTTACTCATTTCTATGGCAATCCTTATGGTGTTCACATTACAGCCTGTTCGTAATTCATTCGATAACGTAACACTTCTTAATCTTATTCACGATTCTTACTCTCTTTTGATTACACTCTGTGGACTAGGCGTACTTAACCCTTCACCCTTCCTGATCGATCTTACCCTTAGTATCTCACAAGCTGTCTTACTAATACCTTCATAACTTGTCATAATTCTTCCTTCTCTGTACTTTTATCTCAGTCATACTACTACTTCTTTTTCTATATCTGGGAAAATTTTGGTAGAATTTCCTCTACACTTCTTACAATCCCAGAACCTGCACACAGGAAATACCAATAATGCCTCACAGGGCTAACTTATATACGCATATATCATATCGTATCATAGCCACACAGGGTTCCCAATTTCCAGAAAAAGTATAAAGGTGTCAGGACTTACCTCACATATCGCACCTCGAGACGTACCTGATCCGTTAACGATCTGTTCTGTTATACTTTCCTATCCACCTTCTCTTTCATCCTTCAACTTTACATTTCAATCGTTTTTCAATATTCTTACCTTATCCAACATGCCTCTTCCGCACCATTACTTACCTCTGTACTTTATAACTGCTAATATCATCGGTCGCTTTCTTCTGTCGACGTCGTTCTTTAGCTGAAATCAAAGGTTAGTACAAGGGACTTCATTTCCTATGACTGAGCTCTATCGCACGATCTTAGATATGAAAGAAAGAATGACACTCTATTAATGTCTCGTAGCCTCCTCTTTATAGATGTGCTGCACAACACACCGATAAACAAGACTCTACTAGACACGACTTTGCAGACAACCCCTTTGTCACACCCTAGCAATGGTAGGGCATGACGGGCACCCGACTCTCATCAGAATCGAGCGAACCCTTAGACATTCGATCTATTAAAACCTGTCATTTCAAAAACTTGCAAGAACATAAAATTTTTCCAAGTAGAAATCATTATCCCTATAACGATTATGAAAACTTTCAATCAATAAGTACTTTAGACCAATCTAAATTATCTGAAATACATACTCTTTTAGAATCCATAAATGGCTCAACTGATATCACTTTGTTGTCATCTCGACAAACATACCACAGGACACTGTCTGCAGAAGTCTTTAAGAAGTGGACTGGACATTATGGGTCAGGACAGGGCCCTGACATACCCATAATCATACATATCTATACATGACTCAGCACATCTCCAGAATGAGGTGGAACTTGCCAATCCCAGCAGACGTCAGAGCATCCTAGCTGTATATATAACCTGCCAAACAATCTGGGGCTGCGTGCATGAACGCAGCGTCCCCAGGCAAAAGGACGTCAGTACGGACAATGTACTGAGTATGTAAGGTGGTAACAAATCATAATCATAACTTGATTTAAGAGAGCAGAAATCACAATCCAACTCAATACATGCAGCCTTCGCTGGAAGAAACATAAATGTATACACGAAGTCTCAAAACAATCTTTAAGTAAATAATGCAATTCAACAAACATTCTTTAAGTAAATAATGCAATCTAACACACATGCCGCTTCCGACATGTTAACAAAATGGTCCCTTCGGACAGCCGCTTCCGGCTAGTATCACAATAGTCCCTTCGGACGGCCGCTTCTGGCATAATAATGATGGCCCCTTCGGGCAGCCGCTTCCGGCTCAATAATAATAATGGCCCCTTCGGGCAGCCGCTTCCGGCTCAATAATAATAATGGACCCTTCGGGCAGCCGCTTCCGGCTCAATAATAATAATGGCCCCTTCGGGCAGCCACTTCGGGCTCAGTGATAATGATGCTATGGAATATAAACATAAGTCGTAAATGGAATGAGATAATAAAACCTCGCACCCCCTTCGGAGTGGTTTTGAAAATCTAAATAGTAAAATCTCGCACCCCCTTCGGAGTGGTTTTGAAAATCTAAATAGTAAAATCTCGCACCCCCTTCGGAGTGGTTTTGAAAGTCTAACTTTATGTTTCCTTTAGTATAAAACTAATTTCCTTGAAATCATTAGTAAAACCATATGCACAACTCAACTGGCACCTTATGGGTGTTCCCTTCGGAACAGAATAGGAGTACAATATCAATAAACCATCACAAGAACATTTAGACCTTACTCGTCTAAGAATGGTATCATATGGAGTACATATAGAATGAATAGCACAAGAATCATGAATCACATTCGGAACCTATGAATAGAGTTACCCCAAAGTTCATATCATTCATCACTTACATCTAGGACATGCCAAAAGAAAGAAGGGTTAGCCTTACATACCTGTTAGCAACTATTCGCAAACCCGTTCTCCTTGTCGCTCTTTTAGCCTATTTAATATAAGAGTAACGTTATCGTCAGTAACTATATTTTCTAGCTCGTAAATCCGTAGCCCATTTCTTTATAGAATTTATTCTTTAACTCATACTTCCTCGTTTTAGGGTTTTTCATTATTTAAGGACTTAACGAAAATCGGGCAGCATTTCCCCTATATGTTCGCCTAACCCGAATTTCCAATTATTCTCCTGTGAACACAGAAATACCAACGACAGAAATATATATACCAAATTCTCACATTTCAGCCCATAACAATTTTAACAATCCAACAATTCTTCTGAACCCTTTTCAACCCACAATTTCATATAATAAAAATTTCATGTATTTTCTTACTTCCAATTTCTTCAAATCCAATTTTAATAATTCCACTACAACACTATTAACACAATTACACCATAAAATAAGAAAATCTTACCAAAATTTTCTCGGGGGAATTTCTACGCTTAATTGCTCCAATTTCGCAATTTCTTCTTTCCCGATTCAATATCCAATGTTGCTATCACCACCGCGAACTTGCAAATCACCTTAGAATTAATCTAACAAGAACAAGTTTTTTTTTTATATAACGGGGCTGCCATGGCTGAAGCTTAGCAGCCATGGCCGTGTATTTCTTTCTCTTTCAAGTAATTGCATTGAATTGCAAATGAAGTGTACATGATTCATATTTGAGGAATATGTATAGGCTTCTTAGCCGTGGGAGATGTGTCCACCCCATGACTCATCAAACTTTGCTGAGTTGTTTTTTTTTTTTTAAATTAAAACGGGTGGGACCCACAATTAAGTTAAATTAATTAATTTAATTAACCACTAATATCCACTTAATAATCTAATCATAATTAATCATTTCTTAATCTCCAATAATATTTTTACACTAAATAAAATTTTAAACAATTTACGTTCTAATTAAAATTGAAAATTAAGGATTTCTATTTCGTGTCCGAAAATGATCCTGTCTTTAATTCGAGTCGACTTGCTTACGAATATTTCGACGTATAAATATACGGGGTATAACACTCGCAAATCTAATGATGTGATTCTTCGAGTTAACAAAGAACCAATCGACCATGATCTTGTTCTTGAAGCGGTTTGGTGGGCAGATTCATGAAACAGACGTAAATCGGTCTATAGTTCTCGGAATTATGTGTTTTCAAGATGAGGAGAAAGATGACGTTTTGAACTATAAAAATAACTATTGAATCGTTTAAATCAAGTAAGTATTAAAAGCAGAATGATGGAAAGAAAATTAGGGTTCTGGATATGACTAGAACGAATTTTAATCAAGAAACGTTTTCTTGAATGATCAAGAACAAATAAAGTTCCTAAGTCACCACTTGAAATCAACTTACGTGATAAATAAACACCACACGCTATTGAAAACAAGATAAAGACTATCACCACCTTGCTTGGAACCAAAAACAAGGATAAAGAAGACCAAATAGAGAAAATAACTCTATTGCAAATTAGGGTTTATGCTAAAAAACGTGAATAGTATATTTACAAGTCATGAGAACCCTTTTTATAAGCCTAGGTTCTCTTCTTTTATGACTACAAATTCATATTCTACTTTAGAAAGGAAGTAACTAAAAACAAGGAAAATAATATCCCTATTCTATAAGGAAAAGAATAAAAAAAAAACTAGAATCCTACTAGAACTAGGATAAAGATCCTACTAATGATAGGAAATTAAATCCTACTATAATATAAATCAAGAAACAAGAAACCTATTTAGAAAAGGATTCAAGAAACAAGAATGGGAAATAATCTTCAAACTTGAGCTTCTTGGACTTTTCTTTTTCTTGAATTTCAATCTTGTGTTTCTTGATTTTCTTGGATTTCTTGATCTTCTTCATCTTTCATCATCTAACTTCAAGATAATTCATACTAGAGTTAAGCCTTGAAAACTCTCACAAGGATAAACTAGAGTAATTTGTGGGCTAGCAAAAATTGGGCAGCTTTTCCCCTATTTCATCTACTTCTACCAAATTCTAAAACAACTCCCAAACGACAATAGCAACATCAACAATCCCATACTCAAGACATTACATTCAAGTTATGCTCCATTCAATCCCAAAAGTCCTTTTCATAATCAAATCATAACAACAACCTAAACACAACCCCTTATACACTTGTATACAACACTTCCTCATCACCATTATTACCACTCGTAATATGATTATACTCATAACATGCCAAAAATTATAACTCAAGTTAATTTATAGCTCAAAATATTATCAAATTACCTTTATCACACAAGAGCAAGCTTTGAATCAAATTACTTCACTAGGATAAAACCTCCAACTTCAACACCAAAGAGATACTTGAACTTTACTAACCCTAGTGAGCTTTCTAGCACTTGAATCTCTTGATCCTCTTGGATTTGGCTTTGATTAGCATATGGACTTGAGGATAGGGTTTTGGAGAGTATTTGGACAAATTTTGAGGTGGAAATGGTAAAAAATGAACCTTAGATCAAATTTATAACATCAAAAAGTCGGCCACCGACTTACTTTTTGCGGCCACTTTGACGGGCAGCAGAAAATTTGACGCTCCGTCAAATTGGTTCGTCAAATGGACCACCCAAAATGTGCTAACTGGAATTGCTTTACGGTGGGAAAAATTCCATTTGACGGGCCGCAGAAAGTTTTGCGGTCCGTCAAACTGAACCGTCAAATTCCCCTGCCCAAGCAGTCTGTCTTAAAACACCCATAACTTTCTACTCCAATTTCACATTGACGAACGGTTTGTTGCATTGGAAACTAGACTCAATTTACTTTAATTTGGATAGATAGTACACACAAAAAATCCTTATATTCTAGGAGATATACCTTTCTCAAGTTAGACCAAAAATCCGGTCCAAAATTCTGCCAAGTTTTCCCAATGTTCCGACAAATTTAATTTTCTTAATTCGCTTGTTCTCAAATCCTTCCATAACATATTACATGAACTTAAACCCTCTTAACCATAAGATAGGCACATCTAATCTCATATATCCTAGAAGATAACTCCAGTGTCCACGATTAGGACAACTAACACCTAGAGAATCTCATCGTACATAACTACGTGGTTTAACAGTTGCCTTAGTCTTTTAACCGGATACTTTATTCTACATGGTTAGCCTTGGGAAGTTTATTTTTCTTTGAAAGTTATGTTGAGTTGATACACTCATTTCCACATATTGGTTTACTATCTATTAAGTATTATTCGTTGATCTATTTGAGTGCTTGCTGTCCATGCTACTTGTTAAAATTATGCCTTAAAAATGTCTTAGCTACTACTTCGTTGGAATTATTAACTTTGGGATACTCATTCTTCACTTCTCTTTTTCTTTGCATGACTTGGGGGACTTTCAAATCCAAAATGATCCTACTGAGCTGCTGCTGAACTCATGTCGACACTGAGTTTGCTGCTTGTGCTTTTGGACAAAACTTTTGTTACACCCCGGAAAATTTTGCGTTACTAAGGCCGCAGACGGCTTAATGTGAGCTCAAGGGGAAGAAAATATTACAAGTATAAAGGATGAAATTCTACTGTATTAGCATAAGGATAGCATTAGTATGATATTTCGAATTCGTACAATATGATTGGAATGATACGTTAAAAGATATATCGCCCTCGTAACCGTAAGATGTGGTGGGGCCCACATGATGGGATTTTTATAAAGGACATATGACAAGTTATATGGAAAATATATGTGAAGTTAAACACAACTCAAGAAGGACCCTTGAGCCAAATCCAAGTGTAAGCCCTCCAAAAAGATGTTTTTAAGTTACGTTTTCGGGTGACCTGAATTCGGGAGGCCATAACCCCATCATTATTTGGGAATTTGGGGAAACTACAAATATGAAAGTTGTAGATAATTGAAATACCTTTCCAACCATAGTTTGTGGGCCTTCACACGACATAGGGATAAAAGGTTATAGACGTTTTAAGACAGAAAGGTCAAGCTGGGCAGTGGGCTCGGCCCAACCCGACTCAAGGTTGGTGGGAACCGAAGCAAGACCCATATATAAGGGATAAATTCATACAAATTTATTCATTTACACATCAAGCAGTCCACAAAATTTTAGAGAGATACAGAGAGAGAGGAGAGTTAGAGAGAGAAAGTGGAGAATCGAGCAAGTTCGAGGTCCCAAATCCCAGGCTCGTGAAGGGTAAAGTGTAGTACAAGTTGTTGCCGTCGTTTTAAGCTAAAAGTTGAACTTGGGGGATGTTGGTTTCGTGGTGGCTGCTCATATAAGGTATGTTTAAGATGTTAATGATGTTCTTACCATGATCATTGATAGATTTGATGGGTTAGAATAGAGAAAATGACGTTGAAAGTTCGGTTATAATTTTTGGATATCAAATGACTTGAGGGCTGTTTTGGTATGATTAAATTGATAGAATTAGTTGGATATTGATATAAAATGATTTTTGATATTGTTGTTGATAAGTTGCTGTTCTTGAATTTGGGAGAATAAAGTGTATGAAGATATCGTATACAAAGCTTATACTGGGCTGTTTTGGTGTATATCTTTGGGAGTTGATGCTTTGAGTTTAAAGAGACTAATATGAGATAGTTGTTGTTGGTTGCTGATTGTGTTGTTAAATTGAATTGGAATTAGAGGGAAGCGAAGATTACAGGGAAAATGTTGCCCGAATTTGCGGAAGTTAATTACGAACTTAGAGAAGTATATGAACCTTTTTCAAGTTGTCTATGGTTTCCTTTACCTTGATTGTGGATTGGCCAGTGTTTGGAAGCATAAGTTAAGCTAATCACGTAAGCGACAAGGTATGTAAGGCAAACCTTCCTTCCTTCGGCATGATTCTTGTTGTTATTCATTCTATATGTACTCCATATGATTCCATTCTTAGACGAGTAAGGTCTAAATGTTTCTTGTGATGGCTTATTTGTTACACCCCATATCTTAGAACTAAGGTTAGACTCATGTCATTAGAGCTTTAGTGGAAAAACTGAAGGTTTGAACTTTTTCCGAAAATGGTTGATAGGACTACTTCGGGCAGCCATAACTCTTTGATTAGTTGGGAATTTGGGAAAGTACCCTTAACGAAAGTTGTAGTGTTACACCTTGGAAAATTTCGCGCTGCCAAGGTCGTAGCCAGCTTAGTATGGGCCCGAGGAAGAGCAAAGTTATGCGAGGATTAAGGAGAAAGGTTATATTATAAGAGTGTAATAATGGTATACATATGACATTTGGAGACCATATGGGTTGAATTGGTTCATATGTCACTTGCCGAAAATCCCTCGTTGCTGTAAGCTAAGTGGGGCCCACACGCCGGAGTTTTATAAAGGACATATGAAGAGATATATGAGTAGTACATGGAAAGTTGAGCAAGTCCTAAGAAGGACCCATAAGCCAAATATGGACATAAGCCATCCAAAAGGACGATTTAAGGAAACATTTTCGGATGATCTGACTTGGAGGGGCCAAAACGCCATTATAAGTTTGGAATTTGGAAAAACACTAAGAATGAAAGTTGTATATAATTGAAAGATATTTCTAACCATAGGTAGTGGGCCCTCACACGATAACGGGATCAAGAGTTATGACCTTTTTACTGAACGAAATGACGCAGACAACTTCGGAAAAAGCTGTGAGTTCCACGACCCCTTTCACGGACCGTGAAACCTTCCATGGACCGTATACTGGTCCGTGGAATGCCCAGCAGAGATTATGGTCTTCTGGTGGTGAACCACGACCTGTTCCATGAACCATACAATATTCCACGGATCGTGAAAGTGTCCGTGGAAGTCCCGACGGGCTGAGTTGTTCTAATTATATAAATGTGATCCCACTTCATTAATTTCATTTCCCACACATTTCGTCATCTCTCAAGACCTCTAGAAGGTTCCACAAACTTCATCTACAAGAATTCAAGGGAAAAACCATGATCAACTACACCAAATCCATGAAAACAAGTGTATGAAACCTAGCAAAAGTTCATCTACATCAAGAAAACCCAAAGGAAGTGAGTTAGGGTTTTGGAGCAAGAAAAGGAGTTTCACTCAAGGGTTGTTCATCCATCATCTAAGGTGAGTTTTATGACTATTCCATGTTGATTAAGGTATTGGAAAGCTAAGACATTTGGATTGTAGAAAAATATAGAAAATGGGTCATAAATGTAGGAATAGTGACATTGTTGGGTAAAGGTTTGAATTGAATCATGAATATGGATATGTTGTGATTGTAAGTAGATTATGAATGGTATTTAGAACATGGAATGAGCATTATACGTGAAAGAACGTAATAGTGAATTATGACCATGATTATGGGGAAATTGAAGTGAAGTTGTGAAATGTGGATAATATAGATAAATGATGATTGTTATTTATGGTATTATGAATGATGATACGGATGTTTTGGAGTTGATATGGAATATGGAGGAAATCATATAAATAAAGGAAATGCTGCCCAAATTTTCCTAGAAATAGTAAGCACGTTTAAGTAATCGATTGGCTAACGTTCGTACGACTCTTCTTGAAGGTAGAAAAGCGAATATTGAAAGGGAACGATCAAGCGGTGGAATAGCTAAAGGAAAAGGTATGTAAGGCTAGTCCCTTCTTCATAAGGCATGAATCCTATAGTATGATGTCCTCTCCTTCTTCATGATTTTCCTACGTATCAAAAACTATGAGTCTACGATTATAAAGAGTATCACAAGATAAAGAAAAGAGACACGTTATGAGCATGACGATATTGATGATGAATCTAAGTCTAGGAGTCCTAAAGCTCATGAACGACATTCCTACGAAGATGGCAATCCTTATACGATTCCTATGATATTATTTCCCTACCTCTCCCTGACTTTCTTATATTCCGGAACTACGAGTCAACATTGATAAAGATCTTCTTATGAGATAAAGATGAGGAATGCGTTATGAATATGATAATGAAGATGATAAACTGAAGTCTAAAGATTCTAGAGTTCATGGTATAATGTTTCTACCAAGCTAACGACATTAACTATAATCTATTGGTGTTACTTGTTGTATACACTCACCTTATATACTAATTCCTTCAAGGTGAGGCAGAATACCTATGAATGCTCCATAGTGTAATCGGGGGTTCTCAACCTTATGTCACCCGACATTGTTATAGATTGTCCATAAGCCTTAATGCACGTCTTATGACCAATGTTCCGCAAAGTTGCGAGTCTATGTTCATAGAGGATTTCATATGAGATAAAGGTAAGAGATATGCTATATAAACGATAGTGGTAATGTTGAGCTTAAGCCTAGAGATTATGAAGTCTATCTTATGATATTCATACGATGTCCATGCTACAAATATGAGGTGATTTTCATAGATTGTCTTTAAATTTAAATGTATGCATTAATGAAAGGTTACGATACGCTTATAAGATGTATGTGATGACGATGATGGTGATGAGATATACTGATCCTTGTTATGATGTACGGATAATGTCGTGCCACTAAGTGGCCGAATACGGATAATGTCGAGCCACTACGTGGCCGAATACGGATAATGTCGAGCCACTACGCGGCCGAATACGGATAATGTTTTATGTGTATGAGCAGATACGGTACTACGACGATGGATTATATGACATAATGATGTATACGCTTGATGATTTATGTACGATGACTATGTATATATGATATATGTATGAAATGTATTCATCATTAAAGGTCGCGCAGGTTTTGCCTTCACCTTATGACTTATGATTCCTCTATCATGTTTATTTCATTTATGCCTTACATACTCAGTACAATATTCGTACTGACGTCCGTTTTCTTTGGATGCTGTGTTCATGCCCACAGGTAGATAGGGAGACGGCGCAGACCTTTAGGAGCTATCAGTAGATTTGCAGGAGCACTCCATTATTCTGGAGGTGCTAATCGGGTTTATACTTTTGTGTATATATATATATATGTATATGTATTTTGGGCACAATGGGGTCTTGTGCCGTCCATATGTCTAGAACTCTAGTAGAGGCTCGTAGATACGTATGTGTGGGTAGTATGGTCTCACGATGCTACTATGGTGTATATATCACTATTTTGATAGCCGAAGGGCGTATGTATATGAGATTAATTACGTTTTCCAAATGAAAAATGGTTGTCTTATGATTATGAGTATATGAATGGTAAAGAATTGCATAATGACTATGACGAGTAAGAAAATGAGTGGTGCTCAGTGGTTAGCCCCGGGTACCCGTCACGGCCCCTAGTCGGGTTGTGAAATGTAGTACGTAGAAATACATTTCTAACGATATAAGGACCAGGCCAATCAGAGATCGGATCAAGGAGATATGATCGTCTCAATATGGCTAATAGTAAGGCACTTAAAATTCTATAGAATCGGCTAAGTTTTGGATACGTCTGCCTTCCAGTCAAAGTTCGTTACAATCCGTTGTGAATTTAAGGAAACTTAAAACATGAAAGTTGTAGCCCTTTGAAATAGATTCCAACAGTATATTGTGGAGCCTAAACAGAGCTCTGTACAAGAGGTTATGTCTATTTTACGGAACACTATGCAGAACCGACGCAGGTCCCTTGTGGGGGCGTGTGCGGGTGAGTGCGCTGGCCCCGCGTCGCGCACCGATCACACAAAAACCCCCTCTCTGAATATTGACCTGCAGGTGGGTCGTGCGTTGCATGTGCGTCGCGGGCCCATCGCATAACAGGTCGGGTTTCGCGTTTTAAGTTATATTTTGTTATATCCCGTATTTTTGAACCTCGGAGTATCTGCTGGGGTGGGGCCCACACACCGAGATTTTTTCTTGGAACATCTGAAAAGTCATATGAATCACATATGCAAAGTTAAGCACAACTCATGAAGTGCCCTTGGGCCAAATCAAAGTGGAAGCCCTCCAAACGAATATTTTTAAGAAAACGTTTTCGGGTGACCTGACTTTGAGGGGCAAAAACGGTATTATAAGTTTGGAATTTGGAAAAATACCAAGAGATAGAAGTTATAGATAATTGAATTAGCTTTCCAACCATAGGTAGTGGGTTCCTAGGTGACGTCGGTACAAGGAGATATGGAGGTTTTAAGGTCGAAAGGTCAGTGGGCTATGCCCAATTCGGGTCCAACCGGGTTGGCCCAAGAAAAATGAAAAACAAAAATCAAGCCCAAAAGAGAAGGGGTGGCCGGCCATCATAGGCCCAAGACCACCAAACTAATGAATATTTTCCATGTGCCAATTAATTATAAGTAGCCTTTATCCTTTAGAAGGTTCATGAAATTAACAAGGAGAAAAACAAGACAAACAAGAACAAAAACTAAGGGCCATTTCGGCCAAGACCCATGGAAATTAGGTACCTTAAATCTTGTTCCAAAAAATATTTTCTTGTAGTATTCCTACCAATTCAAGTACCCTCTACAACGTGGTATAATTATTTCGGAAGATGGTTCATCCGTTTCGTCGTTTCCGCACTTTGGTTAAGTGAAGAAGATTGGAGAAAAAGGTAAGAATTCATTCCATGTTATTATGTTATGAAGGTTTGTTTGTGTTGTAGTATGTAGAAATGAGTAGAAAGTATGGAAATATGGAAGTTTACAAAGTGGGTATATAAGTTGGCATGTAGCCATGTGTGTATAAATGTTGTATACCTATGGTGAGTTGAATTTATGTTGTATTCTAGTTGTGAGTATGATGGAATTCATATTGAGAATGAAAGTTGAATGAATTTGGTTGAAGTTGGAAATGTATGTGTTGGCCGAGTGGTGTATTGAAATTGAAATGGAAATGAATTAATGTTGTTTAATATGTTAGTTGTGTTGTGATCTTTGCAATGTAAATGAAGGTGAAATAATGTAAGTTTGCATTGAAATGGAATGTAGAAGCTTATGCCATTTTAGTATGATTTTACGACATTATGGAAATGAAGTTGTTAAGGTGTAAATTATGATGATTGTTGATGAACTTGGAAGATGGAAACATGTTATGAAAATGTTTGTTAAAGATTAGAAGTTTTGGAGGAATTATGACTTTGGTGGAAAGTTTGTATATTTGGTATATCTTGTGAATATTTTGTAGAAATGATATGAAATGCTTCCGAATTTTATTGTAATGATCTTGATTAGTAATGAATACGAGAATGTTGATATTGATTTGAGAATATGAAGTGGGAATGAAGTTTATGACATTATGTCAGAAAGAAGGCTAGTTGTGCCATATTGTGTGTTTTGTAGTAGTAGTAGTTGTTGTTGTTGTTAGTGTTGTTGTTGGGTTGTTGATGATTATTTTGGCCGAGTTGAATTCTCGGGGGTGCTATATGTATAGGGGAAATGCTGCCCAAATTTCTGTAGAAAAGTGTTGATTTGAGATTTAAGCCTAAAGCCTTATGGTTAACATTTGGTAAATGTGACCATTTGCAGATTTTGGACGAAACGAGAAGTGAACCTGGGAAGGCGTAAAGTGCGTAAAAGGTATGTAAAGCTATCCCGATTCTTCTTTTGGCATGTCCTAGGTGTACTAGGATTGGATTTGCACCTCGGAAGACATTCTGTCCATCTGAATCCGCATTTGAAAATACTCTTTTTTCGTTCAATAGAATTGAACCCCTTAAGTATGCTTTATTGAAAAATTATGCAAACTTCTCCAAACTGCCTAGAAAGTTATGGAATATCCCTAAGACCGTTGTAGGTGACCTTATAAGCTTAATATACGTAATTTGAGCCCGCCGCTTTGTTTGTCCCGAGGTGGGCCCACTATTTCCGATTTTACCCTTATGGTAATTTGTAACTTGATTTCAAGCGATTTTTAAGGAAACGTCTTAACTACTTTTCCAACTACTAATGATACTTATTCTGAATACTATATTGAGTCTCTGTAAAGGTACGATATTTCGTATTACATTTAGTTTCCCACTATTCCCGCTTTGCTCTCTTATTATACTATTGCTTTATTTTCGAACAATATAAAATGAAATGTTTTAACTATCCTTCTAAATACTGAAGGAAAATTATTTTAATGATTCCCTCGAGTTTGGTAAACCATTTTTGGAATATGAAAACGATCCCAGAGGGATTATTTTCCGTAACTCATTATGACATACGACATACACTTACTATGATTCTGTCCGATCTCATTGATTTGATTTGTCCTTCGATATGCCTCATTGAGTCTCTGGAAACCTATGATATTTTTATTGCATTTAGTTTCTCACTACTCCATTCGTGGATGCCTCAATGTTTCCCACACTGAGCCCGGGCCAGGATATGTTGTCAAGCGTAATCCTCTGCATTGTTCGCCGTGTCTCGATGTGAGGGGGCAGGTATACATGTACATGGGTTTGTGGAGTATGCTGTGCCATGTACACACTCTGATATGATCTGATATGGCCATCTGATATGCTATGTTATGTTACAGGGTTATCCCCTACTCTGTTCCTTATGTATGGTGGCACCAGCGTCGGGGGGGTGGCCACGTTCTGTTTGCCGAGTCCCTTGGCAGGGGCCGGATATGATATGGTATATGTTTCTGCACATACTCCTCATGTTTTGAAAATACGCATTTGATACTTCGGACGTCACACTCACTTCTCTGTAAGTTCTGTTTCGGTTATGATCTTGTTCCGTAATGGGACCAGGTACGACATATGTTTTCAACAAATACTATTTATGCTTTATGATCAGCATTTTGCTAGTCTGGATATTCTGTCCATTTTCTGTACCTTCTGCTTTGATTATGACTTTGTTACTACGTTCTGTGCTTTACATACTCAGTACATATTTCGTACTGACCCCCTTTCTTCGGGGGCTGCATTTTCATGCCGCGCAGGTACAGAAGACAGATTTGCTGACCGCCTGCCTAGGACATCTATTCTGCTATATTGGGAGCGCTATTTTGTTCAGAGCTTGTATATTGGTACAGTCTGCCGCTATTATGTATATGTATGCTATTCAGGGGTATGACGGGGCCATGTCCCGTCTTATGATTCTGTTATGATCTGTAGAGGTCTGTAGACATACTTGTGTGGGTTCTGTATATGTTTGGGTATGATATGATCTGTGACAGCCTCATCGGCTTCCATGTATTGTGTCAGTTCATTTATGATAATTATTAATGCCAAGTGACTTTTATATTTGAAAATATTCTGTCGTTATGCTAATTTGGGTTATTGGGCACGTTTGGGTGTCCAACACGGGCACTAGTCGCGGCCTACAGAGTTGGGTCGTGACAGAAGTGGTATCAGAGCGGTTCGTCCTCGGAATGTCTACAGACCGTGTCTAGTAGAGTCTTGTTTATCGGTGTGTTATGCACCACATCTATAAACAGGAGGCTACAGGACATTTAGGGTGTTACCTTTCTTTGAATCTTAGATCGTGCGATAGAGCCAGCTGTAGGAAATGAATTCCTTTTTTTTTACTAACCTCTGATTTCAGCTGGAGAACGGTATCGACGTAAAACAGCGACTGATGATATTCGAAGCTACACAGTATATAGGTAAGTGATGGTATGAAAAATGTATGCTGGGTAAGGTGTTTGAAATACGATGGAAACATAAAGTTGAAGATTGAAAAGAGAAATAAATTGGAAAGTGTAGCAGGTGCAGTTGAGTTGGGCATGTGAGGTAAGCCTCGGCATCTTTATACTTTTATTTGAAATTGTTAGCCCCGTGTGGCTATGATGCGATATGATATGATATGTATATACGTATATGTGTTGGCCCTGTGAGGCATAGTTGGTATTTCCTGTGTACAGGTTTTGGGATAGTAAGAGATACAGAGGAACCTCTGCCCAATTTTTTCTAGAAATACGAAGAGGAAAATGAGATGTAAACTCTTAACATGTCTTGAAGGTCGATACCGATAGGGTAAATCTATTATGTCGGATTAAAGTTTAAGAGATACTCTCCATGTCATTTGTAAGAAGCATTACCCTTATTTGGAAAATTTTTTATCTCGAGAAAGCATATACGAGTAGCAAACTCGCAACTTATATAAACGGACCAGAATGTGTTCCAACCCCATTTTGTTTTAACACAGCCCATGTGAAGGGCAAAAATGTCCGACGATCAAGTTTCCTCTAATTGAAAGCATACAAAGCGTATGACAAGCAGTCGGGAATTGAGTGGTTCGCTTACGACTCAAATATATAGATATATATAGACGTGGAGGTAATTATGTGAATTAAGTACTAACAGATTCCGCGAAGTTCGTTGGATTCTAGTTTTCTTTTGCTGGTGGTCGGAAGATGCCTTACAGTAACATTTTATCAGTTTTTCTGGACTGATTGGAGATGGAATTTGTGGAATAAAAACTTAAACTCGTGGGCTGTCTAGAAATAATATATATATATATACATAAAGGTAAATATTGAAGATTTACAGGGGGCAACACGGTAACTATATAGTCAGAAAAGTAAAAGAATTCTCGCTAGGTCGGGGTGGGGCCCGCTACGAGAACGTTTTGAAAAGTTGTTAAGACCTCGATTTGTCTTAAATTACGTGACAAAGGCCGTGCGGGGCAATTGGTGTAATTATACCGGTCTTAACGTGCCTAAATGCATTAAAGTTGTAAGGTTAAGCGTGTCAGGGCCAGAGCAATTCTGGGATGGGTGACCCCCTGGGAAATGTACAAAATTTTTCGTAAACATAGATATAAGAGACGAATAGGAAAATTCGGGGTAACCTAAAGGGAATTAGGATATGTGGAATGGTTAAAAACTTTATAGGGGTCTCGTGAGCTGAGACGGATTAGATTGGTAAAAAGAAAGAAAAAGCAGCGCAGCTCTGAAATTACAGTAAATTTGAGCAAGTGGTTGAAGATGTATTGTAAAAGAAATGGCAGTGATATATATACGTATGTGTAGGGCCCCCCATTTATGACTATGTCGATTGATTGGTGAACCCTAATAGCCAGTGTTGTAATATATGGAAAACATTAACTGGACAGAATTTACGAGAAAAAGGGAAAGGTATGGTACCGATGTTACGAAATAGATTGATATTCATTTTGCTACCGGTTGAGATTGGAAGATCCTAATACAACGATGTTTAGAAAGAAAAGAGAATAATTGAGGGGAAGATAAGGAGATCCAAATGTCAGAAAAAAGTGAACCGTAAGAAACATAATTAAGCGGAGCCTCTAAAAGGGTCGACGGGCAAAGCACGAAGTTAATTGCAAAAAACAAACTAAAATGAAATAGCGCAGGGCAAAGGAAAACTTATGGCATGAAATGATGAATCATGTGAATATCAAATAATCCGATTATCGAGAAAACAGAACGATAGATAAGGAATGGGTATGAAGGAAGAATGTGACTATTAAGAGATAAACTGCTACATTAATTATATTACTTGAGTGCCAGCTATCGGATAAGATTGTGTACTATATAATTGTGATTCTGTTAAGGTCTCGTACGGAGAAAATCAAGTTGTTGGTTAGAAAGAAAAGATATGGCGGCATTACTTACATGGGGTCCGCGTTGATATTTATACGGACCCTAAGAGCCTCCAGTATATATATATTTTAATAAAAAGGAGCTGAATTCGCGGCAGGCAAGACGGTTCGAATTATTGAAAGATTATGATGTTAATATTTCGTACCACCCTAGAAAAGCTAACGTTGTGGCAGACGCACTTAGTCGTGAATCTATGGACGGCTTGACCGACGTACATTCAGAAACAAAGAATTGGTTTGTAAAACTCATCAGTCAGCTAGCCTTGGAGTCTGTTTGGTCGATTTAAAAGATATTGAAATTTTTGTCCGAGAAGTTGCTGAATCATCGATTATGGAAGAGGTAAAACAGCGTCAGTTCGAGGATTCTATTCTTGTATGGTACAGAGATACGACCTTTGACAAGGAAAAGACCCAGTTCGAGGTTTTACCTGATGGGTATTGTTATACAGAGGCAGATTATGTGTGCCCGACGTTGTAGGGCTGTAACGGCCAATTATGGGCGAAGCGCATAATGTTAGGTATTCTGTTCATCCTGAATCCACTAAAATGTACCATGACCTCAGAAGTCTATACTGGTCGGATGACATGAAACGGGGCATCGCAGATCTCGTTGACCAGTGCCCAAATTGTCAGCAAGTCAAAATTGAGCATCAGAAACCGGCTGGACTGTTTCAGGCAATGGAAATTCCGACTTGGAAGTGGGAGATAATTAATATGGATTTCAGTACAGGTTTGCCTCGCACCCCACAGAAGTATGATTTCCATATGGGTTACTGTGGATAGGCTGACAAAATCAGCCCCTTTTCTCCTTGTCAGAACCACTTATTCAACTGAGGATTATGTCAGACTATATATTAAAGAAATAGTGAGACTTCACAGAGTTCCTATATCTATTATCACTGACAGAGGTGCCCAGTTTACGGCTAATTTCTGGAGATATTTTCAGGAAGGATTAGGGACTCAGGTGAGTTTGAGCACATCATTCAATCCTCAGAGCGACGGACAGGCCGAGCGCACTATACAGATGCTAGAAGATATATTACGGGTCTGTGTTATTGATTTCAGAGGTAGCTGGGATGATCATCTGCCGTTGATCGAGTTTGCTTATAATAACCGCTACCATTCTAGCTCAATACGAGGCTTTGTATGGAAGGAAATGCAGGTCACCCATCGGCTGGTTTGATATTGGCGAAACAGAATTAATAGGCCCAGATATGATCCAACAGGCAGTTGATAAGGTGAAACTTATCCGAGGGAGATTATTAGCAGCCCAGAGTCGACAGAAATTGTATGCTGATAAGCGACGTCGACCCTTGTAATTCCAGCTTAGTGATTGGGTATTTTTGAAAGTATCGACTATGAAAGGAGTAATGCGATTCGGCAAAAAGGGTAAGCTCGGTCCGCGATATATCGGACCTTATCAGATTTTTTGAAAAACTAGGAACGTCGCCTATGAATTAGATCTGCCATCTGATCTGGAAATGATATATCCGGCATTTCGTGTATCTATGCTCCGCAAGTGTGTCGGTAATCCTCCCAGGATATTTCCAGCAAAGGATATTCAAGTGACGGAAGAATTGTTTGATGAAGAACAATCTGTAATTATTCTGGATCGCCAGGTGCAGAGATTACGCACTAAAGATATACCCCCTGTTAAGGTCTTATGGTAAAACAATAATGGAGAAGCAATGACCTTGGAAGTAGAGGACGGAATGAAAAAGAAGTGTCCTCACTTGTTTCTTATGCCCACCGGTAACCTAAATTCCTTACGTGATTATATTCAAAGACGAATGTGTATCAATTTTGCTACTCATAAGAAGAAACTCCCCCGAAGTACTTACAGACCCTATAAGACTAATCTAACATTCGAGGACGAATGTTCTAAAGGGGGGGAGGATGTTATATCCCGTATTTTTGAACCTCGGAGTATCTGCTGGGGTGGGGCCCACACACCGAGATTTTTTTTTGGAACATCTGAAAAGTCATATGAATCACATATGCAAAGTTAAGCACAACTCATGAAGTGCCCTTGGGCCAAATCAAAGTGGAAGCCCTCCAAACGAATATTTTTAAGAAAACGTTTTCGGGTGACCTGACTTTGAGGGGCAAAAACGGTATTATAAGTTTGGAATTTGGAAAACTACCAAGAGATAGAAGTTATAGATAATTGAATTAGCTTTCCAACCATAGGTCGTGGGTTCCTAGGTGACGTCGGTACAAGGAGATATGGACGTTTTAAGGTCGAAAGGTCAGTGGGCTATGCCCAATTCGGGTCCAACCGGGTTGGCCCAAGAAAAATGAAAAACAAAAATTAAGCCCAAAAGAGAAGGGGTGGCCGGCCATCATAGGCCCAAGACCACCAAATTAATGAATATTTTCCATGTGCCAATTAATTATAAGTAGCCTTTATCCTTTAGAAGGTTCATGAAATTAACAAGGAGAAAAACAAGACAAACAAGAACAAAAACTAAGGGCCATTTCGGCCAAGACCCATGGAAATTAGGTACCTTAAATCTTGTTCCAAAAATTATTTTCTTGTAGTATTCCTACCAATTCAAGTACCCTCTACAACGTGGTATAATTATTTCGGAAGATGGTTCATCCGTTTCGTCGTTTCCGCACTTTGGTTAAGTGAAGAAGATTGGATAAAAAGGTAAGAATTCATTCCATGTTATTATGTTATGAAGGTTTGTTTGTGTTGTAGTATGTAGAAATGAGTAGAAAGTATGGAAATATGGAAGTTTACAAAGTGGGTATATAAGTTGGCATGTAGCCATGTGTGTATAAATGTTGTATACCTATGGTGAGTTGAATTTATGTTGTATTCTAGTTGTGAGTATGATGGAATTCATATTGAGAATGAAAGTTGAATGAATTTGGTTGAAGTTGGAAATGTATGTGTTGGCCGAGTGGTGTATTGAAATTGAAATGGAAATGAATTAATGTTGTTTAATATGTTAGTTGTGTTGTTGTGATCTTTGCAATGTAAATGAAGGTGAAATAATGTAAGTTTGCATTGAAATGGAATGTAGAAGCTTATGCCATTTTAGTATGATTTTACGACATTATGGAAATGAAGTTGTTAAGGTGTAAATTATGAAGATTGTTGATGAACTTGGAAGATGGAAACATGTTATGAAAATGTTTGTTAAAGATTAGAAGTTTAGGAGGAATTATGACTTTGGTGGAAAGTTTGTATATTTGGTATATCTTGTGAATATTTTGTAGAAATGATATGAAATGCTTCCGAATTTTATTGTAATGATCTTGATTAGTAATGAATACGAGAATGTTGATATTGATTTGAGAATATGAAGTGGGAATGAAGTTTATGACATTATGTCGGAAAGAAGGCTAGTTGTGCCATATTGTGTGTTTTGTAGTAGTAGTTGTTGTTGTTGTTGTTAGTGTTGTTGTTGGGTTGTTGATGATTATTTTGGCCGAGTTGAATTCTCGGGGGTGCTATATGTATAGGGGAAATGCTGCCCAAATTTCTGTAGAAAAGTGTTGATTTGAGATTTAAGCCTAAAGCCTTATGGTTAACATTTGGTAAATGTGACCATTTGCAGATTTTGGACGAAACGAGAAGTGAACCTGGGAAGGCGTAAAGTGCGTAAAAGGTATGTAAAGCTATCCCGATTCTTCTTTTGGCATGTCCTAGGTGTACTAGGATTGGATTTGCACCTCGGAAGACATTCTGTCCATCTGAATCCGCATTTGAATATACTCTTTTTTCGTTCAATAGAATTGAACCCCTTAAGTATGCTTTATTGAAAAATTATGCAAACTTCTCCAAACTGCCTAGAAAGTTATGGAATATCCCTAAGACCGTTGTAGGTGACCTTATAAGCTTAATATACGTAATTTGAGCCCGCCGCTTTGTTTGTCCCGAGGTGGGCTCACTATTTCCGATTTTACCCTTATGGTAATTTGTAACTTGATTTCAAGCGATTTTTAAGGAAACGTCTTAACTACTTTTCCAACTACTAATGATACTTATTCTGAATACTATATTGAGTCTCTGTAAAGGTACGATATTTCGTATTACATTTAGTTTCCCACTATTCCCGCTTTGCTCTCTTATTATACTATTGCTTTATTTTCGAACAATATAAAATGAAATGTTTTAACTATCCTTCTAAATACTGAAGGAAAATTATTTTAATGATTCCCTCGAGTTTGGTAAACCATTTTTGGAATATGAAAACGATCCCAGAGGGATTATTTTCCGTAACTCATTATGACATACGACATACACTTACTATGATTCTGTCCGATCTCATTGATTTGATTTGTCCTTCGATATGCCTCATTGAGTCTCTGGAAACCTATGATATTTTTATTGCATTTAGTTTCTCACTACTCCATTCGTGGATGCCTCAATGTTTCCCACACTGAGCCCGGGCCAGGATATGTTGTCAAGCGTAATCCTCTGCATTGTTCGCCGTGCCTCGATGTGAGGGGGCAGGTATACATGTACATGGGTTTGTGGAGTATGCTGTGCCATGTACACACTCTGATATGATCTGATATGGCCATCTGATATGCTATGTTATGTTACGGGGTTATCCCCTACTCTGTTCCTTATGTATGGTGGCACCAGCGTCGGGGGGGTGGCCACGTTCTGTTTGCCGAGTCCCTTGGCAGGGGCCGGATATGATATGGTATATGTTTCTGCACATACTCCTCATGTTTTGAAAATACGCATTTGATACTTCGGACGTCACACTCACTTCTCTGTAAGTTCTGTTTCGGTTATGATCTTGTTCCGTAATGGGACCAGGTACGACATATGTTTTCAACAAATACTATTTATGCTTTATGATCAGCATTTTGCTAGTCTGGATATTCTGTCCATTTTCTGTACCTTCTGCTTTGATTATGACTTTGTTACTACGTTCTGTGCTTTACATACTTAGTACATATTTCGTAATGACCCCCTTTCTTCGGGGGCTGCATTTTCATGCCGCGCAGGTACAGAAGACAAATTTTGTGACCGCCTGCCTAGGACATCTATTCTGCTATATTGGGAGCGCTCTTTTGTTCAGAGCCTGTATATTGGTACAGTCTGCTGCTATTATGTATATGTATGCTATTCAAGGGTATGACGGGGCCATGTCCCGTCTTATGATTCTGTTATGATCTGTAGAGGTCTGTAGACATACTTGTGTGGGCGCGTCTGGGCATGTATACTGGCCTCGCGTCGCGCACCCATCGCACAAAACCCACTCTCTGCATATTGACCTGCAGAGGGGTCATGCGCTGCATGTGCATCGCGGGCCCATCACATAACAGGTCGGGTTTCGGGTCAAAAATCGGGATTTCACGTTTTAAGTTATATTTAAGCTTGGGGTTTATTTTCCTAACACCCCTAGTCACGAAAAATCATCCTAAAGTCAGAGGGAACAAGTACCAAGCCGCATGAACCATCCAAGGTAAGTTTGATCATGATTCTAAGTTGAATTCAAGTCCCTAATCTCTTTCTAACTTGAGTAAACCCTTCTAATCGATAGAGTTATGAGTGGAACATTATTGTTGGGCGTGGAATCCCTAGAACTCGAATTCAAGAGGATTGAACGTCAAAAAGGTAATGCTTCTACGCTCTAATGATTCATAATAGTGAATTGATGAGTTCTTGGGAGAATAGTACATGGGTTTAGTAAAGAGAATTACACGAACTATAGTAGGGTTTTGGATTGTTGACTTGAGATTGTTATAATCATATGGGTGATGGAGAATGATGTTAATTACACCTAATTGAGATTGTAGAATCACCTAGAAGTAGTAGAATGAGAATTAGGTGAAGAAACACCATTAATGGAGATTGTGGAGCTTTATGCCAACTAAGTATTTGATAAAATGCTTAGATGACCAAAGCATGGATATTATTGCTAATAAAGAATCCCTTTGACTTGTATTGATATAGATCAAAGTTGAAAGGGTTGACGAACATTGTATTACGCTCAAAGGCTGGAAATAAGGTATGTGAGGCTAACTATCTCTGTTAGGGAATGTTCATGATTCTCCACACGCCTCATTCTTCATACTTGTTAGTAATTTGACTCAGAATACAGTTTAGCCCTAGTTTCATGATATGTTGTAGAACTGTTATCTTCTAGGGTTGCAGTTACAGAATTTTGTTTATGGTTGTCACTTTGAATATCATGAACTCATACGTAATCTTTATGGACTTATGTATTGTTAACACATGAGTCTCAGTCTAGAAATTTAGTATGTTCAGAGACAATCAAGGTTTTTCAGTTCAGTCTAGCTTGTCTATTCAGTTCAGTATTGTTCATTGTTGTTATGGTCTCAGTCTTTATTAATTAACCATAATTAAACATATGTGATTTTTCCCAAGGGCACAGCACAATCTTGTGTATACGTATACATGGCCGAGGCCATTGACTGACGCACTACTAGGCCGAGGCCATAGCGTGCATTTATTATTGGGCCGAGGCCCCACATATACAAACACAGATAATACAGATGATTCAGATATAGAGCAGGGAGTATTCATATCTCTACTTTCTTTTCTATTACAGTTACAGTTATCAGTTTATGTATTTTATTGCTTCAGTTGCTTTACATACCAGTACAATTCAAATGTGCTGATGTCCCTTTTTATTTCTTGGGAGCCTGCATCTCGCGATGCAGGTAACGACATACAGATTGACGATCTAGCTACTTAGGAGTGTTCGTATCAGCTACTGTGGTGAGCCCCAGCTTCCTTCGGGGTGATGTCAGTCATGCAGTTTTACAGATTTCTAGATAGTTACCTTTTTGTATTCATTAGAGGCTTCATAGACATAGTCCAGACAGTCAGATATTTTTTATGGTAGCCTTGTAGACAACTATACACAGTTGTTCAGTTGTTTTGGTTTAGCCATGTTGGCTACTTTCATATATGTTCAGATTGTCTAAGTATTTTCGCATTATGATATTTCAGGCAGACTTTCAGTTAATCAGCATGTGTTAGTTTTATTTTATAAGTCTGTTATGTTTTGGTATCACATGTTGATTCAGCTAGCCAGTTGGTTTGCTCGGTCACATGCAGTCAGGCACTGGGTGCCGTGGTACTTCCAGGCCCAGGTTCGGGGCGTGACAAAGCTTGGTATCAGAGCCTTAGGTTCAAGTGTCTTAGGGAGTCTATGAAGTCGTGTCCAGTGGGGTGTCTTTTATATGTGTGAGGGCCCTACACATATAAACAGTTGACCACCAAGACATTTATGATTTTTTTCACTTCCTTCATACTCTAGTTCGTGCAGATAGAGCAATGCTTTTAGGAATTATTCTAACTCGTGTGAATTACGTATTTCAGAAATGGCTCCGAAAAGGAAGTACAACAAGAGAAATACGGCTAACGTTGATACAACAACAGAAGCGGGCACTCAGGCCCAGACAGTCGCTACGGCTAATGCAGCAGCTGCGCCTCCTAATACTTTGGATGCGGATGTTAGAGGAGCTATTCAGCTGCTCACTCAAATTTTGGCAAATCAGGCCCAGTGATAGGAAACAACCCCTAGCTCAGGTTCTAGTAGTGGGTCAAACAGTTCTAGGACTCAGAAATTTATGCGGATGAAGCCGCTAGTGTTCACAGGGTCAAAGAAGGATGAAGACCCCCAGAATTTCATTGGTGGACTCCAAAAGGTTTTTCATGTGATGCATAATACTGATACAGAGGCAACGAAACTCAGAGCTTTCCAGCTGCAAGATGTGGCCCATATTTGGTATGAGACATGGGAACAGTCCCGAGGGGAGGATGCACTGTTACACCTTGGAAATTTTCATGTCGTCGCATAATGAATGAACCAACGCGAGCTTAAGGATAATAGGAAGTTCTTAAGATTATAAGACGGATAATTAGTGGTTTTAGAATGCATACGTTAAGATCTTGAAATTATATGAATTGATGAGATAAGAATTGATAAGGACAAGTGGAGTATAAGTGAGGTTTAGGAATGGTTCCGTAAACTTTTTTGTTAAGGATGGTTTGGTAAGGTTTTGAGGACGAGTTATAGGGATGTTTAGATCATTAATGAAGTATTAAACAAGTGTTAAGAAGGCTGTATAAGGATTGGAGATCAAACGAAACGACGAGAACAACTTCGGAAGAAACTGTGAGTTCCACGACCACAACCACGGGCCGTGAAACCTTCCACGGACCGTATATTGGTTCGTGGAATACCCAGAAGAGATGATGACTGGCCAGTGGTGAACCACGACCAGTTCCACGGACCATACAATATTCCACGGACCGTGAAAGTGTCTGTGGAAGTCCCGACGAGCTGAATAGTTTTTGGTTATATAAATGTGATCCCACTTCATTAATTTCATTTCCCGCATTCTTTCTTCATCTCTCAAGACCTCTAGAAAGTTCCATACACTTCATCCACAAGAATTCAAAGGAAATTGATGATCAACTTCATCAAACCAACAAGAATCAAGAGTATGAAACCCATTAAAGTCATCTAAGCCAAGAAATTTCAAAGGAAGTGAGTTAGGGTTTTTGGTGCAAGAAGAGCATTGTTACTCAAGGCTTATTCCTACAATATATAAGGTATGTTTTATGCTAGTTTCATGATGTTTAAGATATTGAGAAGTTGAAACACTTGGATTGTTGAAGAATATAGAAAAATGGGTTACAAATGAGTGAATAGTGTCATTGTGAAATAATAGTTGGATTGAATTATGAATATTGGTATGTTGTGATTGTAAATACGTTATGAATGACATTTAGAATGTGGAATAAGTATTATATGTGAGAAAATGCGATAATGAGCCATGACCATGATTATGGAGAAAATGAAGAGAAATTGTGAAATGCGGGTAGTGTAGACGAATGATGATTGTTGTCTATTATTTTGTGAATGTTGTTATGGTTGTTTGGGAGTTGATATAGAATATGGGAAAATTTTCATAAACAAAGGAAATGCTACCCAACTTTCTTTAGCTCTAGTAAGCACATTTAAGAAGTCAATTAGCTAATGTTAATGTGAATTCTCTTGAAGGTAGAGACGTGGGCATCGAAAGAGAACAAGCAAACGATAGATTAGCTAAACGAAAAAGGTATGTGAGGCTGGTCCTTTCTTTCTATGGCATGAATCCTATGGTACGACTTCCTTTCTTCTCTATGAATCTTTTATATTCCGGAAAAACTATGAGCCTATGATCATGAATAGCTATATGAGATAAGAGATATGTTATGAGTCCAATAATGACGACGATAAGTCAAAGTATAGCGATTTTAGAGTTCATGATATGATGTTCCTATAATGTTAATGAGGTCATTTATTGTTTACACTCACCTCATATATTATTTCCTTCAAGGTGAGGCAGAATACTGATAAATGTCCATAATGGAATCGGGGGTTCACGACCTTATGTCACCTCGATAAAGTATAGCTATCCTTGAGCTATTATGCATGCATTATGATAATAGTATGATAAGCCTATGATATGCACATGACGATGATATTACACCGTGCCTATATGGCCGGGTAGACACCGCTAAGGCGGGCAGACACACACCACTATAGTGGGCAGCTTATACCCTGGACGCGGGAGGCCTGGACGCAGGCTTATACATTATCACACCATACCTATATGGACGGGCAGCTTATACATTATCACACTGTACCTATATGGATGGGCAGCTTATACATTATCACACTGTACCTATATGGACGGGCAGCTTATACATTATCACACTGTACCTATATGGATGGGCAGCTTATACATTATCACACCGTACCTATATGGACGGGCATCTTATACATTATTGCATACATGAGATGATGATGATTATGAGTAAGTCAGCATGTGCTATTTCTTCTATAAGTTACAGTCATATACAATTGCTCCTTACTGATGCTTCCTTTATCTCATTGATGTATCATTATTGTTTATGCCTCTCATACACAGTACAATATTCGTACTGACGTTCGTTTTATTTGGACACTGTGTTCATGCCCACAGGTGTACAGGGAGGTGATCCAGACTCGTAGGAGCTATTAGCTGATTTGAAAAGCACTCCATTTTCCGGAGGTGCCATTGATTATTGTTTTGGTATATATGTATATGTATGTTTGGGCACGACCGGGTCCTGTCCCGTCCTCATGTCTAGCACTCTAGTAGAGGCTCGTAGATACACAGTGTGGGTTATATGGTCTCACGAGGTTGCTATAAGGCATATATATATATATATATATATATATGTATATGATTTTGATAGCCGAAAGGCCAAAGTATATAAAAGTATTTATGTTTCCAAATGAGATATGATTTTCTTATGATTTGAGTATAAATGCGATAAAAGAGCGTTAAATGAGTATGATGAGTAATAGAACGAGCGGTGCTCGGTGGTTAGCCCCGGGTACCTGTCGTGGCCCCTAGTCGGGTAGTGACATGCACCTTCTGCTACTTGGGATAAATTTGCAGATGCTTTCATTGAGCATTTCATGCCAATTGAGGTCAGGGAAGCCAAGGCCACTGAATTTGAAAATCTAAGGTAGAGTGACATGACTGTTCAGGACTATTATCTTAAGTTTGTGTCATTGTCCAGGCATGCTCCTTACATGGTTCCAGATATGAGGGCCATGGTTAGAAGGTTTGTACTTGGACTTAAACCCGAGTTGCACAGGGACGCCAACACAACTTCTCAGAACGACAAGATGACTATTTCTAAGATACTGGCATTCGTGCAAGGTAACGAGACTGAAGGAAGAAGAAGCCCTGCAGAAGCAAAAAGATAGGGAATTCAGTAAGAAGGCTAAGTCTACAGGAAATTTCAGTCAGGGAGGCGGAAATCGCCAGTTCTTCAAGAATAGGTCTTCAGGACCTGCTCCATCTACAGTCAGTGTCCCATCTCAGAGGTCCAAGTTTAGCTAGAAAGCTAGAATTTTGGTGCAGCCACATATCCTACTTCCAGCAAGTGTGAGAGGAGACACCTAGGAGCATGCCGTTCGAGCACAGGTGGTTGCTTTGGGTGTGGTCAGCAGGGCCATTATCTAAAGGATTGCCCATCTGCAAGACAAAATACTGGGGGGAAATGTAGCTCAGTCTACCAATTTAGCGGTTCCCCGAAATTCCCAGGTCCAGCAGGGGCGCGGGGCAGCAAAGCCTGACAATACGGGCGGTGGTCAGAATCATCTGTATGCATTATCAGGTCGTCAGGATACAGAGGCTCGTGGAGATGTTGTCACAGGTATGCTAACAGTCTTCACTTTTGATGTATTTGCTCTTATGGACCCAGGATCCACTCTATCTTATGTAACCTCGTATATTGCTAAGAAATTTGGGATAGAACCCGAAAAGTTGCATGAACCTTTCAAAATATCCACACCGGTTGGGGAATCAGTTATAGCTAGGCGTATCTATAGGGGTTGTCCAGTGTTAATCTACCACCGCAGCACCATAGCGACTTAATAGAATTAGAGATGGTAGATTTTGACGTAATCATGGGTATGGATTGGTTATGCCTTTGTGAGTTGTAGAACCAAAACTGTGATATTTGATTTTCCCGATGAACTTATAGAATGGAAAGATAATTCAGTAGCACTCAGGGGTAGATTTATTTCCTACCTTAGAGCTAGAAAGATGATCTCCAAGGGGTATATTTACCACTTAGTTCGAGTCAGGGATGCAAATGCCCAGACTCCAGCTCTTCAGTCAGTACCAGTTGTCAGCGAATTTCCAGAAGTCTTTCCAGATGACCTACCCGGAGTCCCTCCCGATAGGGAAATTAACTTTGAATTGACCTACTTCCCGGCACTAAGCCGATATCTATTCCGCCATATAGGATGGCCCCAGCAGAGTTAAAGGAGTTGAAAGTTCAGTTGAAGGATCTTCTTGATAAGGGATTCATAAGGCCAAGTGTCTCACCTTGGGGCGCACCAGTCTTGTTTGTCCGAAAGAAGGATGGATCCTTGCGTATGTGTATAGACTACCACCAGTTGAACAAGGTCACCATTACAAATAAGTATCCTCTTCCCAGAATAGACGACCTATTTGATCAACTTCAGGTGCTCAGTGTTATTCCAAGATTGACCTCAGATCAGGCTACCATCAATTAAAGGTTAAGGAAGTTGACATTCCGAAAACCGCTTTCAGAACCCGCTATGGTCATTTTGAATTTCTTGTCATGTCGTTTGGGTTGGCGAATGCACCAGCAGCTTTCATGGATCTTATGAACAGAGTTTTCAAGCCTTATCTCGATTTATTCGTTATTGTGTTTATTGATGACATATTAGTATATTCCCGTAGTGAGACAGATTATGCAGAGCATCTCAGAATAGTGTTGGAGACACTTAAGGATCGTGAGCTTTTTGCAAACTTCTCAAAGTGCGAGTTTTGGCTTAAGTCAGTGGCATTCCTAGGCCATGTGATTTCAGGTGAAGGTGTTAAGGTAGACTTTCATAAAATTGACGCTGTTAAGAACTGGCCCAGACCCACCTCAGCATTAAACATCAGAAGTTTCTTGGGTCTGGCCGGTTATTATAGGCGTTTTGTCGAGGGATTTTCTTCTATCTCAGCTCCGTTGACTAAGTTGACTCAGAATAAAGTCAAATTCCAATGGTCAGATGCATGTGAGCAGAGTTTCGAAGAGATTGACTTCTGCTCCAGTTTTGACACTACCAGAAGGAACCGAGGGGTTTGTTGTTTATTGCGATGCTTCGAGAGTTGGTATCGGATGTGTTTTAATGCAGCATGGTAAGGTTGTTGCTTATGCGTCTAGACAACTTAAGACTCATGAGAAGAATTATCCGACTCATGACTTAGAGTTATCAGTTGTAGTTTTTGTACTCAAGATATGGCGAAACTACTTGTATGGAGTGCATGTGGATATTTTCACCGATCATAAAAGCCTGTAATATATTTTCAAGCAACGAGAGTTGAATCTTAGGCAGAGAAGATGGCTCGAATTGCTTAATGATTATGATGTGGATAATCTCTATCATCCAGGGAAGGCGAATATTGTAGCCGATGCTCTCAGTCGGCGTTCCATGGGAAGTTAGCTCTTGTTGAGGCAGACAAGCGAACTATGACAAAGGAAGTCCACCTCTTATCAAGCCTAGGAGTTCGACTTCTAGACTCTTAAGATGGTGGAGTTGTTGTTCAGAACAGTGCTGAATCCTCCTTAGTAGCAGAAGTGAAAGAAAAACAGTTTAGTGATCCCTGCCTATTACAACTGAAGGAGGGAATTCACAAACACAAGACTACGGCCTTTGAACAAGGGGGGGATGATGGTACTTTGAGGTACAGAGGCAGACTATACTCCAGACATAGATGGGCTCAGAGATCGGATTATGTCTAAAGCCCACAATTCCAGGTATTCCATTCACCCAGGTTCCACAAAGATGTATTATGATCTTAAGGAGATTATTGGTGGAATGACATGAAGAAGAATGTAGCAGATTTTGTGGCTAAGTGTCCAATTGCCAGCAAGTGAAAGCCGAACACCAAAGGCCTGGTGGTTGGCTCAGAACATAGACATTCCCATCTGGAAATGGGAGATGATAAATATGGATTTCATAACAGGTTTGCCTCGCTTTTTTCGAAAGCATGATTCGGTTTGGGTGATTGTGATCGACTTACCAAGTCAGCTCACTTCTTGCCAGTGACGACTACAGATTCAACAGAAGATTATGCCAAGTTATATATTTAGGAAATCATCCGATTGAATGGGACTCCTTTGTCCTTTATTTAAGACCGTGGTGCTCAGTTTACTACGGACTTTTGGAAATCCTTTCAGAAAGGATTGGGCACAAAGGTGAACCTCAGCACAGCTTTTCATACTCAGACAGATGGCCAGGCAGAGTGTACTATTCAGACTCTTGAGGATATGTTGAGAGCATGTGTCCTAGATTTCAAAGGTAATTGGGATGACCACTTGCCTCTCATTGAGTTTTCTTATAATAACAGTTACCACTGTAGTATCCAGATGACACCGTTTGAGGCCTTGTATGGGCGGATATGTAGGTCGCCAATTGGTTGGTTTGAGGTTGGTAAAGCAGAGTTATTAGGGCAAAACTTGGTCTATTAGGCTATGGAGAAAGTCATGTTGATTCAAGAGCGTTTGAAGATGACTCGGAGTCGTCAAAAGTCCCATTCGGACATGCGGCGTAGAGACTTGGAGTTCCAAGTTGATGATTGGGAGTTTCTGAAAGTTTCGCCTATAAAAGACGTTATGAGATTTGTGAAGAAGGGGAAGCTTAGTCCCCGCTATATTGGGCCATATAGATTTCTGCGAAGGATCAGGCAAGTGGCTTATGAGTTAGAATTGCCACAAGATTTGGCTGCTGTACACCCAATATTTCATGTGTCTATGCTGAAGAAGTTCATAGGAGACCCGTATCTGGTTGTTCCTATAGAAATCACAGGGGTTAAAGATAGCCTGTCCTATGAAGAGATCCCAGTGGCTATTCTTGATCGTCAAATCCGCAAGTTGAGAATTAAAGAGATTGCTTCAGTGAAAGTGCTATGGAGAAATCAGAAAGTTGAAGAGGCTACGTGGGAGGCCGAATAGGACATGAAGTCCAGATATCCCTATCTATTTGAAGAGCAAGCAGAAGATGTTGAAGGTAACTAGCCTTTTCATTTAGATCCTTATAGTATAATCTCCATGTTTTCAGTATTCAGACAGTTCAGTAGACATTCAGTTCAGTAATCATGTATTCATTCAGTCAGTTCAGTGATCGCGTGGCTCAGTCAGTTAGTTTTAGGTATCTTAGTTACAGAATAAACGTTGCCAAACTTCCATAGAGTCTCAGAATTAGCCGCGATTATAACCAAGACCATCATTCAAGGACGAATGACCCCAAAGGGGAGATAATGTTACACCCCGTATCTTAGAACTAAGGTTAGACTCGTGTCATTAGAGCTTTAGTGGAAAAACTGAAGGTTTGAACGTTTTGCGAAAATGGTTGATCGGCCTACTTCGGGCAGCCATAACTCCTTGATTAGTTGGGAATTTGGGAAAGTACCCTTAATGAAAGTTGTAGCACGTAGAAATACCTTTCTAAAGATATAAGGACCAGGCCAATCAGAGATCGGAGCAAGGAGATATGATCGTCTCAATATGGCTAATAGTAAGACACTTAAAATTCTGTAGAATCGGCTAAGTTTTCGATACATCTGCCTTCCAGTCAAATTTCGTGAAAATTCATTGGGAATTTAAGGAAACTTAAAATATGAAAGTTGTAGCCCTTTGAAATGGATTTCCAACGGTATATTGTGGAGCCCAAACAGAGCTCTGTAAAAGAAGTTATGTCCATTTAATCGAACACTATGCAGAACCGACATAGGTCCCTTGTGGGGGCGCGTCTGGGCATGTATGCTGGCCTCGCGTCGCGCACCCATCGCACAAAACCCACTCTCTGCATATTGACCTGCAGAGGGGTCATGCGCTGCATGTGCATCGCGGGCCCATCACATAACAGGTCGGGTTTCGGGTCAAAAATCGGGATTTCACGTTTTAAGTTATATTTAAGCTTGGAGTTTATTTTCCTAACACCCCTAGTCACGAAAAATCATCCTAAAGTCAGAGGGAACAAGTACCAAGCCGCATGAACCATCCAAGGTAAGTTTGATCATGATTCTAAGTTGAATTCAAGTCCCTATTCTCTTTCTAACTTGAGTAAACCCTTCTAATCGATAAAGTTGTGAGTGAAACATTATTGTTGGGCGTGGAAACCCTAGAACTCGAATTCAAGAGGATTGAACATCAAAAAGGTAATTCTTCTACACTCTAATCATTCATAATAGTGAATTGATGAGTTCTTGGGAGAGTAGTAAATGGGTTTAGTAAAGAGAGTTACACGAACTATAGTAGGGTTTTGGATTATTGACTTGAGATTGTTATAATCATATGGGTGATGGAGAATGATGTTAATTACACCTAATTGAGATTGTAGAATCACCTAGAAGTAATAAAATAAGAATTGGGTGAAGAAACACCATTAATGGAGATTGTGGAGCTTTATGCCAACTAAGTATTTGATAAGATGCTTAGATGATCAAAGCATGGATATTATTGCTAATATAGAATCCCTTTGACTTGTATTGATATAGATCAAAGTTGAAAGGGTTGACGAACATTGTATTACGCTCAAAGGCTGGAAATAAGGTATGTGAGGCTAACTATCTCCGTTAGGGAATGTTCATGATTCTCCCCACGCCTCATTCTTCATACTTGTCAGTAATTTGACTCAGAATACAGTTTAGCCCTAGTTTCATAATATGTTGTAGAATTGTTATCTTCTAGGGTTGCAGTTACAGAATTCGTTCATGGTTGTCACTTTGAATATCATGAACTCAGTATGTAATCTTTATATACTTATGTATTGTTAACACATGAGTCTCAGTCTAATAATTTAGTATGTTCAGAGACAGTCAAGGTTTTTTAGTTCAGTCCAACATGTCTATTTCAGTTCAGTATTGTTCATTGTTGTTATGGTCTCAGTCTTTATTAATTAACCATAATTAAACATATGTGATTTTTCCAAAGGGCACAGCACAGTCTTGTGTATACGTATACATGGCCGAGGCCATTAATTGACGCACTACAAGGCCGAGGCCATAGCGTGCATTTATTATTGGGCCGAGGTCCCACATATACAAACACAGATAATATAGATGATTCAGATACAAAGCAGGGAGTATTCATATCTCTACTTCCTTTCTATTACAGTTACAGTTATCAGTTTCAGTTTCAGTTTCAGTATTTTGTTGCTTCAGTTGCTTTACAAACGGGTACAATTCAAATGTACTGATGTCCCTTTTTATTGCTAGGGGGCCTGCATCTCGCGATGCAGATAAAGACATACAGGTTGACGATCCAGCTACTTATGAGTGTTCGTATCAGCTACTGTGGTGAGCCCCAGCTTCCTTCGAGGTGATATCAGTCATGCAGTTCTTACAGCTTTCTAGACAGTTTTGTATTCATTAGAGGTGTTATATCCCGTATTTTATACGTTCGGATATTTCAAGGTAGTCGTGGCGAAGCTAAGGGAATGACCATATTCCAAAATTATTCTAATGTACAAGTTGGTTATGAATATTATTTATGAATATTATTGTATGGAAATATTGAGAAAGGTTAAGGGTAAAAAGGGAAATTCGCCAAAAAAAAAATGGTTCATGGTAATATTGTAGAAATGCTAGGGGCAAAATGGGAATTTTACAAGGTGTTCAAGAAAGTTCTTGAAGGACCAAAGTGTACATGGTAAGATATTAGGTCATCTTTTATTTTAAGAAACATTCAAGAAAAAAGAAGAAATTTCTAGAGAAAGAAAGAAGGGCCATGTATCCATACCTTTTTTATTGAGGGACTTAAATATAAATATAGAAAGTGGTGGAAAGAATATATAATAAGAAGACATGTTCATCTTTTTCACATTTAGAAAGTTCAAGAAAACTTAAAGAAAAGCAAGAAACAAAGGAGACTATTCGGCCATGGTGTTGGCCGAACAAGTCCATGGAAAAATTGGCCAAGGAAAATTGTTCTCTTCTAGCTTTCCCACCAATTGGAACGTCCTTAACAACATGGAGTGGTTCTTGGAGAAAGAAAAATACATATTCTTGCAAGTTACCAATCATAGCTAAGTGGGAAGTTAAGGAGAAAAGGTAAGAATTCATCCTCTTTTACATGTTGTGGATGTTTGTGTATGTTGTAGTATGTGAAAATGGATGGAATTTATGAATATATGGATGATGGGTGGTAGCCGTGTATATGATGTATAGTGGCCGTGTGCATGGTGTATGTGTTGTTGTATGTAAGGATGATGAACAAATTTTATTTAGTATCTTGGTTATTGTTGTAATGTATAGGAATGGATGAAAATTCATAAAAATATGTTTGTAGTTGTGGTGGCCGAATGTGAAGGTGGTTTGGCAAGTTATGGTGAATTGATTCTATTTGATATTTTAGTTGTTGTTGTAGTGAATTCTATGATGTTGAATGAAGATTTAATGATTTGAAGTGAAACGGAAATCGTTTGTGGGTTATGGAAGAAGTTAATGTGATATTAATATGGTTTCTTATGATTATAAGAATGAAGGATATTGTTGAAGTATAGATTTTAAATGTTCTTGTGGAATTTGGAAAGTCTTGGGTAAAGTAGTAGGTCGTTTGGGGTTGTTTGGAATGTTATGTGAATTGTTTGTAATATTCTTGAATTGATTGTTGGTGTTGTTGGCACGATTTTTGGTATTGTTATTGTTGATAATGTGGCCGAGTTCCATTCTCGGGTTTGTGGTTGAATTGGCCGAGTTAGATTCTCGGGGATGGTGTATTTATAGGGGAGATGCTGCCGAAATTTCGGCAGACCATAAGTGAATGTACTTGAAAGGTTAAGACAAGTATATGTCGATGAATCTAATGATAGTGTCGATCTTCTTGAATGTAGACTAACAAGTTGGACGAATAAGCGTAGCTAGTAAGGCGCGACACAGGTATGTTAAGGCTCGTCCCTTTTCTTTCAAAGGCATGATCCTTAGGTTGTAATTTCATAAGTATTTCCATGTTTTCCTTGTTTTCAAAAGTTAGAAGTTTGTGATTCTATGGCATGATTTCCTTCCTAATAACCCGTAAGCGTTTTCCAAAATGTCTATACTTTCCTAAAACAAAGGCTCATGATTTTGTAAACTTCTATGGTTACAACGATGAATATGCTTTTGTAATAACAACGATGATGTCAAAAAGAGAATATGTCTAGGATGGTTATGACAAGAATGGTTTCATGTTTAAAAGTCTTAAGTTAAGGAGCCAATATGAATATAAGAACAAAGAGCTAGTCTTGATTTTAATTCTATTCCTTATTATGACTCTATTTTATAAAGACTCCAAAGTGTATACATTGATGTTTTATGAGGCTTATGATCTTACTCTATGTGTTCTCTTAACGCTATTTCTCATGGATAGTCTCGCCTTATAATACTAGTCCCTTCAAGGCGAGACATGATGGTCCTGATTATTCCATAATGTAATCGGAGGTTACCGACCTTACGTCACTCCGATAGTTATATGACTTTCTTTGGGCTCTCCTGCGTGCTGCTATATGATACATGTATACGTATATGTATATGGGGAAGATGGGAAAAAGGGCCAGGGTGCTATAGACGCTGATATATGTACATGTATATGAATATGGGGAAGATGGGAAAAAGGGCAGAGCGTTATATACGCGTAGCCACCTGATCAGTTGGTATGATATGATATCGTCCTGGACGCGAGATATGTGGTTAAATGGATCGGCTGCCGACGCCTCGGCAATATGATATATTCTATTTTCTATATATATGAAAAAGAAATGTTTTCAAAGCAAGTAAAGTATGATATGTATATATGGGGTTAAATGGATCGGAGCCGACGCCTCGGCAATATGACATGTTCTATTTTCTATATATATGAATAAGAAATGTTTTTTTCAAGGAAAGCTAAGCATGCAGGGTACCCGCTTACGCGGCACTCATATGTACAGGTTACTCTTTTACCTCATGACATGTTCTATATTTCCATCCTGTTATTATTCATGTTTATATTCCTTACTGTGTTACTATTCATGCCTTACATACTCAGTACATTGCTCGTACTGACCCCTCTTCTTCGGGGGCTGCGTTTCATGCCGCGCAGGTACACCCAGATGAGCAAAAGCTATTATAGAAGATGTTCCAGCGAAGTTGGCGAGCTCCATTTGGCCCTGGAGTGTAGCCGAGTCAGTGTACTATGCTATGGTGTCTTGTTCGAAGTTAGAGACTTTGCAGACAGAGTTGTAGTTATTGGTTGTCAGTTCAGCCGATGTGTCATTCGTGTTATAATATAAGTTTCCTATGATTACAGATATTGAGATTAACAGAAAGAAAGTTTTTGAAAGTTTCATTATGTATTTCATGATTATTTGGTTTAGAGTCTAGAGAGATTAAGTGTGTAATAAGAGTCAGCGGGTTCGCTCGGCTCCGAATATGGGGTCGGGTGCTCATCACACCCTAGTAAAGTCGGGGTGTGACAAAGTGGTATCAGAGCAGGTCGGTCTAAGGGTTGTCTGCAAAGTCGTGTCCAGTAGAGTCCTGTTTATGGGTGTGAAGCCGGCCACATTTATAAACAGGAGGCTGCGGGGCATCTAGGAATTGTTGACCTTCTTTCTGTCTTAGATCGTGCGATAGAGCCAAATCATAGGAAATAAGATTCCTTATGCTAATCGTTGATTTCCGCAAACGCCTAGTATCGACGGAAGAAGGCGAGTGACGATATGAAAAGTCACAAAGGTAAGTCTGAATATTTGTTCTGTTACTTGGAACTGGAAGTTCTGGATGGCTGGAATATGTCATATATCCGTATGTTCCTTAAGGTACTGTCGATATTTGCTGCGTACAGACTTTGAAAGGTAAAGATGGTAAAGGAGATTCTGCCAGAATAGATACATCTGACTGGAAGAAGCGTGGGAAGGAAATACTGTAAATAAGGTAATAGGTGAGATGCGTTGTTTCAGAAAGGTTATGGATTTGGCATGGCGATGAAGGTGTGATCGTTACTATCGAGAATCTGGAGGCCCAGGACAGGAAGTAGGCATACACACAGGTGGGAAGTGAATATTGGGAATTGAAAAGGGTAAAATGGTAATTGCAAAAGAAAAGACGTGTTACGAGAGTGTCTCAGAATCCGTAAGACTTCGACTTGATCCAGAACATCTGATAAAGGTCATGCGAGGAAGTGGACGTGATTACATCAGCATTAAGGCACCGGATTTCACCGAAGTTTCGAGGTTAAGCGTGCTCAGGTGGGAACAATTCTAGGATGGGTGACCCCCTGGGAATTATACCAGAAATCTTACATATTCAGACATAAGAGACAAATGAGAAGCTAGGGTAGCCTAAGGAAAACTAGAGTTTATGGGATGGTTGGAGACCATAAGAAGACGCGTAGGACGAGGCAGACTAGCTCGGTGAAGGTACAGAAAGTGCATCACAGCCCTGGAATTAGGATAGGCTTGAACAGCGTTTGGAAGTACTTTGTGGGCTAGTTGGTAATAATATATATACGGACGCGTAGGGTATCCCACATACGATCGTATCGGTGGGCGTGTGTGCCCCAGCAACCGGCGCTACGGTAGGGAAGGCATTGATCACGCAAGGGCACCGAAGTTCGAGGGACGGCACAAATAAATGGTACAAGTGTTCCTAGGTAAACTGCTATTATTTTTACTATAGGTTAAGCTTGGAAATTCTAGTATAACGATATTTGGAAAAGAAAGGGGGATATATGTAAGAGAATAGATGCGTAGCTATATTAATATAGTCAACGGCGCGACGAACAAGGATGGGGAGAGTGAAAGCTGTAAGGATTCTGTGTTAAGAACAAAGTAGCAAAACGCTCGAGGAAAATGGACGCACATCTATTACACAAACACGTAGTTAAGGAAGAATTACGAGCAAGTGAGATAAGCAAGTGAAAGGACGAGTAGTGGATGGAAGGGTGTGGAAATGCGGAAAAATGACGACATAGGCAGAAAGTAAAAGAAGAACTTAGGATAAGAAGTTCTCGATATGTTAGGCATAGAGTTGGAAGGAAGGTGAGGAATAAGGTATAGACGAAGACTTCATAAAAGGACTGTTGGCATATAAGGAACCCCTTAAAAGGGGGGGGGGGGGGGGGGGGGAGAACATGTTATAGGCTTCAAGTCCAAAGAAAAGAAATTTATTATCCTGGAGCCAGAGTTCAAAGCATATCGCTCGTGTAAGGACCCAGGAGTTTGATTATGAGGAAAAAAGGATAAAAGATAAGGAATGGGCATGAAGAAAAGGACAACTATAGAAGGGACCCTCCCGAAGTATTATGACACCCCATAAGATCAATTGAACATTCGAGGACGAATGTTCTAAAGGGGGGGAGGATGTTATATCCCGTATTTTATACGTTCGGATATTTCAAGGTAGTCGTGGCGAAGCTAAGGGAATGACCATCTTCCAAAATTATTCTAATGTACAAGTTGGTTATGAATATTATTTATGAATATTATTGTATGGAAATATTGAGAAAGGTTAAGGGTAAAAAGGGAAATTCGCAAAAAAAAATGGTTCATGGTAATATTGTAGAAAGGCTAGGGGCAAAATGGGAATTTTACAAGGTGTTCAAGAAAGTTCTTGAAGGACCAAAGTGTACATGGTAAGATATTAGGTCATCTTTTATTTTAAGAAAAATTCAAGAAAAAAGAAGAAATTTCTAGAGAAAGAAAGAAGGGCCATGTATCCATACTTTTTTTTATTGAGGGACTTAAATATAAATATAGAAAGTGGTGGAAAGAATATATAATAAGAAGACATGTTCATCTTTTTCACATTTATAAAGTTCAAGAAAACTTAAAGAAAAGCAAGAAACAAAGGAGACTATTCGGCCATGGTGTTGGCCGAACAAGTCCATGGAAAAATTGGCCAAGGAAAATTGTTCTCTTCTAGCTTTCCCACCAATTGGAACGTCCTTAACAACATGGAGTGGTTCTTGGAGCAAGAAAAATACATATTCTTGCAAGTTACCAATCATAGCTAAGTGGGAAGTTAAGGAGAAAAGGTAAGAATTCATCCTCTTTTACATGTTGTGGGTGTTTGTGTATGTTGTAGTATGTGAAAATGGATGGAATTTATGAATGTATGGATGATGGGTGGTAGCCGTGTATATGATGTATAGTGGTCGTGTGCATGGTGTATGTGTTGTTGTATGTAAGGATGATGAACAAATTTTATTTAGTATCTTGGTTATTGTTGTAATGTATAGGAATGGATGAAAATTCATAAAAATATGTTTGTAGTTGTGGTGGCCGAATGTGAAGGTGGTTTGGCAAGTTATGGTGAATTGATTCTATTTGATATTTTAGTTGTTGTTGTAGTGAATTCTATGATGTTGAATGAAGATTTAATGATTTGAAGTGAAACGGAAATCGTTTGTGGGTTATGGAAGAAGTTAATGTGATATTAATATGGTTTCTTATGATTATAAGAATCAAGGATATTGTTGAAGTATAGATTATAAATGTTCTTGTGGAATTTGGAAAGTCTTGGGTAAAGTAGTAGGTCGTTTGGGGTTGTTTGGAATGTTATGTGAATTGTTTGTAATATTCTTGAATTGATTGTTGGTGTTGTTGGCACGATATTTGGTATTGTTATTGTTGATAATGTGGTCGAGTTCCATTCTCGGGTTTGTGGTTGAATTGGCCGAGTTAGATTCTCGGGGATGGTGTATTTATAGGGGAGATGCTGCCGAAATTTCGGCAAACCATAAGTGAATGTACTTGAAAGGTTAAGACAAGTATATGTCGATGAATCTAATGATTGTGTCGATCTTCTTGAATGTAGACTAACAAGTTGGACGAATAAGCGTAGCTAGTAAGGCGCAACACAGGTATGTTAAGGCTCGTCCCTTTTCTTTCAAAGGCATGATCCTTAGGTTGTAATTTCATAAGTATTTCCATGTTTTCCTTGTTTTCAAAAGTTAGAAGTTTGTGATTCTATGGCATGATTTCCTTCCTAATAACCCGTAAGCGTTTTCCAAAATGTCTATACTTTCCTAAAACAAAGGCTCATGATTTTGTAAACTTTTATGGTTACAACGATGAATATGCTTTTGTAATAACAACGATGATGTCAAAAAGAAAATATGTCTAGGATGGTTATGACAAGAATGGTTTCATGTTTAAAAGTCTTAAGTTAAGGAGCCAATATGAATATAAGAACAAAGAGCTAGTCTTGATTTTAATTCTATTCCTTATTATGACTCTATTTTATAAAGACTCCAAAGTGTATACATTGATGTTTTATGAGGCTTATGATCTTACTCTATGTGTTCTCTTAACGCTATTTCTCATGGATAGTCTCACCTTATAATACTAGTCCCTTCAAGGCGAGACATGATGGTCCTGATTATTCCATAATGTAATCGGAGGTTACCGACCTTACGTCACTCCGATAGTTATATGACTTTCTTTGGGCTCTCCTGCGTGCTGCTATATGATACATGTATACGTATTTATATATGGGGAAGATGGGAAAAAGGGCCAGAGTACTATAGACGCTGATATATGTACATGTATATGAATATGGGGAAGATGGGAAAAAGGGCAGAGCGTTATATACGCGTAGCCACCTGATCAGTTGGTATGATATGATATCGTCCTGGACGCGAGATATGTGGTTAAATGGATCGGCTGCCGACGCCTCGGCAATATGATATATTCTATTTTCTATATATATGAAAAAGAAATGTTTTCAAAGCAAGTAAAGTATGATATGTATATATGGGGTTAAATGGATCGGAGCCGACGCCTCGGCAATATGACATGTTCTATTTTCTATATATATGAATAAGAAATAGTTTTTTCAAGGAAAGCTAAGCATGCAGGTTACCCGCCTACGCGGCACTCATATGTACAGGTTACTCTTTTACCTCATGACATGTTCTATATTTCCATCCTGTTATTATTCATGTTTATATTCCTTACTGTGTTACTATTCATGCCTTACATACTCAGTACATTGCTCGTACTGACCCCTCTTCTTCGGGGGCTGCGTTTCATGCCGCGCAGGTACACCCAGATGAGCAAAAGCTATTATAGAAGATGTTCCAGCGAAGTTGGCGAGCTCCATTTGGCCCTGGAGTGTAGCCGAGTCAGTGTACTATGTTATGGTGTCTTGTTCGAAGTTAGAGACTTTGCAGACAGAGTTGTAGTTATTGGTTGTCAGTTCAGCCGATGTGTCATTCGTGTTATAATATAAGTTTCCTATGATTACAGATATTGAGATTAACAGAAAGAAAGTTTTTGAAAGTTTCATTATGTATTTCATGATTATTTGGTTTAGTGTCTAGAGAGGTTTAGGGTCGGGTGCCCATCACACCCTAGTAAAGTCGGGGTGTGACAAGAGGCTTCATAGACACAGTCCAGACAGTCTGATATTTGTTATGTTAGCCTTGTAGACAATTATACTCAGTTGTTCAGTTGTTTTGGTTTAGCCATGTTGGCTACTTTCAGATATGTTCAGATTGTCTAAATATTTCCACGTTATGATATTTCAGTCAGACTTTTAGTTAATCAGCATGTGTTAGTTTTATTTTATAAGTCAGTTATGTTTTGGTATCACATGTTGATTCAGCCAGCCAGTTGGTTCGCTCGGTCACATGTAGTCAGGTACCGGGTGCCGTGTTACGTCCAGGCCCAGGTTCGGGGCGTGACATTATTGATATTGTACTCCTATTCTGTCCCGAAGGGAACACCCATAAGGTGCCAAGTTGAGTTGTGTGTATGGTTTTATTAATGATTTCGAGGAAATGAGTTTTATACTAAACGAAACATAAAGTTTGATTTTCAAAACCACTTCGAAGGGGGTGCGAGATTTTACTACTTCATTTCATTTACGATTTATGTTTACATTCCATAGTATTATCTCTTTGTATTGATATGATCATTTATTCTTTGGGTAGGGCAATAAGATGAAATTGAGTAGAATATAAGTAGTAAGAATTTTATAATAATTCTACCCTCAAACCTGAAAGTATGTCCTCCTAAGTCTAGTGAGATACAAATTTGATAACTTCTTATGAAAGACTAAGGCTAATAACTAGATTGTGATTAATTAATTAGTGACTTATGATATGAATTGTAATTGATATTTGTGGATTGAGTTTGTGTTGATATGATGGTGATATTAAGTCAGAAGCGGCTGCCTGAAGGGGCCATCATTATTAAGCCGGAAGCAGCTGCCCCAAGTGGCCATCATTGTTATGCTGGAAGCGGCCGTCCGAAGGGACTATTGTGATACTAACCGGAAGCGGCCGTCCGAAGGGACTATTGTGATACTAACCGGAAGCGGCTGTCCGAAGGGACCATTCTGTTAACATGTCGGAAGCGGCATGTGTGTTGGATTGCATTATTTACTTAAAGATTGTTTTGAGACTTCGTGTGCACATTTATGTTTCTTCCAGCGAAGGCTGCAGGTATTGTGTTAGATTGTGATTTCTTCTCTCCTAAGTAAAATTATGATTATGACTTGTTACCACCTTACATACTCAGTACATTATCCGTACTGGCGCCCTTTTGCCTGGGGACGCTGCGTTCATGCCCGCAACCCCAAATTGTTTGGCAGGTAGAGTGTATAGCTAAGATGCTTGGACGTCAGCTAGGATTGGCAAGTTCCACCTCATTCTGGAGATGTGCTGAGTCATGTATAGATATGTATGATTATGGGTATGTCAGGGACCTGTCCTGACTCATAATGTTCAGTTTACTTCTTAGAGACTTCTGCAGACAGTGTCCTGTGGTATGTTTATCGAGATGTCGACAAAGTGATGTTAGTTGAGTCATTTGTGGATTTTTAAAAAGCATGTATTTTAGATGATTTCAATTGGTTTAAAGTACTTATTTGATTGAAAGTTTTCATAATCGTTATAAAGATAATGATTTTTATTTGGAAAAGTTTTATGTTCTTAAATGTTTTTGAAATGACAGGTTTTTATAGAGCGAATGTCTGAGGGTTCTCTCGACTCTAATGAGAGTCGGGTGCCCATCATGCCCTATCAGGATTAGGGTGTGACAACTTTGAGCCAATTTGTGGCTTCATGTTGGCTGCACCAGAAGAAAAGATTGTGTACTTAAGAACTTTACTTTGTTGTTGCACTTTGTGAGCTTTTGTGTTGCTTATAAGCTGCTTAATTTGGATTCTCTCTGTTGCTATTTCTGGGGCTGAACTTCTGTCACAATTGGTGCTATATGGTGGCATTGATAAAAAATGCTAAACTTTAAGACCAGGCGATAGCTGCACCCTGAGGCAAATGGTTCTCATATTTTGAAGAGCTTACTGCCCTTGACTTTAAACTGAACAGAGGTTACACTTGAGGGTGTGGTGCTATTAAGAGAACAGATGTTGCACTTGAAACTTTAATTTTCTATTTGCACCTTTGGATTGCTGTAAAGTTGCTGTTTTGGGTGAGAAATGTCCTTCTCGAAAGAGGGTTGTTGATACGGTGATGAGTACAATACCTGCGCATGCTGATGTTCTCTTTGGGGATTTGGGGGGGGGGGGGGGGGGGGTTGAAACTGCTATACTTGGCCATATTGTTGCTGCACTTTTGAGCAAACTGGACATTCATCATTGCTGCATTTAGCTGAACTTTTGCTACCTTTCACTGCTGATTTGAAGTGTTAACTTTGAGGCCATTACTGTTGTAACTTTTGTTTAGCATTTGAGGCCATAGCTGTTGTTCTGTCTTTCCCTTGTTGCTAAATTTGGGTTTAGACTTTGCTGGTCTTAAAGCTATTTCTGAGTAGTTGTTATGACTTTCTGGCATTTTTCTTAAAAATAAACTGTTTACTATATTTGGTCAAAAAAATACTGATTTGAACTTGATACTACACTTGGGCCAATGAAAAAATGATTTTTTTGAGGCCATTCCTAGTCCGGAAAGGTTATCCCTCGATTTAGGCAAGGATGACCTCACATTGATATCATGAGGTAGGAACCAACATGCGCTTGGAAAGACAACTAAAAGGGCCCCCAGTTTGCAGCCCCGACATGATTCAGATTCCTTTGCCATATTCGGAACCGTGAGTCTGAGTCTCCATGATGAAAGCTCTTAAAGTTTGATACGAGTCCGAGGGATATTATATTTATATTCATAAACGTTACCCTATGGGGTGGACTATATCATTTGACTAACTATTTTCATTTCATTCTTGCGAGGTACATCTAATAATATGTGTTCGTGAGATGAGATTCTACCAAAGACAAAGTGAAGTAAAGTTGAAAGCCCAACAACTCGGATGAAGGACTAGAAAAGCATAGAAGAACGAGAACAAGAATGCAGAATGATTTGGGCCCAAGGCCGTAAAAAGCTAAACTTTTCTTCCCTTTCTCGTTGTATAGTTTTACATTATTTTCTGTGTGAACATGAAAAAATGCATTTGTATGGATATTGAAACCCTTATAAGTTAGAACCTAGGATTTAGTTAAACAATACGGGTAGGGCCGAATATGTTTCAAATTAAATTCAAATGATAAAAGAGTTGTATTCCATTTGTTTAAAGTAAATAAAAGTGAAAGAATGTTTTCTTGTTTAAAAATTGATTATCATTGAATACATATTTAAAAGTATATTTCATAACTTGAGGAACATAAGAAAAGAAAGTAAAAAGAAATATTTGGGCTAGACCCAACTTAATGAATTCAGATGAATGGGATTTCTTTCAAAGCCTTGTGAGGATACGGTTGACTAAAGAGATAAAATGTGGATTGTTACACTCCATAATAATCCGTGCTACTGTGTTAAAACAAGAAAGAATGAGTTAAGAAGGTTCAAGGAAAGTTAATCGAGTTAGTAAGAATATCGTTATATATATGGTTGTCTTAAGTATCTCGAGGTGACATGGTAACCTAAAGGATTTGAAATCGCGTTATGAGTATGTATATGAGGTAATGCGAGTGACCTTTTAAAGTATTTGAGATTATTAGTAATGATATAGAAGATGGACAAAATATATGAACATACTTTTGCGATTGGAGTTTCGTCGAAGCTGTGTGAGTTCTCTAATTATGTTTAAGGTTATTGTGATTCTCTGGACCTTTCGAGATGTGTATATGGATATTTATTGATGTATACAAGTGTGTATATGTATGCATAAGAGGTTACATGAGGTTGGAAGAGGATTAGAAGTTAAACGAAATGAATCGGAACAACTTCAATAAAATCTCGGACCCGATTTTAGTTTATATTGTAGGAGGCATATCTCCTAGTATATGAGGAGTTTTAAGGTGTTTCCAAAGCCTAAAACGAAGTTCATCGAGTCTAGTTTTCAATGAAACAAACCGCTTGTCAAAACGATATCGGGGTAATGAGATATGGACGATACAAGTTGGATGAGCGGGGATTAAGACTTAAATGTTCACAATTTTTCAATTGTGGCCGTGTGGGCCCCACAAACACAAGGCAAAAATCAGATTTTTGCCCATGCTCAGTTGGGGGAACGTGCAAGACCCCTTGGACAGAAAAATATCCAACTTTGTTGACCAAAAGTTGCATGCCAACTCATTTTTTCCAATGCCACAAATTGAACAAGAGAGAGAAGCTCTCATCTTCTCCAACTAGAGAAAGAGAGCCACGGCTATGGCAGCTCCTCCACCACCAAAAAAAATCAGTTTTCTTCCTCAAATCAACTCCTCATCTAGTGTACAAGAACGTGTAGTAGTTGTTGGAAAGAAACAAGGGGGTGTAGCACCTCAATAGGGTTGAAGATTCGGCCAAAGTGAAGAACAAGTTGTAAGGTAAGAATGTTTATTGTTCTTGTGTTGCATGATGATTTGAATGTATAGTTCATGAAGGTTGTTGTTGGATTGTTGTTGTAGTTGAAGTAGAGAGTGAGCCGTGAGTGTTGGGGAAGCCATGGTTGGTTTCATTTTGTATGTATTGTTGGTGAATTGAATGGGTGTCAACATATGTAAATGAACAAAGATTGTAGAAGTTGGTTTATGATGTTGTATGTTGGTATTGGACTGTTTTGTGAGGGAGTTAGTGAACTGTTTTTACTTGATATTTTGATTGTTATTATCATGAATTTCATGATGGAAATGAAGGTGTTTAATGGTTGGAGTTGAAACTAAAATCGTTTGTGAGTTGTTGTAAGGATTATAGAAATGACGATGTAGTTTAGTTGTGTACGAATTGATGTTGTATTTGTCGTGTGGATAGCTGGTCATAACCTACTGAAAATATATGAAAAGAAGGCATGAAATAATGTGTAAGAATCATAGGTGGTTTGCTTAGTATGTTCGTAAATGTTTGCAAGAATTCCGAACATTGTTTAGGGACTGTTTTGGACATGTTATTGGACTGTTTTGGACATGTTGTGGTAATGGACTGTTTTCTAAAAAGTTTAAATGAGCCATGTGTTGTAGGCTTTAATGGAATCATGTTTAACCTCCTTGTACATGTATTGGAAATGGATTGAATGTGTTGTGGTTTGGATGAATGGATGAAAATCATGAAGTTGTTATAGTTGTGTTGAAGCCGTGTAAAGGGGCTGTTTTAGGGGAAATTATGGACTGTTTTGTGCCAAGTTTTGATTGTTGTTGTTATGAACATTGTGGTATATTGTATGTATGTTGAATATGTGAATTTAGGTGTTAAAGAAACAAATCAAATTGAAGTACGCAAGCAGTCCAAAACAGTGGACTGTTTTAAGGTTAGAAGCAAATTAGTGAATGTTGAATATTGATTGTTGCTATGAACGTGTAGTGAAAGTGAAGCTTAATGATTCAAGTTGAAATTGAAATGGTTTGTGGGCTGTTATAAGAATAAATATGATGCTGAAACAGTTCCGATAAACGCATAAGTAATGTTGTAAACGTGTTGTTGTCGTTGTAATTGAAGTTGGAAAATTGCGAAATAGAAATTGTAGTGTTGTGTGTGCTGTTTGGCCGTGAGTATGGGACAGTTTTGAATGATGTATGGACTGTCCAAAGTCCCTTAAATCATGTTTATACAAGTTTGGATTGATACATGAAAGAATGACTAGCAATATTAGCTTGTAGCACTAGTTGGTTTGAATGCGAACGAAACGTCGTCTAAATGTTAGAAAGGGATTGTGAGTGTCAAAATACGTATCGAATTCCCTCGTAAACTAATCATAGCTTGTGATATCTTGATATAGGATAAGTACCATTGGGCAGCAAGTACAAGTTATTATACGACTAAACGCTAAAGGTATGTAAAGCTTATTCCTTCTTTTCTTGGCATGTCCTAGACGTAGTATGAAATGATATGAACCTTGGGGGAAATTCTATTCTCTAGTTCCATGCATGACTTATGATTCTATATTTCCTTAATGCTATTGTCACGAGCCTACTACATGATTGACTAATGAATGATGTATAGAAGTTCCTACTCTTAAAAGAATGGCATGAATAGAAGTATACTTGATTTTCAAAAGCTACATCATGAAAATTGATACATGTACATGAAAGCTGAAACGTTCCTTGCTATGGCTTATAATGAGAGTTGAAAAGAATTGAATATGATTATTATCCCAATACTTTAGAGCTGGTTAGTTGCTTATCTATTGAGTCTCAAAAGATGCATTGCATATATGTGGTTGCTTATTATTCTGCTCGCGCTTATCGCTATATCCTTCACTGAGTCCCGGGCCAGGACACGTTCTCGTGCGCACATCTACTATATTATTACCGAGTCCCTCATTAAAGGGCCGGGACACGTATATGTTTATGTTTATGATGCTATGACTATATTCACCGAGTCCCTCACTAGAGGGCCGGGACACGTTATATATATATGATGATATGATGATGTGATGATATGATGATATGGAGATGGTGGCCAGGAGGGCATATATATTCCTTATTACCGAGTCCCTTACGAAAGGGCGGGGACACGTCTATGTGCATGTTTATGATACTATGATTTTAATTACCGAGCCCCTCACTAGAGGGCCGGGACACGTATATATGTTATATACAGAATGATTATGCATCTTTGATTACAAAACACTATATTGACATTGATATGAGAATGATACAGATGAAATATGTTCAAAGGCAAGTCTTTATGAAATTCTGTTAGTTGCATTGAGTCCTATACATCTTATCTCAGTATGAGTCTATCACTATGTTTCATGTTTTACATGCTCAGTACATATTCCGTACTGACCCCCTTTCTTCGGGGGGCTGCGTTCATGCCCGCAGGTACAGACGTTCATTTCGGAGATCCGCCAGCTTAGGACACTTATTCAGCTATTTTGACTGCTCCTTTGTTCCGGAGCCTAGCTTGTGGTATAACTCCCTTATATTGAATTCATATGAGTTTATTTGGGTACGGCGGGGCCCTGTCCCGCCATATGATACGGTCATTACTCTTAGAGGTCTGTGGACATTTGTGTGGGTCTGTTTATGGTTGTTGACGCGTTTTATGATTATGACATATGTTTGGGGCGTACCCATTCGTAATGGAAGCCTTGTCGGCTTGCATATATATGTATGTTTGGTATGTTGCATATCGTGGCAGCCTTGTCGGCTTGCGTAGAAAAATATATGTTGTTGTTTAAAAATTGTAACTCCTCAGGAGACAGGTGCCTACGACATACAAAAAAACAAAATTTTGACAGCTTTAAAACAACACCATACCTTTTTATACAAATAAGTTCATGACATACTAGTTATAAATGATTATAGTTAACAAGTGACATGAGTGTCCAATTCGGGCACTAGTCACGGCCTACGGGGTTGGGTCGTGACAGAAGTGGTATCAGAGCGGTCCTTCCTCGGAGTGTCTACAGACCGTGTCTAGTAGAGTCTTGTTTATCGATGTGTTGTGCACCACATTTATAAACAGGAAGCTACAGGACATTTAGGATGTTACCTTTCTTTCATATCTAAGATCGTGCGATATAGCCCAGTCATAGGAAATGAAATTCTTTATACTAACATTTGATTTCAGCTAAAGAACGGCATCGACAAAAGAAAGTGATTGATGATATTGGAAGTTTTAAAGCACGCAGGTAAGCAGGGGTACGAAGAATGCATGTCGGGTAAGGTATTTGAAGAACGATTGAAATGTAGAGTTAAAGATTGAAAGTGAAGGTAAACAGGAAAGTGTAACAGGTGCAGTTTGGATTAGACATACGAGGTAAGTCCATCATTTTCATGCTGTTGTTAATATTGGGAGCCCTGTGTGGCTATGATATGATGTGATGTGTATATATATATATATATGTTGGCCCTGTGAGGCATTGTTGGTATTTCCTGCGTGCAGGTTCTGGGATAGTAAGGAAATACAGAGGGAACTCTGCTAAAATTTTCCACAAGTATAAAAGGAAATGATAGGGCAATTTGGAAGGGTTTGTGATAATAAGAGATGATTTAGAAAATGCTGGAAAATCTTATTAGGGTGTTATATGAGGTATCGACTGAATTGATAAGCAGGGATAAATTATGACGAGTTTATAGTTAAAAGAAGTAATAGTATGATTAAGACAAGAGTACAGAAAAAAAAAAAAAAGAATTGTGACGGATGCGAATGTATTGGTAAGACAGGCTGTGAGGTTGTGAAGGATAAAATTGACTAGGAAGGGTGAAAGGTTAAGTTTGCTTATACAACACTAATGTAACATTCGAGGACGAATGTTCCTAAGGGGGGAAGAATGTTACACTCCATAATAATCCGTGCTACTGTGTTAAAACAAGAAAGAATGAGTTAAGAAGGTTCAAGGAAAGTTAATCGAGTTAGTAAGAATATCGTTATATATATGGTTGTCTTAAGTATCTCGAGGTGACATGGTAACCTAAAGGATTTGAAATCGCGTTATGAGTATGTATATGTGGTAATGCGAGTGACCTTTTAAAGTATTTGAGATTATTAGTAATGATATAGAAGATGGACAAAATATATGAACATACTTTTGCGATTGGAGTTTCGTCGAAGCTGTGTGAGTTCTCTAATTATGTTTAAGGTTATTGTGATTCTCTGGACCTTTCGAGATGTGTATATGGATATTTATTGATGTATACAAGTGTGTATATGTATGCATAAGAGGTTACATGAGGTTGGAAGAGGATTAGAAGTTAAACGAAATGAATCGGAACAACTTCAATAAAATCTCGGACCCTATTTTAGTCTATATTGTAGGAGGAATATCTCCTAGTATATGAGGAGTTTTAAGGTGTTTCCAAAGCCTAAAACTAAGTTCATCGAGTCTAGTTTTCAATGAAACAAACCGCTTGTCAAAACGATATCGGGGTAATGAGATATGGACGATACAAGTTGGATGAGCGGGGATTAAGACTTAAATGTTCACAATTTTTCAATTGTGGCCGTGTGGGCCCCACAAACACAAGGCAAAAATCAGATTTTTGCCCATGCTCAGTTGGGGGAACGTGCAAGACCCCTTGGGCAGAAAAATATCCAACTTTGTTGACCAAAAGTTGCATGCCAACTCATTTTTCCCAATGCCACAAATTGAACAAGAGAGAGAAGCTCTCATCTTCTCCAACTAGAGAAAGAGAACCACGGCTATGGCAGCTCCTCCACCACCAAAAAAAATCAGTTTTCTTCCTCAAATCAACTCCTCATCTAGTGTACAAGAACGTGTAGTAGTTGTTGGAAAGAAACAAGGGGGTGTAGCACCTCAATAGGGTTGAAGATTCGGCCAAAGTGAAGAACAAGTTGTAAGGTAAGAATGTTTATTGTTCTTGTGTTGCATGATGATTTGAATGTATAGTTCATGAAGGTTGTTGTTGGATTGTTGTTGTAGTTGAAGTAGAGAGTGAGCCGTGAGTGTTGGGGAAGCCATGGTTGGTTTCATTTTGTATGTATTGTTGGTGAATTGAATGAGTGTCAACATATGTAAATGAACAAAGATTGTAGAAGTTGGTTTATGATGTTGTATGTTGGTATTGGACTGTTTTGTGAGGGAGTTAGTGAACTGTTTTTACTTGATATTTTGATTGTTATTATCATGAATTTCATGATGGAAATGAAGGTGTTTAATGGTTGGAGTTGAAACTAAAATCGTTTGTGAGTTGTTGTAAGGATTATAGAAATGACGATGTAGTTTAGTTGTGTACGAATTGATGTTGTATTTGTCGTGTGGATAGCTGGTCATAACCTACTGAAAATATATGAAAAGAAGGCATGAAATAATGTGTAAGAATCATAGGTGGTTTGCTTAGTATGTTCGTAAATGTTTGCAAGAATTCCGAACATTGTTTAGGGACTGTTTTGGACATGTTATTGGACTGTTTTGGACATGTTGTGGTAATGGACTGTTTTCTAAAAGGTTTAAATGAGCCATGTGTTGTAGGCTTTAATGGAATCATGTTTAACCTCCTTGTACATGTATTGGAAATGGATTGAATGTGTTGTGGTTTGGATGAATGGATGAAAATCATGAAGTTGTTATAGTTGTGTTGAAGCCGTGTAAAGGGGCTGTTTTAGGGGAAATTATGGACTGTTTTGTGCCAAGTTTTGATTGTTGTTGTTATGAACATTGTGGTATATTGTATGTATGTTGAATATGTGAATTTAGGTGTTAAAGAAACAAATCAAATTGAAGTACGCAAGCAGTCCAAAACAGTGGACTGTTTTAAGGTTAGAAGCAAATTAGTGAATGTTGAATATTGATTGTTGCTATGAACGTGTAGTGAAAGTGAAGCTTAATGATTCAAGTTGAAATTGAAATGGTTTGTGGGCTGTTATAAGAATAAATATGATGCTGAAACAGTTCCGATAATCGCATAAGTAATGTTGTAAACGTGTTGTTGTCGTTGTAATTGAAGTTGGAAAATTGCGAAATAGAAATTGTAGTGTTGTGTGTGCTGTTTGGCCGTGAGTATGGGACAGTTTTGAATGATGTATGGACTGTCCAAAGTCCCTTAAATCATGTTTATACAAGTTTGGATTGATACATGAAAGAATGACTAGCAATATTAGCTTGTAGCACTAGTTGGTTTGAATGCGAACGAAACGTCGTCTAAATGTTAGAAAGGGATTGTGAGTGTCAAAATACGTATCGAATTCCCTCGTAAACTAATCATAGCTTGTGATATCTTGATATAGGATAAGTACCATTGGGCATCAAGTACAAGTTATTATACGACTAAACGCTAAAGGTATGTAAAGCTTATTCCTTCTTTTCTTGGCATGTCCTAGACGTAGTATGAAATGATATGAACCTTGGGGGAAATTCTATTCTCTAGTTCCATGCATGACTTATGATTCTATATTTCCTTAATGCTATTGTCACGAGCCTACTACATGATTGACTAATGAATGATGTATAGAAGTTCCTACTCTTAAAAGAATGGCATGAATAGAAGTATACTTGATTTTCAAAAGCTACATCATGAAATTGATACATGTACATGAAAGCTGAAACGTTCCTTGCTATGGCTTATAATGAGAGTTGAAAAGAATTGAATATGATTATTATCCCAATACTTTAGAGCTGGTTAGTTGCTTATCTATTGAGTCTCAAAAGATGCATTGCATACATGTGGTTGCTTATTATTCTGCTCGTGCTTATCGCTATATCCTTCACTGAGTCCCGGGCCAGGACACGTTCTCGTGCGCACATCTACTATATTATTACCGAGTCCCTCATTAAAGGGCCGGGACACGTATATGTTTATGTTTATGATGCTATGACTATATTCACCGAGTCCCTCACTAGAGGGCCGGGACACGTTATATATATATGATGATATGATGATGTGATGATATGATGATATGGAGATGGTGGCCAGGAGGGCATATATATTCCTTATTACCGAGTCCCTTACGAAAGGGCCGGGACACGTCTATGTGCATGTTTATGATACTATGATTTTAATTACCGAGCCCCTCACTAGAGGGCCGGGACACGTATATATGTTATATACAGAATGATTATGCATCTTTGATTACAAAACACTATATTGATATTGATATGAGAATGATATAGATGAAATATGTTCAAAGGCAAGTCTTTATGAAATTCTGTTAGTTGCATTGAGTCCTATACATCTTATCTCAGTATGAGTCTATCACTATGTTTCATGCTTTACATGCTCAGTACATATTCCGTACTGACCCCCTTTCTTCGGGGGGCTGCGTTCATGCCCGCAGGTACAGACGTTCATTTCGGAGATCCGCCAGCTTAGGACACTTATTCAGCTATTTTGACTGCTCCTTTGTTCCGGAGCCTAGCTTGTGGTATAACTCCCTTATATTGAATTCATATGAGTTTATTTGGCTACGGCGGGGCCCTGTCCCGCCATATGATACGGTCATTACTCTTAGAGGTCTGTGGACATTTGTGTGGGTCTGTTTATGGTTGTTGACGCGTTTTATGATTATGACATATGTTTGGGGCGTACCCATTCGTAATGGCAGCCTTGTCGGCTTCCATATATATGTATGTTTGGTATGTTGCATATCGTGGCAGCCTTGTCGGCTTGCGTAGAAAAATATATGTTGTTGTTTAAAAATTGTAACTCCTCAGGAGACAGGTGCCTACAACATACAAAAAAACAAAATTTTGACAGCTTTAAAACAACACCATACCTTTTTATACAAATAAGTTCATGACATACTAGTTATAAATGATTATAGTTAACAAGTGACATGAGTGTCCAATTCGGGCACTAGTCACGGCCTACGGGGTTGGGTCGTGACATGGATAATGTATGAATTAATAAAAGACTATACATATATGTATACATATGTATTTTCTTACAAAAAAACACATGGTATTAGTTTCAAATGGGGCACACCCAATATCACTATCCTTATAAGTAAAAGGATGAACTATATTCACCCGGATATTTTAAATCCGAACTCAAAGTACCCTTACTTAAAGGGAATTTGTTTAACTTTTTAAATCCAAAATGATATGCCATGACATTATTTTTATACGGAAACTTAACAAAGCATAAGCAGTTCATACAAAATCACAAATTGAAGCTCGACGGTCAATCGTATGCTATGGATCCTTAATACTAGGGTGCGTAACACCTTCCTTAGGGGATCACCAGAACCCTTACCTAGAACTCTGGATTATGAAGGATTTTTTACTGTATTTGAATAAACCCTTCACCATCGATTTTCCTAATTTCCTAAAACTTAGGTGGCGATTCTTTTTCAAAACAAGTCTAAAAGAGCACCAATAAGTTCGTAGTAGCTTTGCGAGCGCTAATCCTGCCCACGAAATGCGAACTGTTACAGATGGCGAATCTGCTGGGGACTTTTTGGTTCTAACCATAAGAGTTTCAATATAATGTGGTTAGTCGTATAAACTGCTCATGTGTTTACTTTCCTTTATATATAAACTGTCATTTGCATGCATATCATATGTTCCGCTTTAACCCAACTAGGGGTCGGCTAGTAAGTTAAATAAAAATCTGAATAGGATGTGTCTTGTGCCTATGAGAGTTTTTTTAGGACCGCTTAATAGAACCTAAGTGTTAAATGATCAATGCCTTAGGATAAGAGGGTAGACTATTAAGTGAAGCCTTAAACAATAGAATAGTATGGTTTAAAGGTAAAATTAAACTCATACTAGTTCTAGAGGTTTCTAGTGGTTTTCATTTGATTGTGGGATAGGATAAAGGGTTGAGAGTGCTTCAGGGGAGTAAAAGGAAGGTCAAGGCATAGACTGGGGTGATGAACTTTTTGGCCTTGCCTCCTTTTTACTAAAGAAGAGGGTCTAGGAAAGGGTTTGGAGATGACGACCCACCCTGTGCTACTTCTTCTTTAGGGCTTTGAAGTCATTTTCCCCTGAGTTTCATTCCTATGACCATGGGACCCACGAAAGCCCCTTTAGTTGACTAGAAAGAGGTTAATAAGACCTTGGAGGGATTTTGCTAAAACTATGACACTAAAATCAACCTAGATTAATCAAATAGGATCCTTTTAGGTCTTGTTGGTTAAAGATAGGTCAGAATAGTCTACTTGAAGACTCTAAGTTAATTTGCTTCTAAAAATCAAGCTGTCTCACCTTTAAGGATAGTAGGATTGATTTAATGACAGAATGAGAGGGTCATGAGTGCATGTATGCAAGTTGTGAACCACTTGGCAAAGGGAAGTCTTTTTAAAGACACCTTGGAGAGGAGATTGGGAAAGAACCAAGTCTAACTTGGTTCATACTATCATTCTCCCAAAAAAAGGTTTTCACGACATGCCCTATAGGTCTATGGGGTAATACTTGTCATATGTACATATTTGACCTTCATTTCCTATCATTAAATCAAGGATTGATTAAAGTGAATTCGATCTTGCATAAAATAACTGTTTTAGCCTGAAAATAGACCTGTTATCATAGTTTTAGCTAGTTCACTTAGTGCTCATACTTTCTGGAACTTGGGAAAGGGAACAGGGTGAAGCAAAAACCTTAAATGAATTTTTCCTTAGTCTCAACAAGTCTTGAGTAGGTTCAGGGACCTTATTGTTTATGTCCAATCTTGTAGACAACTTTAGTTCAGTAATTTTATTCCTTGTACTATCCAGCTTTCAAAAGAAATACTTGTATTGATTATGAATGTTTGTATTCCATTTGATACCTATTTGGATTGCATGAAGTTGAGTATCTTTCTATTGTTGGTTTGATAAATGATGAATGATTGCCTTCCTAAGAGTAAGTCCAAACTTGCCTTAGAATTAGTTTGAGAACCACATTGCCTAAAAAGGAAATTAATTAGGTGGTTAACTGAGTCAAAGACTTAAGGGAAGCTTGGAAAGACTTGGATTCGCTTGCAACCCAGTTCAGTACAGTCAACTTAAGTTGATCACTGATAATCCTAATTGAATCATAAGACTAAAGTGGCACTTGGAGGGAGTAAGAGTTGCTTGCGACCAGGTCCAGTACTGTGTCACAAATAGATAAGAGGGGGTGGTTTCAAAGATTAAGATTGGAAAGGTCGGAGTTATTTCAACCCAACCCAATACCGCTTAATCATAATAATAAAATGAATAAGAATTTAGATGGCTGGAAAAGGGCATTAGTGAAACTGCTTAAGTTAAAAAAAAGTGTATACGGGGCATGCATACATAGGTCTTAATAAGAGGTGATCCTGTTGGATGTATATAAGGTATGTACACTTGATATACGTGTCAAAGTGTATATTGAGTGGTATACCATGTGTATATAGAAGTACATCAGACAATATATGAGTATATATCTGTTACACCTCGGAAAATTTCCCGTTGGTACGCAAGTAAATGAACTAATGATGTGTGCGAGGAGTGCGAGTGTATATTGTTTCATGGGAAATGTATGAAAAGGGTTGTGGATGATTAGAATGAAAAGTCGAGAAATGAGAAAAATTGAAAGTTGGCAAAACTGCCCAGTGGTCGTATATTGCAAAATACGGACCGTAAAGTGCAATACGGTCCGTAAACTGGCAGTCGTAAACTGCCATGCAAAAGCTTCAGCTTTCTGCCAGTGGTCGTAAAGTGCAAATACTGACCGTAAACTGGTATACGGTCCGTAAACTGCCAGGTCGTAAACTGGCATGCCAAACTTCAACTTTCTGCCAGCCGAGGAAATGGTTAAAAACGACCTGGTGGACGGACCGTAAAGTGATTTACGGCCCGTAAACCATGGTCGTAAACCACCATGAAGGCAGCCCAGCTTCTAGTTCTGGAAATGGCTAAATACGCCCATGGAGGACGAGCCGTATAGTGGAATACGGTCCGTAAACCTCCATGGACGACCACTGTTCACCCAACACAGATTTTCCAATTCATTAAATATGAGGATCAAGACTTATTTTATTTCATTACAACATTACACCACTTCTCTCTAGAACTTCTCTCTACATTTATTATATAAGTTTTCAAGGATTATAAGCCATCAATAACATTAAGACAAGTGAATCAAGGATAAGGGAATCATCAAGGATTATCCAAGTCAAGGAATCCAAATGGAGAAAAACTAGGGTTTTGCTCAAAGAAGAGTATTATCAACCAAAGCTTGTTCCTAAAACTTCTAAGGTAAGATTCATGATTTTTACAAGATGTTTAAGGTATTGGAGAATTAAAATACATGGATTGTAGAAAATGTGGTCAACTAGGTCATGAATGATGAATAGTGACATTTTGAGAAATAGTTTGAATTGAGTTATGAATGTTGTTGTGTTGTGATATGAATATGTTATAAATGGTATTAAGATCATGAACTAAACACTTTAGACGAATGGACGAAGATGGGTGTTATAATCATGAATGTGGGTGAATTAGAGGCAAATTGAGGAATCTAGATAATGTGGATAATGTGAATGACTAATGGCCATTGTTATGATATTAATGAAGGTATAAACGCTAGCATTGGAAGGGAACGTGCAAGTGTAGAATAGTTCGACGGAAAGGTATGTAAGGCTAACCCTTCTTTCATAAGGCATGGTTCTTGGCCAAATTCCTAATTCCTCCATATGAGTATGTTGTCTTCACATGGTTGACATTCCGAGCTCATAAGCTTACGACCCTTGATATGTACTATGATTATACTATGTTCCTCGTATGACGAGTAAGTCCATAATGTAGATGTAACGATAACGATGAGAATAGTAATGATAATGATATCAAAAATGATGCAAAAGGTGCCTACGGGCTATTATACTTATATGTGCCTATGAAGGGCTATAATGAACCCCGAGCTTATAACGCCGGGTAGAATATATGTATATGAATATGTATGAAGTATGTATACGATTACGAAACGCGCGCGCACGTCTGCAGATGGTACGGATAACCCTGAAGCCTTGGTAGGGCCAGGTAGAAATAACATTGAGCCTTGGTTGGCCAAGTACGTATGAAACACCGAACCTTATGGTCGGGTACGCTATGTATGTATATAAGTGTATGGCTAGGTATATAATATGAATATGAATGTGATAAGACTATGTATAAGAATACGAATAAGGACATGTATACGAATATGAGCACAAGTATGGTATGAGTATTATTATGGGATACGAACGACGATGTATGCAAGTAAGTGACATGATGATGATGATATTACTGTCTCCCCTCCTATGCTATCTTCATATGATATCTATTATGCTTCTATATTGATGTTGATCATGCTTTACATACTCAGTACATTCTTCGTACTGACGTCCTTTTGTTTGTGGACGCTGCGTCATGCCCGCAGGTGCACAGGGAGACAGACTTGATCCATAGTTGCTTATTCAGAGATTGCATAGCAGAGCTCCATTTCTTTCGGAGCCGTAGCTTTTGGGTACTTATTATTTTGTGTATATAATTATGGGCATAGCGGGGTCCTGTCCCGCTCATACGATATGTCATACTCTTAGAGGCTCATAGTCATGTGTATGTGGGTAGAGATGTTGGGCCATGCCGGCCCATATTTTGTATATCTTTTGTTAGCCACGTCGGCCTTGTACTTATGGTGTGGCCTAGATGCCTATGATATGTTAAATGATGATGGTCGTCTAATGGGATCAATATGATTACCGATAATAAAAAAAAATAAAAAAACACGAATTGACTTATGGTTCACCTAGATGTTATGTTATGTACGATAAGGGGGTGCTCGGGTGGGGTAGCTATAGGCTTTAATACTTAGTGTTTGAATGGCTTGCGGTACGAACCTAAGTGTTCCGACAAATCAGAATAAATATAAGAAGGCCCATTTCAGCCTTATGCTAATATAAGAGATAAGTCTGGACCTAGGTAGGAATTATTAAGGCATTTGTGTGATTGGGCTTGCCAGGCCCATTTCCTGGGTTTGTTTGGCGCTACCTTAATCTAGTATCACTGTATATGCATATACTTTGATGATACACATGTATGCTTAACGAAAGATGACTAGTCAATCGCAAGCCTGATAGTTTTGTTACCAGTCAGATGGTCAAAATCCTCTCCGTTCAGTTAGCTTCTTAGGTTGTCTTCGAAAATCTTCCATTTCGACCGAATCCTGGACTATTCTGCCTCAGGCAAAATGAGTGCTTTATTCATTATAACCGATGGACTAATACAGTGTCCCTTTTGAGATTCTCTGATTGACTCGTGGGGACCACCGAAAGTGTTTCTTTTACAAGACTAAAATCACGATCCCTTTTAGCCCACCCATGCACTACGCTACAAATGCCAAAACATTCAAAAATCTCCATTCGTCATTTATTCAGACGCTACCAGTCTCCACCTACCCTCCCATGGAGAATTAGTTTTAGTTGTGAACTACGCAGACCTGATTCTAGTTCCAGTAAAATACGTAGGCAATCCTACATAAGGGTATGATCTTCCGATGTTTCAAACTACAGACCCTCAGAACGAATTTGGGGTATGTCTTTGAACCAGTCAAATTCCTCAAATTTTCATTCATGAACATTTTGAATTAAGTACTCTAAGGACTGGAAATTGGGGCAACTTGTTCAAATTGTTCGACAACTTTGTTCAAACTCCAAAATGACCCATTCGAACAAACAACTCCTTTCAGGGAAATCCAAGCAAATGAGGACGCGCCTTATGCAACGTCCCTAAATTGGCTATTTAGCCCTTGAGTCTTTCAACACTTCATCCAGGATTTATATTCCCAACACCACCAGTCTATCATGACACTTTCAATGGGATCAACACGAGTCAATCATTATCACACTAAGAAAATTTTCTACAAGCTTCAAGTCGGCAAGGACAAGAAATCTACGAGGCAACGAGCCTCAAGTTAGTAAGGACAAGAAAGCCACAAGGCAATGAGCTTCAAGTCAACAAGGAAAAGAAATACACAAGGCGACGAGCCTCAAGTCAACGTCAAGAACTAATCCAATACGCTAAAGAGGGATACGTAACTCCCCAACAAGTTGTCACGACCCAACTAGGGGCCGCGACGAGCACCCGGTGCTAGCCCACCCGGGCACCCCTGACTTCTACTTGCACTTACATCTAGGTGAGCCACATCATTAAACATGTAATTCTATTCATCCATCAAGCTAGTCCCATTGGACATCAACATCTTTATATCATCATTGGCGACTATGCCATGTCAATATACATAAGCCTGAACGGCTGACAAAATGATATACAAAATATAGGCCGACAAGGCCAGACATATCTAACCATATACACATGTCTACGAGCCTCTAAGAAGAGTATAACATATAACATAAGCGGGACAGGACCCCGCTATGCCCATAATTATGTACACAAAAGAATAAGTACCCAAAAGCTATGGCTCCAAATGAGATGGAGCTCTGCTATGTAATCTCTGAGAACGTGGCTATGGGTCAAGTCTGTCTGCCTGTACACCTGCGGGCATGACGCAACGTCCACAAACAAAAGGACGTCAGTACGAAGAATGTACTGAGTATGTAAAGCATGATCAATATCAGTATAGAAGCAATATAAGCAACATATGAGATAACATCGGATGGGAGATAGGAACATCACCGTCATAAGCGCTTACTTGCCTTACACAGGAACTTTTCAATTCTAATGAGTATTCGTGTACATACATCCATATCCGTACCCATAATCGTATCCGTATCCATTTACGTATCTTCATTCACATTCGTATCATGTATATATTCTTATTCGTGATCGTATCGTATTCGTATTTATTCTCATATCCATATCATACACATCATTATATCATATACATAGCATTTACATAGCATACCCGACCATGTAGGATCGGTGTCTCATACATACTTGGCCAACCAAGGCTCAAGGTTGCACATACCTGGCCCTACCAAGGCTTCAGGGTTACATCTACCTGGCCCTACCAAGGCGTCAGGGTTATCCGTACCATCTGAAGAGGTGTGCGCGCATTACATAATCATATACATACATACTTACATATCTTACCCGGCCTCATAAGCTCAGGGTTCTATAATAGTCATACATAACAGCTCATAAGCATCTTTACTATTATCATCTCTATCATCATCGTCATCGTTATCGTTATCGCTATTACCATTATTATCGTCATCTATATCATTAATACTATTATCGTCATTCACCACATCTACCTTTATAGACTTACTTGTCATACGAGGAATTTAGTACAATCGTAGCGTATCAAGCATCGTGAGCTTACTAGCTCGGAAGATCAAATCATCAGAAGGAATCATAGTCTTATAGAAGATTTAGATGTTTGGCCAAAGAACCATGCCTTATGAAAGAAGGGTTAGCCTTACATACCTTTCCGTTCGACTATTTATCGCTTGTACGTTCCCCTTCAACGATCGCGTTTCTACCTTCATTAAAGTCATACTATCATTAGAATCGATAACTAGCATATATGACTAAAACTAGAGAAACTCGGACAACATCTCCTTTACTTATACGACATCCCCCCATAACGTATATCAACTCTCAAACATCATTAATGCATTCACAATATCGCAACAATAGCCTTTAATCATCTACATTGTTCATATTCTCAATTCACATAATTTCGTCCATTCATATAGAAGGTCTATTCCATGCTCTCAATTTCATTTATAACATGATTATAATCATAATGTATCAAGAATCATACATCAATCCAAACATCTTCCCAAAGGTGACACTATTTCCTCATTCATGACCCATTTCCTATTTCCTCATATAATCCAAGTGTTTCAACTTTCAAGCACCTTAAACAACAAGGAGATGTCATAAAACTTACCTTAGTTGGTGTAGGAATGAACCTTGGGTGCAAACACTTCACTTGAGAAAAACACTAGTTTCACCTTCACTTGGATTTCTTGCTTTAGATGAACTTTAATGGGTTTCTTACGCTTGATTCACTTAACTTGATGTAGTTGATCATTAATATCTCTTGAATTCTTATGGAATAAATGTAGAGAGATGTTTTTAGAGAGAAGGGGTGAAATGTGGAAATGAACTAATGAACTTGGTCCCCCTTATTTAATGACTTAAAATCTGATTTGGAAAGAACAGCAACAGTGGTCGTAAACTCAGTTTACGGTCTGTATTCTAGTTTACGGGCCATATTTCGTGGACGTATTTAAGCATAACAGAACCAGAAAGTCAAGTTGAGACCTGGTGATTTACGAACACAGTTTGCGGGCCGTATTTCAGTTTACGGTCCGTATTTCAAGTCGTCTTTAACCATTCAAGCATTTGACAGAAAGTTGAAGTTTTGGAAGTTGAAATACGACAGGGTAGCCCGTATATCACTTTACGGTCCGTATTTCATTTTACGGTCAACTGGCCAAAGTGAAAATCTGCAACTTTCCACATTTTCAGAATATATAGTTAGTCATTATGGAGCATGACCTATCTCTTATTGCAATTTCCTTTGGAATCTTGCTTAAGGCCATCAAATGTTATTCCTTACTTGTAGAAATATCGGATACTCGTACTCCTCACTAGTCCATTCACTTGTGCAACGACGGAGGATTTTTCCGAGGTGTAACATAAGTCAAACCCGTGTCGGCCCCATCCATGGCAGAAGACGCGTAGGATGCTCGCCTTTCGAGATCATCCTTTCACGCGATCACTGCTTAAGAACACAAGTATCAAGTGCAAACATAATTTAGCACTATGATGATTTCAATCCCTTTTCTTTCAGAGATCATGGTGACAACGTTCTCAAAGCAATGTGGAAACTATGTCCATGTAAAGTCTTACTTATGGATGTGTCGCTAGCCACATTTATATTAAGAGGTTGCAAGCCTCTTTTCCCTATGCTCAAATGATGGGCATCACTTGTCTCTATATTTGGCTTATGTTTTGGGGTACATAGGGCAAATCAAATTCGCCCGAACCCATCTGTCACACCCTAACCTCGCTAGGGTGTGATGGGCACCCGACCCTTACTTAGGACCGAGTGCCCATCACACCCTAGCGAGGTTAGTGTGTGACAAAGTGGTATCAAAGCAGTTCGTCCTAGGGGTTGTTTGCAAATTCGTGTCCAGTAGAGTCCTGTTTATGGATGTGAAGCCGGCCACATTTATAAACAGGAGGCTGCAGGGCATCTAGGGATTGTTGACCTTCTTTCTGTCTTAGATCGTGCGATAGAGCCAAATCATAGAAAATGAGATTCCTTACACTAACCTTTGATCTTAGCGGAAGTACAGTATCGACGGAAGGATGTGAGTGACGATATGGGAAGTCACAGAGGTAAGTTTTGATATTTTTGTTCTTTTACCTGAAATTGGGGGCCCTGGGTGGCTGGAATATGTCGTATATATATATATATATGCCCTGTGAGGCATTGCTGGTAATTGCTGCATGCAGGTTTTGGATAGTAAGAATTGTAAAGGAGACTCTGCCATGATTTTTCAAAATCAGGTCATTTAGTTAGGTACGCCTAACAAGAGGAAGCGTGGGAAGGAAATATTGTAAATAGACAACAAGTGAGGTGCGTTGTTTCAGAAGGGTTATGGAATTGGCATGGCATGAAGAACGATTGCGAGAAAGACAATTAGCAGTCCGAAGGATTAAGATGGATAACATTCGAGGTTTAGTAGGAGCAAGATCTGTTGGGGAGATTCAGGGAAAGTCGACAACCAGTTCTGCAGTAGATTATTATATAAGAGTGGCGAGCGGAGGTCCAAAGAGGTGGACAATAGAATATTCATAAGTAACGGCGAATCTGGAAAGGTAGCCATACACACAGGTGAATATTGGGGATTGAGAAGGCTGAAATAGTAATTGTAAAGGAGAAAGACGTGTTACGAGAATGTCTCAAAATCTGTAAGACTTTAACTTGCTCCAGATTATGTAGTGGAGGTCATGCGGTGAGGTGGATGCGAATATATCAGCATTAAGGCACCGGATTTCATCGAAGTTTCAAGGTTAAGCGTGCTAAGGTGGGAGAAATATTAGGATGGGTGACCCCCTGGGAGGTGTCACGACCCAACCCCTGTCACGCCCCAAAACCCACCCTAGACGTGACCGGCATCCGACGTCACGAACAACATCGGAAGAACCTAAACAACACAATAATGATACTTGAACCCGCCAGGTTCAACATTCGCCTCCAATAATTTATAAATTAAATGAAACACATCATGAACACATGAATTAAATCAGCGGAAGTCTTTATAAGCAATGGCCATCAACGTGGCAAACACCCATTAAGTCGTACGAGACTTTTGACAATCTACCCACAATTCTGACAACTATATATGGAGCTTCTAAGAGACATAACAATCGTCAAACTTCGGGACGCAGCCCGGAAATCCAGAATAATAAACAAAACAGGAAGTGACCCACGAACAAGGATGCGGGCTCACTAAATCCACAGCAGTAGCAAGTCCTCTTAAGCGTCGAAAGTATCACAAACCTGCTCTTCTTCGTTACCTAACATACCATCAAAAACAACAATGGTATTCCTGAGTACTTTCGTACTCAGTGAGTGCCTCGGGGACAACAAGTATTATGAAAATAAAATATAATAATATATAAAGAAATCAGTTCTGTAAAAGATAGCATAAAAACAACCATTCCACTTTGTGATTCTCAATATCATTTGTTAAACAGTTTACAAATCCATTAATCAATATAGAAACAAGTATTCAACATGTGTATCTCCATAAGAATTATAAAAAAATCGATTATGAAGTCTTTTGTTAAGTTACAACTTTTAATTATGCCTTTCAAATTGATCATGATTGTCAACAACGGTTCCATGAGAGATTACGAATATCACACATATACGAATATTTTACATACTGACACAAGCCCAAGAATCAATCACATCGACGGGATGACCGTAGGGTTCCCTTGTCACAACTCATCACACCGAATTATAAAGTCTCGATGACCACTCATCCTCCCGAATGGCTAGGCATAAACACACCGGGATATGAAATCCCCGGTAACCACTCATCCTCCCGAATGGCTAGGCACACTGCGCAATACACCGAAATATAGATTCACGGTGGCTACTCTTCCTCCCGAATAGCAAGGCCATTAATGCACCCCAGGTAGCGAACCCGGAAGTGGCCACTCCTCCTCCCGAATGGCAAGGCAATTAATACACTAGGATCCTTAGTGGCTACTCTTCCTCCCGAATAGCAAGGCAAACACAACAACAAAGTCCATGGCATAGAAGCCGATTCACCAATTTGTCTCAGAGTAGTCATATCGTCAATAACATTTAAGTTCATTACACATATCGATCAATGAAAGACATATCAATTTAACTCTTTACCATTTACCATGCCAAGCATTTCACTTACGAATTCAATATCACTACAAGCCACTCACAGGAAACAAGATAGAAAGCAAGCCACTCACAGGCAAACTAATCAATCAATCGATACTCCTGGTTAGGAAACCACGAAGGCTAATCGTCCTCTGGACTAACACAACTTTACCATACAGGTCCAAAATACAAACAAAAATACTAATCATGTCATATTACTAAATTATCAATCATGGCTTAGAGCCGAACCTCACTTCTCAAGTCATCATCTCAAATAGAGGCATTTCAAGTTACCACCGATTGAGAATCTTATTCAACTTTCAAATTTAAGAAACCCATTTTACAATAGAACAAGTTGAAGGTTTAACCTTTAGAAGATGAAATTCGATCATCCAATAATGGGGAAAAGCGAGTTTCACAAAGTAGTATAGTTCGTGTAAGGTTCGATGCGGGCTTGACCCTACACACGCATGACCTTGTCTAAAAGAAATCATCTTTGTAGTCAAATTATCATTACGGACCATTATGCCATATTGAAAGGATAAGTTATTCCGACCAATGTTTGAAAACGTATAACTTCTTTACGAAAGATTTCCATGTCTTAAATCATCAATGAGAATATCATTACCAACCCTTAACCATCATTATTAAACATATCTTATAGAGGAAAACATTCATAATATCACATACATATATAGGGTTTGTTACAATCTAGGTTTAATGTGGGTTTGTCCCCTCACACACATTAACCACCATTTAAACATGAATTAGAGTTCAAGGAACATGAAAAGATTGCTTTTCCTTTCATTCATTAAAGGATCTTGAATAATATTTATACTTCCAAATTCAAGAACAACAACATCAACAACAATCTCAACAATTATTTTATATCAATATCCAACTAATTCTATCCATTTAATCATACCAAAACAGCCCACAAATCATTTGATATCCAAAAATTATAACCGAGCTTTCAATGTCATTTTCTCTATTCTAACCCGTCAAATCTATCAATGATAAGGGTAAGAACATTATTAAAATCTTAGACATACATTAGGGTTTTGTATGAGAAGTTCACCCTTTCTATTCAATAAAGAACTTTCAAGAAAAGAAGTCATGCATTCCAAAATAAGATTTTCAAAAGAGACATACAAATCACAATAATGTTTTTAAAAGGGAGACATACCTTAAATTGTTAAACAAGATTTAACAATTCACTTTTTCTATTGAAGAACACCCAAAAACTAGCTCGAATCAGTTTGGAAGGAAATATGTTGCAAACCCTTAATTGCTCCAAAATTTGAATTAAAGACTTGAATTTTGGAGAAGATTTCCTAAATATTGATTCTTGAATCTTGAGATGGGTTTTCTTGTAAACCCTAGATTAGGAATGATGATTTACTGATTAGATTACAAGGATATATATTAGAATTGAGTTGGAATAATTAGAATGGACTTACCTTGGTGTTCTTGATGTTGGAGGAGAGTAGGAGGTCGTTCTAGGGTTTGAAGGAATGAAAAATAATGAGTTGAACTGATATGGACGAATATATATTGTTCTATGAAAGTGAAATTTACGACCTGAACACTGCTGGTCGTAAAGTCAGTTTACGGGCCGTAAATTGATTTACGGACCGTATTCTGCACTTTGGACTGCACTGTGTTGCTTCAGTAAAATGGCCATAACTCCTTGCACAGATGTCCGATTGACCCCCGTAAGATACCGTTGGAAAGGTATTTCAATGCTCTACAACTTTCATCAAGGAAGTTTTCCCAAATTCCAAACAAGTTTTGAAATACGGGCCGTAAAGTACAATACGGTCCGTATTTAACCATATGACCTCAAAATGTCAAATTCCAGAATGTTCAGAAATTCTTGGTTTCAGTTTACGGGCACTGTTCATGGTCGTAAGTTGGAATATGACCACTGTTCAAGGGCGTAAACCACCATATCACAACTGAACGGAAAAATTTCAATTTCCACATTCTTTATCTGATGTTCTAAGTCTAGGATCGTGGTCAAAACTTTCGTTAAAGGTACGGGGTTTTACAACCCCGTAGGCCGTGACTAGTACCCCATCTGGGCACTCGTGTACACACATTTTAGCTATATGTTCAGTTCACAATAAACACAATATGGAACTTATAACGACCAAACCATGGTCTCAGATGTCGCATAAATATACATATAACTGCAAGCCGACAAGGCTGCTACCACAACATGCAAGCCGGCGAGGCTGCTACCACGATAGAATACGCATACTGATAATACACACACAACTGATCACATCTGAATACGACCCACACACATGTCCACAGACCTCTAAGAGTTTCAACAGTGAAATATGACGGAACAGGGCCCCGTCGTACCCTTAAACAACATATGCATATATTTAGATAAAAAAGGATCTATACCAAAGTCTGGGCTCCGGAACAACGAAACTCTTCAAGATAGAAGAAGGAAAGTCTTAAGCTGGCGGTTCACCAAAACGCGTATCCGTACCTGCGGGCATGAAACGCAGCCCCCCGAAGAAAGGGGGTCAGTACGAAATATGTACTGAATATGTAAGGCAGTACTGAATCATAAAACAAGGAAAAGCGTAACAGTAAGAAATTTAGAAAGCAACCCGGGAGTAACCTGGAACAGCAGTTTGAACCTTGCCATATGGTCTCTTACACAAATTCTAGCACACACAATATAAATATAGAATATTCTATTCGTAGCCGCTTCCGGTTAATAATACAATAGTCCCTTCGGACGGCCGTTTCCGGCATAATAATGATGGCCCCTTCGGGCAGCCGCTTCCGGCTTAATAATAATGGCCCCTTCGGGCAGCCGCTTCCGGCTTAATAACGATGGCCCCTTCGGGCAGCCGCTTCCGGCTTAAGAATATCATAATCCGACTGATATATATCGACTATTATCCAACGTACAAAAGACTTGAGAGGCAATAGCTCAATTACCTTAAGAATTCTAACATCAAGAAGTGAATAAGAATCTTGAATCACACTCGAAACTTATGAATAGAATTACCCCAAAGCTCATATCATATGTCACTTATATCTAAGACATTCCAAAAGAAGGAAGGGACATCTTTACATACCTTTGGCGTTTATTCGTAACACAACACGTATACGCTGCCCAAAGTTTCAACCTATATTAAGACGTCAAGAATTATGGTTAAGCTACGGGGAGATTCAAAACGCATTCTAACGTTAGTAACTCATTTCTAGATGTTTAGACGACGTTTTCTCTTGTATCCAAACCAACTACATACAACCAATCCCACATTAATAATTATACGTTCAATACCAATCCGGACAGCCCACATTCACAACATTCAATAACGATTCACATACGGCTACTACATTCTCAAGTTATTCCTACCAGTTCGTAGCCTTAATGTTTGCATGTAACAACTTTATAACAGCCCATCCAACGTACAACACAATGCATAATCTTAATTATAATTAGTTTTCCCAAATAAAATAAAAACAACAACACGTCTCAAAACAATCCCTAACCAACGACATAAAGATGTTCGGAATTCTTGCAAACGTTTACGAACATACTAAGCAACCCACATACGATTCTTACACATTATTTCATGTCTTCTTTTCATATAATTTCAGTAGGTTACGACCACCAGTCACACGACAACTACAACATCAATTCATATGCAACTAAGCTACATCGTCATCTCTATAATCCTTACAACAACTCACGAACGACTTTAGTTCCAACTCCATCCATTAAACACCTTTATTTCCATCATAAAATTCATGACAATAACAATCAAAATATCAAGTAAAATCAGTTCACTAACTTCTACAAAAACAGTGCACTACACGGCTTAACTATGCTTTAACATCACACCTAAAATCATGGATTCAATTTATTTTCATACTAACACAACTTCACCTTTAACCTTCCAATTCTTTTCATTATTTTTACCATGAAATCTATGATAGTAACAACCATAATTATTAAAGAAAATCAGTCCACCATTTCCACCAAAACAGTCCCTACGGCCACATTAACATTCCAACACCAACGTTCATGATTTTATGCATGCAATTCATGTTCATCAAGTTACAACCATACTTCAACATCAACATATAAAACTCCATGGTTACTATCATGTTCCAACATCAACAGACATCATTTCATGCATACAACTTATATTTACACATCTACATCACCCTTAATACATGAGAAAGAAAGTTAGATCTTACCTTGACAACTTGACTTCTCAACTTGGCTAGAGTTTGTGAATTGAAATGATAATGATTCCTGTTGCTCCAATGAATATCTTCACGTTTCTAGGGACCTTCTAAAGGGTTGAAACACCTTGGAAAATAATTTTTGGATCAACAATTTTGGAACTAGTTTTCGGCCAGCCTTGGCCGAGAGTTGCCCTCTCTCTCTCTCTAAGGTTTTCTATCTTTGTTGTGAAGTTGAAATGAATGTAATGGCTGATTATTTAGTCATCATTTGGTTAAACTATGATGCCTACAAGTTGACACATGCTCCACTCATGACATTGAGCCACCCAAATAAATTTTAAACTTGAATTCAACTTCTTTTTCTCTACTACTTTCGGCTAGTTGGCCGAATTCCATCTTGCTTTTTTTTTTTTCTCCTTTCCTTTTAATTGTTTACAAGACAATTGCATATGTAATGTATGATTCATACACTAACCTTTGTCCATTGCAATCATACAAAGATGAATGGTCAATATTTAAATGTGTAATGATTCCTCCAACATGTTATGCCTTCATAAAATAATGCATGCCTTCATAAAATAATGGATGCTTCAATATTCAATTGCATGTCTCACACTTTTTCTCCCCAAATTTTCAGCCCTTGGCCGAATCCTCACATTGTTTATGAAGTGTATTTTAGTTGTCCACAATATATTGAAAGTGTAGTGAATGATTCCACATTTAAATGCATATTTTTATGTCTTCCATAATAGCTTTATTTTAGATGACTTTGAGTCATCTTTAGGCATTGCACGTTACATGTTCATCTTGGCTCATTGTTGCCACTAATTTTTACATAACACCACATTTAAGTAGTTCCTAATATCTCATAACATTTTTATACTAAGTAAAATTTATAACCAATTATTCTAGTTTAGAAATTAAAAATCCGAGGTTTCTATCTCATGTCGATTCCTTCGCGAATAACTCGACGTATAAAATATGGGGTCTAACATTCTTCCCCCCTTTAGAACATTCGTCCTCGAATGTTGGAAATATGTAACTTATAGAAGTTTTATGGATAGCTAAACAATAGAGTAAAACATGACGGTACTATTTAGGGTCAAATTAATTGTATCTGATACCGCTAGTATCATGTTATAATAACTAAAAGATTACATATCAAAGGTAGTCTTCTATTCGTTTACCCTAGTTTGGATTTATAGCTATGGTCCTGCTATGCTATGGGCACTCCCCCCCCCCCCCCCCCCCTTTAAGGTTTTAATTAAGTGTTTCTCTAAGTCTTTTGTCTCGATTTACCTCGTTAACCGCTATGCTCGTTTTCTATTACATCATGTCCTTGTGATAAGGGACAGTTCGTATATAGCTTAAATCCATCAATAAATTATCTGAAGAAGGGTATACCTGATGGTGCATCCTGCGGTGTCTCTAGACCTGGTCTCCCACCTAGAGCGTAGATACAATGCGACCCAGTACTGGAGCTAGATGCTCTACCTCCACCCCTACCTCGGCCGGAAGAAGTCTGGAGTCCTATCTTTGGGGCTCTCACTGAGGGTGACGACGCTGCTACCGAATTCTCAGGAACAATACTACCCACTCTTTGTGGGAATTCTCTAGCATAGTGCCCCGGATCACCACAAGTATAGCATACACCCTGACGACACCGTCCTACATGACGTCTCCCGCAAGTCGCACATCGGGGAAGGGACATCATCTCCTGCCCTGACTGTTATATCCCGCATTTTTGTACAGTCGGATAATTCAAGACAATCGCGGGAAGACAACAAGCCAGACCATATTTTTATCTTGTTAAGCATGAGAGTTGTTTTTGAAAATTTTGAAGTGGGAATATTAAGAAAGGTCAAGGGCATAAAGGGAAATTCGCAATATGACTAGTGGAATTATGAAGGAAGACGAAGGGCAAATTTGGAAATTGGAAAAATTAAAAATTTGTCATGAAGCACACAAAAAAAAAGGGGGAGTGGGCTTGATATTTTTTGGGCCAAGGTTGGCTATCCATCCTTCTTGATGGGCCAAGCCCATATGAGAATTAATGAGTGGTTTAAAAGATGACCATTAAGTCATCTTTTCCTCATAACTCCCTCGAACATTCAAGAACAAAAAAAAAGGAGAAGGAGCAAGACTCCATAGGCCATTCGGCCAAGACAAAATTCCACAAGAACTTTGACAAAAATTTCTTTAAAAATTATTTTCCTACCAATTGAAGGGCCCCTAGCAAGGTGGAGTGGTCTTTGGAACAAGAAAAACTCATATTCATGCAAGTTGAAATTTTTAGCTAAGTGAAGAATTGAAGAAAAAGGTAAGGTTTAATCCTTTCTTATATGTTATGGATGATTTTGTGTGTTGTAGCATGTAAAAGTGGATGAAGTTCATGGAAGAGAAAATCCATGTTGTGGCCGTGAGGTGTGATATATATATGTGTGTGTGGAAATCATGTTTTAATTATTTTATTTAGTGGATAGTTGTGGTTATAAAGAATACTATGTTAATAATGGAAGTTGGATGATTCTAGTGAAGTTGTAGCCATGTGTGCATGATGTTGGCCGTGAATTGTATATCATATGTATAGTCGTGTATATTTGGTGAATCATGAAGGGATGGTGAGCAAGTTTTGATTAGTGTGTTGGTTGTTGTGTTGTGGATTCTATATTGCTAATAAAAAGCTTAATGATCTTAGAGAAATTATGGTAGTCGGAGACTTGTGGTTGAAGTTTATGTAAATTGAATATTATATTCTTACATGTATGGAAGATAATGATATTAGTATGGTGTTGTTGGAATGTATATTATAAGGTTATTATTGCTTTTATTGGAATTGGAAGGTTTGAAGGAAGTAGTAAATTAATTAAGTTGTTATAATGTATCTTGGATTGAATATGGAAATTGTTGGTAGGGTTGTTGACATTATGTTGATAGTTTGGCCGGGTTGAATTCCCGGATTGTCATTGATGAGAATTGGCCAAGGTGATGTTTGGGAATGATGTATTTATAGGGGAGGTGCTGCCGAAATTTCGGTAGCCAAGTGTCACTTTAAGAATTCAATTCTAAATGCTCTAATCAAAGTTTGGTAATTGTGACCAATTTGTAGATTTTGGCGGATTTGCAACTTGAATTTGGAATAGCATAAGGAGCGGAAAGAGGTATGTAAGGCTTTACTCTTCCTTCTATGGCATGTCTTAGATGTAATAGGTCGGATACGAGCCTTGGGGACAACTCTATTCTCCGGAATCCGCACCTAAAGTTTCCCCTTTTTCATTCAGTAGAATTGAATTAAAAATCGTGTGAAATGTTGGAAAAACTTCCTAAACCTCTAGAACTTGCATAAATAAGACCCGACTACCTTGAAACCCTCACAAGTAACGCCATGACATGTAACATATGCAAATGGTGTACGCTACCTCATTCGGCCCGAGGTGGGCCCATTGTTTCCGGATTTTCCCTATTGCTCTGTTTGACTCATTTTGGAGTAGAATCCAAAGGAAGCTTTTGATCCTTGTTCCAATTATCAAACGATAAGTACTGTACTATTTTTTAATGGAAATATGTCTATGATGACCATGATAACGATGATGCTAAGGAAGAGAATACGTCTATGATAAGTATGACAAGAATGATTCCATGACTAAGAGTCTTAAGCTAAGGACCCCATATGAATATGAAAGTATCAAACTAGTTCTTGATTTCAATTCTATTCCTTGGTTATGACACCATCCTCTAAAGATTCCAAAGCCGATGAATTGATTTCTATGACGTCCATGATTTCATTCTATGTTTCTTTCAACACTATTCTCCGTTGATAGTCTCGCTTTAAAATACTCGTTCCTTCAAGGTGAGACAAGGCGATCACGATTGTTCCATAATGTAATCAAATCACTCTGATGGTTACATGATTTTCTTTGGGCTCTCCTGCATGCTTATATGACATATGTATGTGAGATATGAATATGTACATGGGGGATGGGAAGGGAAACATGTTTCATTGCCACCTGGTCAGCTGGCTTATCATCCCGGACGCGGGATATATGGGCGAGCCGATGTATTTCGGTGCTATGTGGGCGAGCCGACATTGTTCGGTGCTACGCTATGTCCTGCTATCCTATGACACGATATGATATGACGTGATCTCATATGATTTGATACGATATGATATGATATGATAAGACATGACATAATATAAGTTCTATTTTCTATGTCTATGAAAAAGAAATGTTTTCCAAAGACAGACAAGCATGCATGGTATCTGGCCTGAAAGGGCATTCCTATGTACAGGTTACTTTCTTATTTCATTATATGTCCTATGATCCCATGATATTGTTATTCAAGCTCTATGGTTCGGCTTGCATTATTTTTCCATGCCTTACATACTCGGTACACTATTCGTACTGACGTCCCTTCTTGTGGACGTTGCGTTTCATGCCGCGCAGGTCAGCAGGTAGACAGGCTTGACTCCTAGGAGCTTCATCAGCATTACTATAGCGGCGCTCCAGTTGTCCCGGAGTCTCAGTTCCTTGGTACTATTTTTGTGTATATATTCGGGCACGGCAGTACTCGGCCCTTCCTATGTATATGTGTGTACAATGTTTAGAGGCTCGTAGACAGATATGTACAGTTAGATGTTATGCACTTCTGATGGTCCTCGTCGCTGTATAAAGAGTTAGCAAAGTTTGTTAGCCTATGTTTATAATTATGTTGCTGATGTTAATAGTAAGTAACGGAAGAAAAAAAAAGATATGGTATAGTGCATACGGCTCACTTAGTGATAAGAATACGATACGAGATAAGGGGTGCTTGGTACAAGTATTGGGTACCCGTTGCGGCCCTAGTTGGGTTGTGACACTGACCCCACCTTCTGCTGAGAACCCGATGCATAAGAAGAACTCTGTCTCTGCCTAAGGGAAGTCTCCCTACCCCGCTGAGATCCTTCAAACTGCAAAGGTGCACTATACTGGGGTCTGCTCTCTCTAGTGGAACCTCTATACTGACCCTCTGCCCTGGCCCTCTTGGGCTGACTACTATTCTGCTCCGAGATAGCCTATCGCTGGCGCCTACGATCCTCTGACCATTGAGCATAAGCCTGAATACGAGCTATATCCATACCTGGCTGCATTGCTACTGCCATACAAGCCTCCTGCAACCCTGGCTCTAATCCCATCACATATCGGTGAACTCTATCTTCCATTTCCTGCACAATAGAAGGGGCATATCTGGCTAAAGAATCAAACTCCACACTATACTCTCTAACAGACATGCTACCCTGCTGCAGGTTAAGGAACCTGTCAACCCTTGCCCGACTCAATTCGGGTGGCATATAATGGCGCAAGAAGGCATCCGAGAATTTCTGCCAAGTCGGCGGAAAAGTATCCTTACCCCTCGATAGTTTCCATGACTGAAACCAATTAATTGCTATACCCTGCAACCTATAAGCAGCTAACTCAACAGATTCTGTAGCTGACGCCTTCATCACATTTAAGGTACGCTGCATACCATCTATGAACTCCTGAGGATCAGCATTAGGGTCCGTGCCCTTAAACTCTGGGGGACTTAATGTAAGAAAATCTCGAGCCCTGGCACTAGCAGCCCTATCTGGATACTCATGACCCCTATCCTGTCGTCCAGCCTGGGTAGCAAGTATTTGAGTCAACAAATGTATAACATCTCTCATCTCTCTTATCTCCTGACCCTGAGCGTCCGGCTGAGGGACTGGAGGTGCTGGTGCTGGATCAGGTGCCCCTCTGAGCTCCTCCGAAGATGGGGAAGTAGGAGAACTCTGGGACTGAATGTGTATTCTAGCGTAAGTCTGAGCTCTGGTAGACATAGGGGCTTGGCTAACTGCCTCACCCACAACTGATTTGCCCTTCTGGGCTGCTGTCGCTTTACTCTTCCTAGTCATCGCTGAAATCATACAAGGTTATTAGATTAAGGACTTCACTTACGACACAACTCTATCCGCACGATCTTCAACATGAAAGAAAGAATGACACCCTATTAATGTCTCGTAGCCTCCTGTTTATAGATGTGGTGCACAACACACCGATAAACAAGACTCTACTAGACACCGTCTGCGAACATGCCGAGGACTGAACTGCTCTGATACCACTTTTGTCACGACCCAACCCCGTAGGCCGTGACTAGTACCCGATCTGGGCACTCGTATACACACTCTTTAGCTATATGTTCAGTTCACAATACACACAATATGGAACTTATAACGACCAAACCATGGTCTTGGAACTGTCGCATAAATATACGTATAACTGCAAGCCGATAAGGCTGCTACCACAACATGATAATATCTGCAAGCCGGCGAGGCTGCTACCACGATAGAATACGCATACTGATAATACACACACAACTGATCACATCTGAATACGACCCACACACATGTCCACAGACCTCTAAGAGTTTCAACAGTGAAATTGTTATATCCCGCATTTTGTACATTCGGATATTTCAAGATAATCGCGGGAAGTTAAGGACAAGGTTATATTTTGATTTTTTTTAGCACATAAGTTGTTCAGGAAAGTTTTGAAGTGGAAATATTAAGAAAGGTTAGGGGTAAAAAGGGAAATTCTCAAGATGACTCATAGAAATATGGAGAAAGGCTAAGGGCAAATTTGAAATTTGGAGAATAATTTTCATGAATTACAAAAAAAAAAAAAAAAAAAAAAAAACTTAAGGGGCCATTTGGCCTTCCAACAATAAGTGGGCCAAGGCCCATATGGGAGCAAAATAAATAAGTCCACAAGATGACTTAATTGTCATATTATTTTCATCTTCTTTCCTTAGAAAAATCAAGAAACTTGGAGAAGACCCAAGATAGAAGGCCATTCGGCCATGTTCAACCAAACAAGAACCTTGGAAAACAAATTGTTCAAAAATTATTTTCCTACCAATTGGAAGGTCCCTAGCAAAGTGAAGTAGTCATTGGAGCAAGAAAAACATCTATTCTTGCAAGCTACAAATTCTAGTCAAGTGAGAAGTTAAAGGAAAAAGGTAAGAATTAATCTTCTTTTATATGTTATGGATGGTTGTGTATGTTGTAGTATGTAGAAATGGGTGAAATTCATGAAAATATGGATTATGTATTGTGGCCGTGTGGTTGTGGTATGGTATGGAAGAGAATGAATCAATTTTTCTTAAGTATTTTGGTTGTTGTTGTAATGGAATCTATGATGGAAATGAAAGTTTAATGATTCTAGTTGAAGTTGTAAGGTAAGTGTTGGAGAGTTTTTTTAGAAGCTAATGTGATTTTAATGTCACTTGTTGTATTTATGGAAGGTAATGTTGTTAGTGTGTGAATTGTTAGTATAATTCATGAATTTGAAAGGAAGAAATGTGTTGTTGTTGTTCTTGTTGAATTTGGAAGGTTTCGGATGGAATGGCATGTTGGTTGGATTATTGTGGATATTGTGCGGATTGTTTAAAGCGTACTTGAATATTGTTTGAATGGCTTCGGATTAGTACGTGAATGTGTGAGCAAATATGATTTGAATATAAGTGAAACGCCGTTGAAGTTTGTAGAAAGAAATTGCTAATGTTAGTATGCGTTTTGAATCGATTGTGGATATTGTTGGAATAATTGTTGGTATTATTGTTGATATTTTGGCCGAGTTAAATTCTCAGATTTGTTGTTGTATATTGGTCGAGTTAGATTCTCGGAGATGATGTGTTTACAGGGGAAATGCTGTCAAAATTTCGGCAGATTATAAGTGAATTTGTTTGAGAAGCTAAGGCAAGTGAATGACAATGAATCTAATGATTACGTAAAATCTTCTTGAATGTAGAATAGCAAGCTTGGATAAATAAGCGTAGCTAATAAGGTGTAGCACAGGTATGTAAGGCTTACCCTTTCTTTCTTTTGGCATGTCTTAGAGCCAAATAAGGTATGATATGCACCTCGGGGTTACTCTATTCTTGGATTCCGAGTCTGTTTATGATTCTTATGCACTTTTGATATGTTTTCAAAAGAATTCTATAAGTTATTTCATATGGTTTTGATGCGTATCTATGATGTCCGAAGTTCTGTCTGATATGTTTCCGAATGGCATTCGAAAGATAATTGATATGACTAAAGTTTTTATTTTCAAATGGTAGCACGTTCGACTATTCCATTGAGTCTTTGATATATTCTGATATGTACATATGATTCCAAAAGTTATATTTGATTTGATCTATACGATATCCGAAAGATACTTGATATGATTATTGCTTCGATTTTCCAAAAATGGCTTCTGAAATGCTCGTAGAAGGTTCTTTACCTCAAACGTCCATAACTTTCTCGTACTAAGTCGGATTGACCCGAAACTTGTTCTGAGCCTTCAGGAGTCGGTAAGTACACTTGTCTATCGGGTCTTGATTTGTGTGCATAGGGTTTCGCATTATTCTGTTCGTGCAAGCCTCAGTTTGGATTTCACTGAGCCCGGGCCAGGACATGTTCTCGTGCGTATTCCACTGCATTGTTCACCGAGTCCCTCTCACTTGCGGGCCGGGACACGTTATATGTATATGATGATGTTATGATGATATGGGGATGGTGGCCAGGATGGCATATGATGATTTATTCACCGAGACCCGCAAAAGAGGGCCGGGACACGTTATATGTATCTACCGAGTCCCTCAATAGAGGGCCGAGACACGTTATATGTATACATGATATATGATGTTGACATGCATGATTCTAACCACCGAGTCCCTCACTTGATGGCCGGGACACGTTACGCATATGTGATATATGATGTGGACATGTATGATTTTATCCACCGAGTCCCTCAATAGAGGGCCGGGACACGTTATCTGTACATATGATATATGACATGGATATGCATGATTTTCATTTAAAAAGGCAAGTACTTTGATGTTTTAAAAGGTCACACTTGATTCTGGTAATTCTCTGTTTCAGTCATGACTCTGTTTCCTATGTTTAATGCCTTACATGCTCAGTACATTTTCCGTACTGACCCCCTTTCTTCGGGGGCTGCGTTTCATACCACGCAGGTACACCCAGATGAGTGGAAGATATTACAGAAGATGTTCCAGTGAAGTTGGCAAGCTCCACTTGTTCCTGGAGTGCTGCCGAGTCAAAGTATATGTGCTATGATGTCTGATTAATGTTAGAGACTTTGCAGACAGGGTCTTGGGTATTGGTTGTCAGTTCTGTAAGGGGCTCCATCAGCCGATGTGTCATTTTGTGTTATGATATATGTTCTATATGATTACAGATTTTGTTTGATTTGGAAGCTACGAGAAAGAATATTTCTGAAAGTTTTACTATGTATTTCATCCTTATTTGATTTAAAACGTTTGACAAGATTATGTGTGTACTAAGGGTCAGAGGGTTCGCTCGGCCCTAAGTAAGGGTCGGGTGCCCATCACACCCTAGTAAGGTTAGGGTGTGACAGAAATATGACGGAACAGGGCCCCGTCGTACCCTTAAACAACATATGCATATATTTAGATAAAAAAGGATCTATACCAAAGTCTTGGCTCCGGAACAACAGAACTCTTCAAGATAGCAGAAGGAAAGTCTTAAGCTGGCAGTTCACCAAAACGCGTATCCGTACCTGCGGGCATGAAACGCAGCCCCCCGAAGAAAGGGGGTCAGTACGGAATATGTACTGAATATGTAAGGCAGTACTGAATCATAAAACAAGGAAAAGCGTTACAGTAAGCAATTTAGAAAGCAACCCGGGAGTAACCTGGAACAGCAGTTTGAACCTTGCCATATGGTCCCTTACACAAATTCTAGCACACACAATATAAATATAGAATATCCTATTCGTAGCCGCTTCCGGCTAATAATACAATAGTCCCTTCGGACGGCCGCTTCCGGCATAATAATGATGGCCCCTTCGGGCAGCCGCTTCTGGCTTAATAATAATGGCCCCTTCGGGCAGCCGCTTCCGGCTTAATAATGATGGCCCCTTCGGGCAGCCGCTTCCGGCTTAAGAATATCATAATCCAGCTGATATATATCGACTATTATCCAACATACAAAAGACTTGAGAGGCAATAGCTCAATTACCTTAAGAATTCTAACATCAAGAAGTGAATAAGAATCTTGAATCACACTCGAAACTTATGAATAGAATTACCCCAAAGCTCATATCATATGTCACTTATATCTAAGACATTCCAAAAGAAGGAAGGGACAACTTTACATACCTTTGGAGTTTATTCGTAACACAACACGTATACGCTGCCCAAAGTTTCAACCTATATTAAGACGTCAAGAATTATGGTTAAGCTACGGGGAGATTCAAAACGCATTCTAACGTTAGTAACTCATTTCTAGATGTTTAGACGACATTTTCTCTTGTAGCCAAACCAACTACATACAACCAATCCCACATTAATAATTATACGTTCAATACCAATCCGGACAGCCCACACAATATTCCAAACAGCCCACATTCACAACATTCAATAACGATTCACATACGACTACTACATTCTCAAGTTATTCCTAACAGTTCGTAGCCTTAATGTTTGCATGTAACAACTTTATAACAGCCCATCCAACGTACAACACAATGCATAATCTTAATTATAATTAGTTTTCCCAAATAATAAAAAAAAAACAACAACACGTCTCAAAACAATCCCTAACCAACGACATAAAGATGTTCGGAATTCTTGCAAACGTTTACGAACATACTAAGCAACCCACATACGATTCTTACACATTATTTCATGTCTTCTTTTCATATAATTTCAGTAGGTTACGACCAGCAGTCACATGACAACTACAACATCAATTCATACGACACTAAGCTACATCGTCATCTCTATAATCCTTACAACAACTCATGAACGACTTTAGTTCCAACTCCAACCATTAAACACCTTTATTTCCATCATAAAATTCATGACAATAACAATCAAAATATCAAGTAAAATCAGTTCACTAACTTCTACAAAAACAGTCCACTACACGGCTTAACTATGCTTTAACATCACACACCTAAAATCATGGATTCAATTTATTTTCATACTAACACAACTTCACCTTTAACTTTCCAATTCTTTTCATTCTTTTTACCATGCAATCTATGATAGTAACAACCATAATTATTAAAGAAAATCAGTCCACCATTTCCACCAAAACAGTCCCTACGGCCACATTAACATTCCAACACCAACGTTCATGATTTTATGCATGCAATTCATGTTCATCAAGTTACAACCATACTTCAACATCAACATATATAACTCCATGGCTACTATCATGTTCCAACATCAACACACATCATTTCATGCATACAACTTATATTTACACATCTACATCACCCTTAATACATGAGAAAGAAAGTTAGATCTTACCTTAACAACTTGACTTCTCAACTTGGCTAGAGTTGGTGAATTGAAATGATAATGGTTCCTGTTGCTCCAATCAATATCTTCACGTTTCTAGGGACCTTCTAAAGGGTTGAAACACCTTAGAAAATAATTTTTTAATGAACAATTTTGGAACTAGTTTTCGGCCAGCCTTGGCCGAGAGTTGCCCTCTCTCTCTCTAAGGTTTTCTATCTTTGTTGTGAAGTTGAAATGAATGTAATGGCTGATTCCTTAGTCATCATTTGGTTAAACTATGATGCCTACAAGTTGACACATGCTCCACTCATAACCTTGAGCCACCCAAATAAATTTTAAACTTGAATTCAACTTCTTTTTCTCTACTACTTTCGGCTAGTTGGCCGAATTCCATCTTTCTTTTTTTTTCCTTTCCTTTTAATTGTTTACAAGACAATTGCATATGTAATGGTTGATTCATACACTAACCTTTGTCCATTGCAATCATACAAAGATGAATGGTCAATATTTAAATGTGCAATGATTCCTCCAACATGTTATGCCTTCATAAAATAATGCATGCCTTCATAAAATAATGAATGCTTCAATATTCAATTACATGTCTCACACTTTTTCTCCCCAAATTTTCAACCCTTGGCCGAATCCTCACATTGTTTATGAAGTGTATTTTAGTTGTCCACAATATATTGAAAGTGTAGTGAATGATTCCACATTTAAATGCATATTTGTATGTCTTCCATAATAGCTTTATTTTAGATGACTTTGAGTCATCTTTAGGCATTGCACGTTACATGTTCATCTTGGCTCATTGTTGCCACTAATTTTTACTTAACACCACAATTAAGTAGTTCCTAATCTCTCATAACATTTTTATACTAATTAAAATTTATAACCTATTAGTTCTAGTTTAGAAGTTAAAAATTCGAGGTTTCTATCTCATGTCGATTCCTTCGCGAATAACTCGACGTATAAAATACGGGGTCTAACAGGAAGTGTGCAAGAAATCCTATAGATTTAGACATAAGAGACAAATGAGAAGCTAGAGTAGCCTGAGGGAAACTGGAGTATACGGGATGGTTGGAGAACATAAGAGGTCGCGTAGGACGAGCCAGACTGGATCGGTGAAGAGAAAGAAAGTACATCACAGCTTTGGAATTAGGATGAGCTTGAATAGCGTTTGGAAGTATTTTGTAGGCGAGATGGTAGAAATTATATATACATATATATGAATGCGTATGATATCCCACATGTGATTGTATCGGTGGGCATGTGAGTCCCAGCAACCCTTGCTACGGTATGGAAGGCATTCAACCGAGTAAGGGTACCGAAGTTCAAGTGACAACAAAAAATAAATGGTACCAGTGGTACAAGGCAAGCTGCTATTATTTTCACTACAGGTTAAGATTGGAAAGTTCTAATACAACGATATTTGGAAAGAATGAGAAAGTGAGTAGATGGAAGGTTAGGAGATATAGATGTCGGAAAAAGGTGAGAGGTAAGAAACCTCGGTGAGTGAAGTCCCCGAGAGAAATTACCAGCAAAGCACGAGACTATTTGGGTAAAATTTCAAAGGTAGGTATGAGAAAGGGATAGAGTATGGTAATATGGAACAAAAAAAAAAGGAATGTGTGGGGTTCGAAAACCGATTTCAATAAGTGAGGCTAAAAGAATAGTGACCATGACAAGGAACGTGAAGCAAGAGGAAGAATGCTTAGGCCTTGCGACGATGTTAAGAGATTTCCAGCCCGTGAGAGGTATATAAAGGAATAAGTGTATGGTGAAATTTACACGGTTGCCTCGGACATGGAGGAGCTTTCCAAAAGGATAACTTAAGAATAGAACGGATTCGTGCGTTTAAAGTAATATTTCACGAACTTCAGAGCTGATGCCACGAATAACAAGAGAAGAAGAGTGCTCGAGGAGGAAGAAACCCAAGGAGGGTTAAGATTGAAAGTAGGAAAGGTACACTAACGGGTTAGTCGAAGGAAGAGGAGAACATTTGGGAATAAAATAATTGGAAATCTTTAACCATAGGAGTAAGAAGGATACTTTAACGAGTTAGCGGTACGAACCCGATTACGCATCGAGGAAAGAACAAGGATGGGGGGTCGACACTGTTGATCGGGAAATTAATGGTATGGAATGAGAATTCATGTGAGTTCTGAGAGATTTGACCTTAGAGGAAAGGGAATGAAATGCAAGGAATGTGCAGGGGAGACCGATCGGTCATAGCATCACAAATATAGTTGAAGGTTCTATGTTAAGAGCAAAAAGTAGCAGGGCGCTCGAGACAACATGGATGCACAGCTGCAATACAAGCGTGTAGTTAAGAAGACTTACGAGTAAGTGAGCTAAATGGGTGAAAGGACTAATAGTGGATGGAAAGATATGGGAATATTGACAAGAATGACGACATAGACATAAAAATGAAAGAAAAACTTATGGTAAGGAGTCTTCGATATGTTATGCACAGAGTTGGAAGGAAGACGAGGAGTAAGGTATAATCGAAGACTTCATAAAAGGACATAGAGAATCTCGACGTCCCCATGAGCTAGTGAGTCCAGGACACCGTTAGTCACAAAAGACAGAGATAGGGAAAGACGAAAAAGAAGGCATCGGAATTGGATACCCTTATCAGTATTCTAGTTAAATACGAGAGTGTAAGTAGCAAGAAGATAGACAGGCCAGACTATACGATGACAGAACCCGTCCTTAAGAAGAAAGTGAAGGGCGGTAGGTAATTATCGTAGACAAGGATACTCGGAGACTGTTGGCGTATAAGGATCCCCTTAAAAGGGGGGGGGGGGGGGAGAACACATTATATTGGACTTAAAAGGAATCGCAACACTGTCAGGCTCTAGAGGGGGAAAATTTATTAGCTCGGGGCCAGAGTTCAAAAACATATCGGCACATCAGAAGAATACCTGAAAGAAGTAGAAACGAATTGACAATAAGTAAGGCAGACATGAGGATAAAGGAGTAGCCTATAGCCACACTAGATCGTCAAGTGAAGATTGCGTACCAAAGACGTGGCTTCTATTAAGGTGTTGTGACGAAACGATAACAGAGAAGAGATGACCTGGGAAGGACAAGGATAATAAGTTGGCGCAGTGGATTAGAAAACCCATGACACGGAATGAGGACTCATGTAAAGACCGAGGAGTTCGATTATAAAGGAAATAGGGTGAAAGATAAGGAATGAGTATGAAGAAAAGGAAACTATAAGAGGGACCGTCACGAAGTATTATAACACCCCATGAGGCCAGTTGAACATTCGAGGACGAATGTTCTAAAGGGGGGGGGGGGAGGATGTTATATCCCGTATTTTGTACATTCGGATATTTCAAGATAGTCGTGGTAAGTTAAGGGCAAGACTATGTCCCAAAGTTATTTTAATATCCAAGTTGTTTATTAGTATGGAAATATTGAGAAAGGCTAAGGGTAAAAAGGGAAATTCACAAGGTGGTTCATGGTAATATTGTGGAAGGCTAGGGGCAAAATGGGAATTTCACAAAAAATTCAAGAAAGTTCATGGAAGGACCACTCTTGGCCGTATGGCTCATGTGTGGTTCCCACCCATGGCTAGCCAATTAACTCATGCCATGAGTGGGGGGCATGTGTCCAATTAATATTAGAGGGAGCTAAGTATATATATAGATAAGTGATGGTCAAAAATAAGACATAATCATCATTATAAGTCAAGAAGCTTGGAGAAGAAGAAAAAGAAAGAAAAAGAGAAAGGGCCATTCGGCCATGGCTCCAAAAATTTATGCCATGGAAAATTGATCAAACAAAATATATTTTCTTCTAGTAATTCAACCAAGTGGAACGTCCCTAACAACATGGAGTGATTGTTGGAGTAAGAAAAGCATTTGTTGTGCAAGTTGTAAATCTAGCCGAGTAAGAAGATGAGTGGGAAAAAGGTATGTGTTAAATCTTCTTTTACATGTGTTATGGATGATTTGTGAGTGTTGTAGTATGTAGAAATGGATGAAATTCATGAAACTATGTATGTTGAAGTGAGGTCGTGTAGGTGTGTGTATCGTGTAGAAGTGATGAACTAATTCCACTTAGTATTTTGATTGTTGTTGTTGTGGATTCCATAATAAAAAAATGAAGGTTTGATGGTTTGAAATTAAGTTGTTAATAAGTAGATTGTTGGTGTAGTTCATGAATTTGGAAGAAAGGAAATGTGTTGTTATTGTTCTTGTTGAATTTGGAAGGTTTCGGGTGAAGTGGTATGTTGGTTGGGTTGTTTTGAATATTGTGTGTGAATTGTTTGAAGTGTTCTTGAGTCATGTTAGAATGATTTCGGGTTATTGTTGATAATTTGGCCGAGTTGAATTCTCGGATTGTTGTTGATAAATTGGCCGAGTTGAATTCTCGGATTGTTAATTGATAATTTGGCCGAGTTAGATTCTTGGGGATGGATGTATTTACAGGGGAAATGCTGCCGAAATTTCGGCAGATTGTAAATGAATTCATTTGAAGGACTAAGACAAGTATATGACAATGAGTCTAATGATTGTGTCAACTCTCTTGAATGTAGACTAGCAAGCTTGGACGAATAAGCGTAGCCAATAGGACGTGGAACAGGTATGTAAGGCTTACCCTTTCTTTCTTTTGGCATGATCCTTGTGTAACAAACAGACAAATGTATATGTATGATTTCAAAGAAACTCCTATTCTTAGAGCCACTAGGATGGCTAATGTTCTTGACTTCCGAAAACTGTTTTGCTATGTCTTGATATGTGTGTGTGGTTCCAAAAGTTCTATTTTTATTTGATCCATAGCGATATTCGAAAGGTACTTGATATGACTATTGCTTTGATTTTCCAAAAATAGCTTCTGAAACGTTCGTGGAGGTTTCTGTACTAAAATGTCCATAACTTTCTTATACTAACTCAGATTGACTCAAAACGTGTTTATGATCCTCAAATGTCATTTTGAGTACTTATTCATCGAGTCTTAAAATTTGATTTATGTGCATATAGTTTCTCACTACTCTGCTCGTGCATGCCTCAATGCATCTTTCACTGAGTCCCGGGCCAGGATCTGTTATCGTGCGCTTTCCTCTGCATTGTTCACCGTGTCCCTCACTAGAGGGCCGGGATCTGTTATATGTATATATGTATATGATGATATGGGGGTGGCAGCCAGGATGGCATATGATGATTATGTTCACCGCGTCCCTCACTAGAGGGCCAGGATCTGTTATATGCATATATGATATATGATGTCGGCATACATGAATTGTGTCTGGAAAACAAGCATTTTGATATTCTGGACGATTTACTTACTTTCTGTACTTCTTCTGACATATGACATCGGCATATACGATTTGCGTTTTGAAAAATAAGCATTTTGGTATTCTGAATAATGTACTTACTTTTTGTACTGCTTGTTTCGATTATGGTTCTGTTTTCTGTATTCTATGCCTTACGTACTCAGTACATATTCCGCACTGACCCCTTTTCTTCGGGGGCTGCGTTTCATGCCACGCAGGTACACCCAGATGAGTAGAAGACTTTGCTAGAAGGTGTTCCAGCGGGATTGGCGAGCTCCACTTCCTTCTGGAGTGTTGCCGAGTCAGAGTATATATGTTATGATTCCTGATTGATGTTAGAGACTTTGTAGATAGAGTCGTGGGTATAGAATGTCAGTCTTGTAAGCGGCTCCACTAGCCGATGTGTCATTATGCATCATGTTACAAGTTTCCTATGATTACAGATTTTACTTGACTTGAGAACGACGAAAAGAATGTTTCTGAAAGCCCTTATTATGTATTTCATTTTTGTTTGACTTAAGAGTCCCAAGCGAATATGTGTGTAGTAAGAGTCAGCGGGTTCGCTCGGCCCTAAGTAAGGGTCGGGTGCCCATCACACCCTAGCGAGGTTAGGGTGTGACACCATCACAACTTATGGCTTTCCGAAATCATTTTAATTCGCAAACGCTATCCCAGTCTCACACATAATTTGACACTGGGGCAAAAGAGAGTTATTTTTAACCTCGCTACATGAACTACGTAGTGACCAGACCTCCCGAGATGGGATACATAGGCAGTCCTTATAGGACTCGGTCACATCTTTAAGAAAAACACCATTTCCCCTATCTGAACTACATTCGACCTGATTCCTGCTGCGACAGGATACGTAGGTACTTTCGAGCTCAGTCGTCATGAAAGAAAAACCCAAGAAACCCTTAAGGAACCTCAGAGGCACCGATCCTGGAAGGGAGCAGCAAAGTCAGAATGCTTGAAGCGACGCAAGAGTCAACCAACGTCAACCCTAAACTGGGGCAGAATTTTTTAGGAGACCTCAAAAATTCCCTTCAAGACAATCGACAAGAGAAAACGATCAATGCGGATCGCACCCTGAGGCAGCATTTTTTGGAAGACCTCAAATATTTCTTCACAACAACTCAGCACAAGAGTCAGCCGACGAACCCTCAACTGGGGCAAAATTTTTGAGAGAGGGTCTCAAAAATTCTAATTCAAAGTTCGACACAATAGATCACCGACACAACTTAGACCGGGGCAACTTGCTATCCAATCAAATCTCTCAAATGTCTAAAACGCTTCTAGCAAACATATCCACTTTTCGTGAGATCAGCAAACAGAGTGGGGACACACCTTATGCGATGTCCTGAAATCGGCTATTGAGACTTCAACATCAAAACCATTCCTCAACACAAAACGAGCCACGAAATAAAAATAAAAGACCAATATGACGAAGATCGCTGCATCGAACGGTCATATCCAACTTTAGCTGTCATACTTACTAATTCCTATATAGGGACTTTGCTGGTAACGACGTCAAGTATCAAGTTTATCGATCAAATTGAAGAGACGATTGATATGCTAGACGAAGTGGAAATCCAGTCTTCGATAATGATCAGATATATCAAACAAAGCCCATTGCACAAGCTGAATGGCTACACTTTAAACTTCCTCCTCAATTATAAATACTTCGGCATTCATATTGACTACTCTAATGACTTCGTTTTGAAATTTTGTAGGAGTCTACATCAAGTCATTGATGACTTTTCTTGATCACAAGATGGGTCAACTCGTTCTACGTCAACTATGAAGTTTCGAGATGATGGCGATATAGTCCGGGCATCAGGCGAAAAAGATGACGGTCTAAATCATCAAAGATAGCATTTGGCCACTCACATCGAGTATCAGAGGAATCATAAACCATGTCAAATATATGGTTCTCCGTATCTTAATTTATTTTACATGCAAGTGGGATTTTCTATACCCGAAAGTGGGATTTGCCATACCCGAAAGTGGGATTTGTTATTTGTTTGCCCGGAAGTGGGATATTTGCTATTTGCTTACCCGGAAGTGGGATTTGCTATTTGTTTTCCCAGAAGTGGGATATCTGCTATTTGTTTACCCGCAAGTGGGATTTTGTTTGCTTGTCTAACATACTTGCTCGCCCACTTTAGAAAGGGACGAATGTTTGCTCATCCACCTTAGAAAGGGGTGAATGTTTGCTCGTCCACCTTAGAAAGGGGTGAATGTTTGCTCATCCACCTTAGAAAGGGATGAATGTACGCTCGTCCACCTTAGAAAGGGATGAATACTTGCTCATCCACCTTAGAAAAGGACGAATGTTTGCTTGTCCACCTTAGAAAGGGACATGCATGTTTGCCTATCTCCACAACGACTCAGACGATATAAATACTATCGAGAGGCCGCAGTATTTGTCGTTAGAGTGAATGGTGATGTAAACCTGATAAAAAAGACCGCAGTATTCATCTTCAGAGTCTAATGATGTAAATCCAGTTGAGAGGCCGCTATATTCGTTGTTAGACTCAAACTTAGACTCAGACGATATAAATCCGATCGAAAGGCCATAGTATTCGTCGTTAGAGTCAAAGATGACGTAAACCCGGTCAAAAAGGCCGCATTATTCATCTTTAGAGTCAGGCGATGTAAATCCGGTCAGGAGATTGCAGTCTTCGCTGCAAGTGTCAAAGCATTTACTTTTGGCTTTATTTCTGAAAAAACGAGACGCTAATCACCAAAGTGAAATGCTACCCGGTAAAATAGAACGCTAATTACCAAAGTGAAACGCTGCCCGGTAAAACGGAACGCTAGTCACTAAGGTAAGACGCTAACCGACAAAATGGAACGCTAATCACTAACGTGAAATGCTAACCAATAAATGGGACGCTAGTCACCGAAGTGAGACACTACCCAATGAAAATAAAACAATTATTTAAATTATTGCTCCTTTTAAATTTGGATTGTCCATCTTTAAGACTTTGCAACTACCACGTTGCACTGATAAATTTATTTAAGATTTTGCAGTAACTTCAAACCACCAAGAGGTGAGCTTTTCAAAAACCCGTCAAGATGATAGTGCTAGAGCATCATGATGATGCCACTTTTCAAACCGCCAAGAGGTGAATACAGAGAAATGTGGAACCTTTTTCTTAGCAGCGAACCGGGGCACATTGCAGAAGAGAGGTGCAGAATCTTCGGGCGAGAGTTGATGGATACCTTTCACCAACATCAAACTACACCCTTATAGAAGGAATGTAGGTAACAATGTCAAAACCAGTCTACCAAAAGCACAAGAGTCATTACCTTCGAGTTTCGCATTCAGTGTAATCTCCGAACCAACACTGAGGCATCATCGATCTTCTTTTCAAATTTAGATGACCACATACTTACGGTATGTTAAATTATGTCCGTGCAAAGACTTAACTATTAGTGTGAAGCATGCCACATCCATAGTTAAGAAGTTGCAAGCCTTCTTTATGTGTTCGAAAAGTTTGAAGTCATCTATCCCAAACCAAAGGCGACTTCCGCATAAGGAACACCCTTTTCTTCCTATCGTGTCGAACTACATATGGCCTGATTCCCAAGGATGGGGATATATAGGAAAAATCGTAATAGAGCTCGGCCGTAATCCAAACTCCCCCCAATCATGTCCCAAACTCCCAATCTCATAAATTCGACACAGGGGCAATTTTGAAAGTTTGCAAAAAATCGAGTCGAACTACAAGTGGCCTGAATTCTCATATAGCCTGAGATATGTAGGAAACCCAAAACTTAATTCTGGCCATAATTTTCAAAACCTTATGCATTTTTTGCTTTAAGAGATGAGTTGAGTTGGTCGGATAAAAATCGAGTTTGTCAAATTTTGTTGCCGAGGGACGGCTCTGCCATCCCTGAACCACAAAGGGGCAGCTGTTGACACTCAATTTTTGCCCTCCAAAAATTCAAAGTATCTAGTCAAACTTCTTGAATTGCAAACAGAGTAAAAGAATTATTCAAAAAAATCAAAAATACTTTCTAAAAATAGCTTTTGGTTATATTTTGCCATTTCACTGACAAAATACCCTAATATATATTAGTTATATTTTACGTATAATTTAAGTACTAATTATGCCTATTTTATCAATTTGTACAAAACAAGGGTTTTAATTAAATACACATTTTTACTGTCAGTTTAAAGTCCTTCACGACTTATTACTATAATTAATCTCTTTTGCAATTAATTATTTTACTTTGTTAAAATCAAGAAGCTCAATTGATTAATAGAATTATTAATTCATCTCAATTCGGGTTTGTTCTCAAAAAATGGTTTTAATTAAAATAAATTAATTTCAAATCGACTTAAGTTGGCCACGAATTGAATGCTTTGGTTAAAATTGAAATAAAAAATGGTTATGTTTTAAATCCAAATTTGGCCACTTCTGAAGTTTGAAATCAGCCCCATTAAGACCAATTTTTGGCCTAATCTGAGCCCAAAACAAAGTATTGAACCAACCCAATAACTAAATAACCCGGCCCATTTCTCCCATTAATTCCCCCAAATACCCAATTTTGTTCTTCATTTTTTCACAAGTAAAAGAAGCAACAGGCCCAAACGATCCCTAAGGCTTGTAAACCACACTTTCAACGTATACCACAGCTATTCATGATCATTCTTGGCAAAGTTCAGCACGCGTTTTCACCATAGCAGCCTTTGATTCACCATTTTTGGGAAGCTTTTTATTGCAATTTGTTTTCTTCTCTATGGCTCAAACGGTAACCCTCCCTCTATATTTTTGATTTTTCTTCCTTGTACGAATTAGATTTGGATTTCAATCAAAAACTAAATGAATTTCAGTTCAAAAATTGGATTCCAAGGCAATCCATAAAGTCCCACATCGAGTAATTTGAATCGGAGGTCATTTTTTGGGTTCTATAAATAGAACCCTTCTCTTCATTGTCAAACAAGTTTTAACATCCCCAAGTTCCAGAATTTTCAATTACTTGTCCTTAGAACAAGAAATTTTCTCTTGAAGTCTAGTCTTGAATTAACGGAACAAGTTAAAATATTTTTGAGTTCGAGTTAGTCGTCGCGTTGGTTCGAAGGTGATTCGCAACTCTCGTCGCCCCCATCGCTGCTCAACAAAAGGGTAATTCTCCTTATTCATTTCGGCATTCTTTGTTTCTAGTTCTGTTTAGTTCAGTTATTTATGAAATGTTTAGCTTTCTGTTTAACATTTATGTGTGTTAAGTCTGAATCGACGTTCAGTTCTTAGTTCTTTTGTTCATGCTTTATTTTAATTTAATAAGATGTTTAGCCTCTCTTTGGTTAAGCATGATGTAATTTTCCTTTTATTAATTCTGTCTAGTTTTTGCTATGTTATAAGTTAGTTCGACCTCATGACTTGAATGTTTACGATTTCTTTTGGCTTCTGCAGATATGTAAAACATGAAGTAATTCAACCTTTTAGTATTTCTCATTATTTTTCAATTTTGTGTATTCATGCCTTATCTGGTTTTGATTAAATAGTTTGTGAATTTTGATTGTTAGCTTCTCTTAAGTTTGTAGGCGCGAAACTGAAATGGTTGTTTCTTTTTACATTGATCTCTAAATATTTACAAACATTTTCACTTCAATATACTTTTGGATTATGTCATTAGTTGGTGTAGTATGATGTGAGTTAAAGTGGTGTGGATTAGACATACTTTGTAATAAGTTTGAGTGATTGAAAGAGGTCTTTACTAATTTAAGAAAATAATAAGTTTGATCACTTTTGATTCAAGAGACGAATGTTGGCTGGTTCCTTTCTTTCTTCTTTCAAATGACTGCTTTTCTTTAAAGGTTGAAAACGGCAAAATTCTATGTCCATAACGATCCTGTCACTGGATAAGTGTATTAGCTTATTTTTTATTAAGTCCAAATTTGTCCCATTGGATAAAATATGAAGTTTTGGAAGACCTAAAAGATAAGATGTGAACTTGTCTCACCACTTTGTGCCAGCTTTACACTATAGGATTTCTTGTGACTAATATGTCATCAAAGGACTAAGGATTCAATTTTGAATATTTATTGCAAGGATAGTTTGTACACTTTGACAGAATTAGTTAAGCCTCAATTTTACTTCTTACAGACCTCCCAGTAGCTTAAGTTCTAGAAAATCCCTTAGCTTTAGTTCAGATTTTTCTCTTAGCATGAGAAGTGAAACTTTCTCCGGTTGCCTTGTCACTGGAAGAGTGGGTTTATCAAGTTTCTATTTTTTTATGTCTTTTGTTTAGTTTTCTTAGCATGGCCAAAGTATGAGTACATGTTCTGACTGTCAATTTTTTCTACTGTTTGTTATGCCGATTGAAAACCAAGGCAACTTTGGATTTGGTTTAGCCTCCTCCGATAGCCAGCCATGCCCTAGGTTCTAGAAACCTTTTTTGATCTTGTGCAGCATTGGAAACATGGATGGTGGTAGTCCCCATTGTTGCCTTAGTCTTTTAACCGGATACTTTATTCTACATGGTTAGCCTTGGGAAAATAATTTTTCTTTGAAAGTTATGTTGAGTTGATACACTCATTTCCACATGTTGGTTTACTAGTTGTTAAGTATTATTCATTGATCTATTTTGAGTGCTTGCTGTCCATGCTACTTGTCAAAACTATGCCTTAAAAATATCTTAGCTACTACTTCGTTGGAACTATTAACTTTGGGATACTCATTATTCACTTCTCTTTTTCTTTGCATGACTTGGGGGACTTTCAAATCACAAATGATCCTACTGAGCTACTGCTAAACTCAAGTCCACAATGATTTTGCTGCTTGTGCTTTTGGATCAAACTTTGAGCCAATTTGTGGCTTCATGTTGGTCGCACCAGAAGAAAAGATTGTGTACTTGAGAACTTTACTTTGCTGTTGCACTTTGTGAGCCGTTGTGTTGCTTATAAGCTGCTTAATTTGGATTCTCTCTGTTGCTATTTTTGGGCTGAACTTCTGTCACAATTGGTACTATATGGTGGCATTAATAAAAACTGCTAAACTTTAAGACCAGGCGATAGCTGCATCCTGAGGCAAATAGTTCTCATATTTTGATGGGCTTACTACCCTTGACTTTAAACTGAACTGAGGTTATGCTTGAGGGTGTGGTGCTATTAAGAGAACAGATGTTGCACTTGAAACTTTAATTTTCTATTTGCACCTTTGGATTGCTATAAAGTTGCTGTTTTGGGTGAGAAATGTCCTCCTCGAAAGAGGGTTGTTGATACGGTGATGAGTGCAATACCTGCGCATGCTGATGTTCACTTTGGGGATTTAAGGGGTGGGGGGTTGAAACTGCTATACTTGGCCATATTGTTGTTGCACTTTTGAGCAAACTGGGCATTCATCATTGCTGCATTTTGCTCAACTTTTTCTACCTTTCACTGCTGATTTGAAGTGTTAAATTTGAGGACATTACTGTTGCAACTTTTGTTCAGTATTTGAGGCCATAGCTATTGTCTCTCTTGCCCTTGTTGCTAAATCTGGGTTTAGACTTTGCTGGTCTTAAAGCTATTTCTGAGTAGCTGTTATGACTTTCTATACTTGGTCAAAAGAATATTATTTGAACTTGATACTACACTTGGGCCAAGGAAAAAATGATTTTTTTGAGGCCATTCCTAGTCCGGAAAGGTTATCCCTCGGTTTAGGCATGGTTGACGTCACATTGATATCATGAGGCAGGAACCAACATGCGCTTGGAAAGGCAACTAAAATGGCCCCTAGTTTGCAGCCCCGACATGATTCAGATTCCTTTTCCATATTCGGAACCGTGAGTCTGAGCCTCCATGATCAAAGCTCTCAAAGTTTGATACGAGTCTAAGGGATATTATATTTATATTCATAAACGTCACCCTATGGGGTGGCGTATCATTTGACTAACTATTTTCAGTTCATTCTTGCGAGGTGCATCTAATTAATATGGGTTCACGAGACGAGATACGACCAAAGACAAAGTGAAGTAAAGTTAAAAGCCCGACAGCTCGGATGGAGGACTAGAAGAGCATAGAAGAACAAGAACAAGACTGCTGAATGATTTGGGCCCAAGGCCGTAAAAAGCTAAACTTTTCTTCCCCTTCTTGTAGCATAGTTTTACATTATTTTCTGTGTGAACATGCGAAAAATGCATTTGTATGGATATTGAAACCCTTATAAATTAGAACCTAGGATTTAGCTAAACAATACGGGTAGGGCCCGAATATGTTTCAAATCAAATCCGAACGGTAAAAGAGTTGTATTCCATTTGTTTAAAGTAAATAAAAGTGAAAGAATGTTTTCTTGTATAAAAATTGATTATCATTGAATACATCTTTAAAAGTATATTTCATAACTTGAGGAACTTAAGAAAAGAAAGTAAAAAAAGAAACATTTGAGCTAGACCCAACTTAATGAATTCAGATGAATGGGATTTCTTTCAAAGCCCGAGTTTGGGAAAATAGTTCTGAGGATATTGTTGACCAAAAAGATAAAATGTGGATAATGTATGAATTAATAAAAAACTATATATATATATATATATATATATAGTATACATATAAATATGTATACATATGTATTTTCTTACAAATAAACACATGCATTAGTTTCAGACGGGGCACACCCGATATTACTATCCTTATAAGTAAAAGGACGAACTATTTTTCACCTGGATATTTTAAATCTGAACTCAAAGTATCATTACTTAAAGGGAATTTGTGTAAGTTTTTAAAGCCAAAATGATATGCCATGACAGTATTTTTATACAGGAAACTAAACAAAGCATAAGCAGTTCATACAAAATCACACATTGAAGCTCGAAGGTCAACCGTATGCTACGGATCCTTAATACTTGTTACACCCCTCATTTTCGTAGGGGTAGAACCTATGGTTTCCTAGTTGGGTACATCTTTGGAATTGAGACCCGAGCCCGAGTTTGGAGGTAGAAAGTGTCTTGCCCCGTGTACAAGGGTACCAGCAGGTATTCCTGGCAATTTGCAGGATTAGAAGTTGAGCGAATCGAATCGATGCAACTAAATGTGCGGCCTCGATCGGGTTTCGCAGCTGGAAATCTGCAGGCACAGTTCGATGGAGCAAGTCGACAGACCGTCGACACGTCGACGGGTCCTCGACCCGCTCGTCGAACCGGACCACTGTAGCGTTTTTAATTCCGAGTATAAACATGTGGTTCACGACTTATTTCTCATATTCCTCCATTCCAAGTCAGAGAAAAACCCTAATATTTCTCTCCCAACATTTTATACCATATGAGTGGAGTTTTGGCAAGATTTGAGCCCCGTGAACCCGTGCTTATGAAGAAGAAGGTTGATTCTAGGGTTTCTTCAAGGTTGTGAAGCTTATGAAGTTGGAGTTGAAGTAATTCTTGGAATCTTAGACCCCCTCAAGGTATGTGAATGATTTCTACCCTTGTATTTGAGTCAAGGGTTTTAGTGATTTTAAGTAGAGAGAGGATACTTATGGAAATGGTAAGTTGATGAGAGGTAATATAGTGATTTGGGGTTATTTTAAGAGATGATTGGGAATGGATTTAAGTATATATATATATATATATTGTCACTGTGTTGTAGGTATCGTGGATGATGTTGGACCAAATGAGAAGTTAAAGAGTTGTAAGCTTACAAAGGAAATTATTGTCTATAACTCGTTAAGCTTTATATGATGCTTAGTAAGGGAGGCAAATAGCCTAATTAAGGCCTATGTTATCTCAATTGTAGATTTACAAGTTCAAGAGGTGGAGGTTGGGCGATTTGATATACGTCAAGGTATGCAAGACTATCCGTTCATTCTTTTGGCATGATCTTACGATACGAACCAACAAACGAGTAAGAGAACTTCCATATTACTCCACTTTTAGAAGCATAGGGAGTACTTCGGTCTTTGATGTTCATGTACCCCGTTTATGATTGCTCCTTTTGTTCATGGGTCCAGCTTTATGTATACAGTTATTCATGCATTACATTCATTCATATATATGTATTTTGACCCGTGACCAGAAGGCGTTATATACGCAAGTATTATATGTATATGGGGTATGGAAAATGGCTAGGCGTTATATACGCATTACCACCTGATCAGCTGGTGCACCTTGATGATGATATATGGATTGGGTCGTATGTTCCTCGGAATTACTATTATATGGGATATGGATCGGGCTGAACGTTCCTCAGCACTATGACCTATATTTATGTATATGAGCATGATTATTATTGAGAGCATGCATATTGTGCACCCACAGAGGCATAGTCAGTTATACAGGCTTATACAGATACATACAGATACTAGTTCATACAAATACATGCAGACAATTATTTCAGCTTATGAGTTCAGATCCTATTCATGATTCTTATATGTACATGATTATTCTTATGCCTTTCATACTCAGTACATTATCCGTACTGACTCCCCGTTGCTCGGGGAGGGGGGGGGGGGGCTGTGTTCATGCCCACAATTTCAGGTAGACCGACAGGTGGTCTAGCATAGTAGGACTCTATCCAGCAGTGGTCAGTGCGCTCCATTAATCCGGAGTTGCAATTTATTTTGGTATGCTAACCTTTTTGGATGTACATGCATATGAGTATGACGGGGCCCTGTCCCGTCCTTTCTACAGCTTTCATTCTAGTAGAGGTCTGTAGACAGTTGTATGTATTAGTTAGATGATGTAGCCTTGTCACCTCCCATTCTTTTGTGTACAGTATATGTAGTGGCCTAGCTGGCCTGCACTGTTCTTCAGTATGTATGTGTATATACAGATTGTACAGAGTCTTGATGTTTCCCTTTTATGAGATTAGTTTATGCCATTTATGGGCCCTTGATGTTCAATATGTTTCAGATACGCGTTTAAGGGTGTTTGGTCACTAGAGGTCAGAGACTCGTCACGACTCATCGATTTAGGTCGTGACAATACTAGGGTGCCTAACACCTTCCCTAGGGGATCACTAGAACCCTTACCTAGAACTCTGGATTGCGAAGGATTTTTCACTGTATTTGAATAAACCCTTCACCACCGGTTTTCTTAATTTCCTAAAAATTAGGTAGCGACTCTTTTTTTAAAAAAGAGCACCAACAAGTTCGTAGTAGCTTTCCGAGCGCTAACCCTGCCCGCGAAATGTGAACCGTTACAGTTGTCATCTTTCATAATTCAATGCAATACTTTTCCCTCGTAGATTCACAACTAAGCACACATTTCATAGCAGCTCCATATGTACTACAAGCTATGAAGACACAAATAAAAGTCACATTGATCGGCATCTTATAAAGTTTGGTCTCAAACACCTTTAGAAGTAACTCCCCTTGTGAGTCAAGGTATTTGGGATCTTTTGCAACTAACAGGATACTAAACTTCACTCCATGAAGACTCAAGCAACTTCTCTGCCTGAGCACATTGATATAATAAAACCTTCTTAACTGATCTAAGCTAGTGGGAAGCAGATTGCTCTGCTATGAGACCAAAAAACTGGAATTTGACATTTTGCACAAAGTCAACGTGGTGCATTTTCATGTTCCATACTAGCATATCAAACTTTACATCAGAAGAATGATCCTTTGAATACTTTTCCCTGAACGTCATTTTCATCTGGTCGACATCGCAGGCATGAGTCCAGAAGGAATCATGTACCCGACTGGGTCACGGTCCAATATCCCTACAATCAACATCAACCATCATCATATGTGAACCATCCAGTGAGTGCACAATTTTTGGATGAAAGGCAACTTTCTGTTTCCTATCCTCAATTGAATCACCCTTGCACATGTCGTCCATCATACTGGATGATTTTCTGAAGCAATCAACTTAGCACAGTCATGAAGAGAAGTCATTACAGGATGTGCAACTTGAAATAACTGCCTATGAGCAGCTAATGCCACTTTAGCAACATAGTAAGATGCACTAAATAAGCGCACATTATCATTATAATACCCTTATTCTGTTACACCTCGAAATTTTTTCCGCTGATGCACAGTGAATAGACTAACAAAGGGAATGAAGTATACGATGTTTCAATAAATAAGAAACAGCATTTGAGGATCCTAATTGAGATTTCAAAGATATTCGAGGCAAGAGAAGAAAGTTTGCCAAGAAAGGAAAGGTATACGTTGTGTATCGGAAGAGATTTACCGGTAACAAGTTAATGGTGAATTAATGATGTATTGGATAAGAGTTATACCATCCCTTAGATTGTTAATGAGGTGTTAAACAAGTGTTAAGAAGGTTCCGTAAGGATTGGAGATCAAACGAGTCGACGAGAATGAATTTCGGAAAGCTGGGCAATATACGGTCCAACATATGGACCGTATAAAACATACTGTCCGTATGTGAGGCTGTATGTTTTGCCCAAAATGGGACTTCCACTGGACCAAAGATATGGCCAGACATACGGTCCTTATAAAAGATACGGACCGTATGTTGGTCCGTAGAATTGAGTCGGGACAGCTTCTAAAATTAATATAAGGGACCAACCTCATTCAATTTATTTCATTCTCTCACTTCACACTTCAAGAACACTGTAGAAAGCTCTTTATCCTTCTTCCACAAGAACTCAAGAGATATTTGTGATCAACTTCATCAAACCAAGGAAATCAAGTGTAAGAAACTCATTAGAGTTCATCCAAGTCAAGAAATTCCATTGGAAGTGAACTAGGGTTTCGGCTCAAGTGAAGTATTTCCACTCAAGGCTCATTCTCACACTATCTAAGGTAAGTTTTATGATCATTCTATGTTGTTTAAGGTATTGAGGAGTTGAAATACTTGGATTGTAAAAGGAGATAGGAAATGGGTCATGAATATGAGAATAGTGGTATTTTTGAGTAGTAGTTTGAAATGAGTCATGATTCTTGATATGTTGTGATTATAAGTATGTTATAAATGACACTAAGGACATGGTATAAGCATTATATGTGAGAAAACATACTAGTGTACTATGACTATGATTATGGATGAATTGAAGTTAAATTGTGAAATGTGGATAACGTAGATGTATGAAGATTGTTGTGTATGGTGTTGTGAATGTAATTATAGATGTTTGGGAGTTGATATGTAATATGGGGAAAGTTGTATAAATAAAGGAAATGCTGCCCAATTTTCTCTAGCTTTAATTGAGCATGTTCATGTCATTGATTAGCTAACTATAATACGAACTCTCTTGAAGGTAGAAACGTGAGCGTTGAGGAGAACGATCAAGTGATAGAATCGCTAAACGAAAACGTATGTGAGGCCAGTCCCTTTCTTCTAAGGCATGACTCCAACAGCATGAATTCTCCTATTTTTCCATGACTTTCTTACATTCCGGCAATCATGAGCCTATCATTATAAAGAGCTTCACATGAGATAGAGAAACGAGATATGTTATGAGCATGATAGTGATGATAATGAGTTAAGTCTAAAGATCCTCAAGCTAAAGATCCTAATTATGATTCATTGATGTTATTTATTGTATACACTCACCTTATATGCTAATCCCTTCAAGGCAAGGCAGAACGCTTATGAATGCTCCATAATGAAATCGGGGGCTCACGACCTTATGTCACCCTGATAAAGTATAGTTGTCTTTGAGTTTCTATGCATGCATTATGATGAGTACATGATGATGACATTACACCGCGCCTATATGGCCGCGCAGACACCGTTAAGGGGGTGTTACACCTTGGAAAATTCCCCATTAACGTACAGTGAATAAGGATAGCGAAGGGCATGGTGTATACGACATTTTGATAAGTAAGAAATAGCATTTGATGATCCTAATCGAGATACAAAGACAATTGACGCAAGGGAGGAAGGTTGTCAAGAGAAGTAAAGGGTATGTTGCGTGTCGGATAAGAATTATGAGCGACGGGTTAACGATGGCGTAATGATGTCTTGGAGAAGAGTGATAATGTCCCTTAGGTTGGTATTGAGGTGTTAGACAAGTGTCAAGAATGTTCCATAAGGATCGGAGATCAAACGAGTCGACGCGAACGAAATCGGGACAGCTGGGCATTATACGGCCCAACATACAGGCCGTATAAATTATACTGGCCGTATGTTAGGCCGTATATTTATCCAAGATGGGAAACCCTTACTGGACCAAACATACGGCTCGTATAAAATGTACGGACCGTATGTTGGTCCGTATATCTCGGTCGGGACAGATTTTAAGTGTTAAATATAAAGACCTCTCTCATTTTATTTCATTTCATTTCACTCCTCCACACACCAAGAAACCTCTAGAACTTTCTCCATTATTCATCCACAAGAAACCAAGGGAAAAACATGATCAACTATACCAATTCCACGTAATCAAGGGTATGAAACCTAATAAAAGTTCATCTACACCAAGAAATCTCAAAGGAAGTGAGCTAGGGTTTTGTGCAAGAAGAGGATTCCCACTCAAGGCTTGTTCATCCATTATCTAAGGTGATTTTTATGATCATTCTTGGTTGTTTAAGGTGTTGAAAGTTAAAATCACTTGGATTGTAGAAAGATATAGGAAATGGGTTATGAATGTGGGAATAGTGACATTGTTGGGTAAAGGTTTGGATTGAGTCATGATTATTGATATATTGTGATTGTAAATATGTTATGAATGACATTTAGAACATGGAATAAGTATTATATGTGAGAAAATGCGATAATGAATTATGACCATGATTATGGAGAAATTGGAGTGAAATGGCGAAATGTGGATAATGTAGATGAATGATGATTGTTGCCCATGATATTGTAAATGTTGTTATGGTTGTTTGGGAGTTGAAATATGATATGGAGAAAGTAGTAGAAACAAAGGAAATGCTGCCCAATTTTCTTTAGCTTTAGTAAGTACGTTTAAGTAATCGATTAGCTAATGTTCATGCGACTTCTCTTGAAGGTAGAAACGTGGGCATTGAAGGAGAACAAGAAAGCGATAGATTAGTAAAACGAACAAGGTATGTGAGACTTGTCCTTTCTTTCTATGGCATGAATCCGATGGCATGATTTTTCCTTCCCCTCCATGAATCCTCTATATCCCGGAAAACTAAGAGTCTAGGTTCATGAATAGCTACATGATATAAGAGATACATTACGAGCTCAATAATGATGATAATGAGCTTAAGTCTAAAGATTCTAGAGTTCATGATATGATGATCCTATATAGTTAATGATGTCGTTTGTTGTATATACTCACCTTATATGCTATTTCCTTCAAGGTGAGGCAGAATACTAATGAATGCTCCATAATGAAATCGGGGGTTCACGACCTTATGTCACCCCGACATAGCCATAGTTGCCTTCAAGTTCCAATGTATGTTTTTAATGATAAATGTATAATGGTGTTAAATCATGATATGCCTATGAGATGATCAATAATGTAAGTTTATGATATACCTATGCAATGTATGAAAATGTTAAGTTTATGAATGATTATGTGACGATACGATTCCACCGTGCCTAAATGTCCAGGCATGTCACCGCGAAGGCGGGCCGCATACGATTCCACCGTGCCTAAATGGCCGGGCATGTCACTGCTAAGACGGGCTGCTATGTATACACCGTGCCTAGAGGGCCGGGCATGATCACCAGTAGTGGACGGCATATGATGGTTACCCGGACGCGGGTTAACGATGATGACTATGATGTGATGACATATGTATGAAATGTATTCACTTATGAAACTCATGGAGGTGATATCTCCCTCCCATGGCTTATGATTCTTCATTATGTTCATTTCACTCTTGTCTCACATACTCAGTACAATGTTCGTACTGATGTCTGTTTTCTTTGGACGCTATGTTCATGCCCACAGGTAGACAGGGAGGTGAGCTTTATTCAGACTCGTAAGAGCTGTTAGCTGACTTGAGAGCACCCCATTGTTCCGGAGGTGCCTTTGATTATTATTTTGTGTACATATGTATATTTTGGGCACGACGGGGTCTTGTCCCGTCTATATGTTTAGTACTCTAGTAGAGGCTGGCAGATACGAATGTATGGGTAGTATGGTCTCACGGTGCTACAATTGTGTATATATTATTATTTTGATAGCCGAAGGGCTTATGTATATAAAATTAATTATGTTTCAAATGAAAAATGGTTGTCTTATGATTATGAGTATACGTATGGGAAAGAAGTGTATAATTACTATGACGAGTAAGGAAATGAGTGGTGCTCGGTGGTTAGCCCCGGGTACCCGTCGCGGCCCCTAGTCGGGTCGTGATAGGTGGGCATCGTATACATCATGTCTAGATGGCATGGGCAGACACCACTAATGGGCGGCATCAGATGGTTACCCCGCATGCGGGAGGTCTGGATGCAGGCTAATGATGATCATACCGTACCTATATGGTCGGGCAGCTTATGATGATGTTTATGAAGTAAGTCAGCATGTGTTATTTCTATTAAAATTGACAGTCAGTTACAGATTGTTCTTCATTTGATATCCCCCTTTTTCATTGATGTATTGTTATTGTTTATGCCTTACATACTCAGTACAATATTCGTACTGACGTCCTTTTCTTTGGATGCTGTGTTCATGCCCACAGGTAGACAGGGAGGTGATCCAGATTCATAGGAACTGTCAGCAGACTCTGAGAGCACTCCATTATTCCGGAGGTGCCATTGCTCATTATTTTGTTTACATATATTTTGGGCACGACGGGGTCCTGTCCCGTCCATATGTCTAGTACTCTAGCAGAGGCTCGTATAGACGTATGTGTGGGTCGTATGGTCTCACGATGTCCTTATGGTATGTATATTATTTTGATAGCCGAAGGGCTTATGTATATAAAGGTAAATATGTTTCAAAATGGAAATGGTTTTCCTATGATTATGAGTATGAGAATAATGAATGAATGCAGGATGAGTAATAGTATGAGTGGTGCTCGGTGGTTAGCTTCGGGTACCCGTCATGGCCCCTAGTCGGATCGTGACAAAAGTGGTGTTAGAGCAGTTCAGTCCTAGGAAGTGTCTACGAGCCGTGTCTAGTAGAGTCTTGTTTATGGTGTGTTGCGCGCCACACTAATAAACAGGAGGCTACAGGGCATTTAGGAAAAATGACCATTCTTCTTCTTATGAGATCGTACGATAGAGCTGCGTTATAAGATTTTCTCCTCCCTAATAGTGTGTTATGATTTCAGAGATGCCGGTAAAGAGGAAAGCTACAGCTGCCCAGAAGGGAAAGACTACGGTAGGAAGGCAGGTAGAAAGGGTGCCGCCAATGAATGTAGAAGAGGGTGAATCACATAATGAGGCTCCATCTAATACTTCTCCCACTCCTCCTAATTTAGAAGAACAAGAGGGAGCTTCAGCTCCAGCTCCTATGCCTACCGTTCCTCCACCGGTTACTTCGGGTTAACAAATGACCGAGGCTATTCATCTATTGACGCAATTAGCTGCCGCCCAGGTACAGCAGCAGGGTATAGGTTCAAGTGACAGGGCAGTTAGTACTAGAGCCCGTGATTTCATGAGTTTGAATCCTCCGGAGTTTTTCGGGTCAAAGCCGAATGAAGACCCGCAAAGTTTTATTGATGAAATGTTGAGAACATTGAAAATTATCCATGCCTCCGAAACTGAATCTTTGGAGTTGGCATCTTATAGACTCCGAGATGTGGCGGTCTTGTGGTATAATAATTAGATATCATCAAGAAAAGAGAATGCACCTCCTCCAGTTTGGCAAGAATTCGTAGATGCCTTTATCCGCCACTATTTGCCACCCGAGGTATGCCGAGCTAGAGCGGATAGGTTCCTAAATCTAAAACAAGGAAATATGAGTGCCCGGGAGTATAGCCTTCAGTTTAATTCATTGGCTAGATATGCTCCGATTATGGTGGCCGACATGGGAGATAGAGTGCACAGATTTGTGAGTGGCTTAGGGCCACATTTATTTAAAGATTATTTAACGGCTTCATTGCAAGAGGGGATGGATATTTCCCGCATTTAGGCCCATGCCCAGAACTTATAAGGACAACAACATCCACAAAGGGGTGAGCGTGATATTGATAGAGGGCAAAGTATGAGGGCCAGATCTATGGGTGCCGGTAGCGACTATAGAGGGGGATCGAGGTAGTCATATCCTAGACACTCAGACCAGTCGACGACTAGTGTACCTCCACGATTTGTAGGTAGGATATTTGACCGCTCCACTCCTTCAGGGCAGGGTCAGGGCTCGAGAGCTTCAGGTTCCCAATTTGGGGGTGATTATAGCCAGATGAGACCCCCAGTACCGCGATGCCGCCAATGCGGTAGATTACATTCTGGACAGCGTCGCCGAGGTTCAGATGCTTGCTACGCCTGTGGCCATGTTGGGCATATAATGCGAGATTACCCGTCGATGAGTGGTAGAGTTG